>NC_052140.2:12743521-13060187 GCF_016086655.4 Lepeophtheirus salmonis
CTGTACGTTGGATTTTCAATCTAAAAACAAGGAAGACTATGTTCATTACGTAGTCCCCCTTATTCTTCTCTTTTCAATAGGGGGAGACTCACTCCCCCCCAGTGGATGCGTGCCTAGCGGGAGGAACATGTAGCAGCTTCTAATTTTCTGCCAATCAGAATTGAGAACTACTAAACCCTATCTTCCTTGCTCTGAGTGTACACTCTTTGCCTAGAGTTCTTTAAGCTTACCAAGAGATCATACCAATTTGACAAAAATCAACGTTCAGAAGACTCATTAGAGGAAAGGTAAAATAAATATCGACAGCTGACAATAACATGCACTGTCCATTTCAGTATTAACTAGATAAGGCCGTGAACTTTATACATATTCATATTAGCAGGATTTATATACCGTGTTATATATATTTTGAAAAGCCCTTAGATGTAGGCATTACTTCTTAGTAATGTATATTCTATCCTTGCAATCTACTACTTATCCAGGAAAGATTGAGGTCATGATACAAGGTTAATTACATGGCTGTTAACAGCTCAAATGCTCCATCAGCGGATTTTTGCTTCATTCTAATAAATATATGTATAGCCAACAATTAAGGTACATTATATCACTGAATCTAATGATATGTTAACAAAAGAAAGAATTAATTTGCTCTTGTTAATAGAAGATCGAATTTCAGAGTCTCTACGCACGTACTAAATTATTAATCAATCATTATATATAGACATAGCAGCCAACTTGTGTTTCTTCTTACTCTTAGAAAGAAGAAGGCCTCAAATTACTGGGATTTGTGCAGAAGGTGAGCAAATAGATGTATTTTCCTTATTCCTATTGTTGTTTTAAACATGACAAAGCAGAGTTCTTTAAATGCATAGTTAACATATATATTGGGGAGGGAGGAGAATAATAAACCTTTGAACAATATCAATTTAATTAATTAGACTGAAAGCAACAAACGTGTTTCTAAATTGAAAGTTATTTTAAAAGGCTTTTAGTAAAAAGGGAACATGGGCAAAACATTTCTTCACCTATCAATAGAGCGTTTTTACATGACGTCAGGATTGTTGATGTCGTCCATTTTGAAATGGGATAAACAACCCAGTTTTATAACAATGAAAACCCTTTTTTCATTCATATTATGGAAATCAGTGAAGTATTGCAGTGGTTAACAATTATTTTTTTTGTAGTTCGACCCTTAAAATATGTGGCTAGATAATGCGCGACCTATATATCCCCACATTGAGGAATAAATATATTATTTGAAGGTCATTTTTTATCAATAGATGACTTAAAGGCCATATATTAATTCTATAAAGTTCAACCCAGAGACAAATAACCTCAGTTATTTGACTGTATTGATCAAAAATAAAAATTTTAATTTTACAAATATTGAAAAATATATGAAATATAACGAAGAAATAATTAATCGAATATATTGCAAATATAAAATCAACGGTATATGTACTACTATTTTTTATTTATTTTTTGCTGTAAATAAAGTCAAAATTGAGACTCAATAACAAATAATATAACAGCCTGTGGATGTGCAAATATCTTTATAAACGAATCAAGATCTTAATATGACGGATGTACACTCTGCATTTAGTAAATCAGGTATATTCTAGTTTTGATTTTGGACACAGCAACTCGAAGATCATTCTTTACACCTTAAGCCAGAATCTACATTTATTTTTTATATAAGTTAATACGTCTTCTCACATAAATATGTTGAGCCAAAAGGTATAACCCACAGGGGTTGCGATCCCTACTTTGAGAATCACTGAAGTATGGGATGTCAAAATGGGGCCAACAGGTAAAAGGACTTAAACCTTACTACATATCAAAAATATATCTCTGTAATGCCTAGATTTATTATATATCTGACCCTAAAATATATTTAAAATATGTTATTACAACGCTATACAATCCTATTTCCATAGTGTAGATACAAATGAACTATTAGAATGGAAATAAAATATATTTTTTATCTAATTATACAATTTTTTTCCTCCATAATTGATCCAAAACAAAATTGTACAAATCAAACCATTTTTAGTAGATATTACTTTGATTTAATTCAAGTATCAGTGTTTATCTTCGACATCAAGTAGTGCTCAATGCAGTTGTTATATCTTCTTTTTTTCATTCATAAAGACATTTGATGGAGTATAATGAAGGTTTGTTGGAAAATTTGTACATTTTACCTAGTTAAAATATCAACTTTGAGTCCCCAAAAAGGTGTATCATTTAATTATGATGAAATCTTTGATTTGGTGAAAACGCTATATGGGATTCTATCAGCATTAAAAAGGAACCTCTTTAAAGATTGACCAATCCTGAAATAGGATATGAAATGTTCATGATTATATCTATCTAATGTCTTATCAAATAAGGAACATTACATAATTGATTGATGTTTTTGGAGAAATAGAAAGCCCCTTTGAAAAGGTTGTGTGAATATAGCCATTAATTTTCCGAGAAAAAAAAACATAAACTAACATATTTTATAGTTTATTATATATATATATACTAGCAAATGTTTACTCAGTGTTGCTCAGGCCAAGGAGGGAGAGGAAATCACATTGAAAATGGTCAAATTAGTTGAGAAAATCAAAAAAATATTCAGAAAATACTTATATATACTAATAATTGTAACATGAATATTTCGGTGTTGTGAAAAAAGATCCTTATAATTTTAATTCTAATTCTCTTG
Source organism: Lepeophtheirus salmonis (assembly GCF_016086655.4). Lineage (NCBI taxonomy): Eukaryota > Metazoa > Arthropoda > Copepoda > Siphonostomatoida > Caligidae > Lepeophtheirus > Lepeophtheirus salmonis. The sequence goes on from NC_052140.2 coordinate 12,746,232, forward strand.
GATTCTTCATACTATATCAATCCAATGCTTAAGTAAGATAAATAGCAACTTTCCCCCCATTTTTCATTACTTCAAAAATTCCCAAATCGTAATTCGTGAAGAAAATAGCAAAAAACTTTTTTTTTTTGTTAATAGTAGTTATTGGAATTGTAAAGAGAAACACAGACCGACCAATATTTTTTCGTACTTACAAAAACAAAAAGGTTATTATGAATAATGTTGTCAAAAAAGAACCCTCGATAACTGGTTCATTTTTTGGAAATATACCAAAAGTATGTAATAAAATGTTCCGGAAATTGAAAATACCTTACGTAGGAAAAGAGTCTAAAAAAAATTACTCAGAAAATGACAGATATTTCAGTTAAAAATCAATTTTTTTAATTCAAATTTATACACAAACGAATCTCAAGACAAATTTCTACAAACTTTATTTTATTTACTAATCCAATATTCCAGTGGAAGTTAATTTTTTTATACCTGAAAAAAACGAAGTTGAAATATTTACCGTTTTCTTCTTTTGCCCATAACTTTTTAAATTTTGAATAAATTTAGAAAACGTAGTTATTCGTATAGTTGTTTTTTGAAACACCAATCACTTTTTGAATTATAGCTCAACCCCCTATTTAGTCTCCCTGAGCTGCAAAAAACGCCTTTTGGGGTTTGGGTCCCCATATATAAATTCTCAAAAAATCACCCCCCCGTCTTAGCCTGACCAGGTTCAAAAGAGGGACCCATGCAAAATTTCAGCCTCCTAGGTCCAATGGTGTGGGCACGTATACACGAACACACAATCTCTTTTAAATCTACAATAGGCCTATAGCATAATATTATAGTTGTATGTATGTCACGCGGATTAGCAAGTTTGTCGTAGCATAAAATATATAAAACGGGTACATCTTATGGACAATAATATATAGTATATCTGTATATTAAATACGAACTAACAAAGGAAATTAAGAAGAGGATTAGCGAGTTTGTCTTAATATATATTTATAAGATAATTCAAAATGAAATCTATAATACGGGAACATCCTAGTGTACTATAATATTATATATAAGGTTGATAGTTTTGGTAAGAATACAAAATCGTGCGAAGAGAAGGGAAGAAATACTTATGGCATCATTGATTAAATAATATACATCTTCTCCTATCAAGAACGGTATCATTAACGCCTTTATTATTCGATATTAATATAATATTAGATGCTGATAGTGGATAGAGAACTGAATAAAATGCCTAAAGTAACGTCGCCTTCTGCCTGGATTTCTGAAAATGGAGGCCCAGGAATTTGGAAATACTTACCAGATGAGAAACAGATGGCTTGTCAGATTTATCGGTATAAATGTGCCTTTAGTCCCCTGTCTAGAATTACACACCACTCATTATCCCCATCTCAAAACAAGAGTATGGATATTCATCTATAAAATCAAGTTAACGATGAATACATCAAGTCAGACTTTAACTTTGATCTCACAAAGATGCTTATTGCATGTAATATAACCTTATCCATTGCTAATCATCCTACGTTAAAAAAAATATATGAAGAAATACACGGGTATATTCTTCTCTTCCCGAGGAACCATCATTAATTAATGGAAGATGTTGGTAATGATGTCATTTATAGAAATACCCCCATTGTAAATTGTGAAGTTAAGATAATTTCCAACATGTTTTGAGTCATCCACACCAAATTACGAAATAAAACTCGTAATATTATACCATCTAACAGTAAGTATTAATTTTTTTAAATTATAATCATAAAATATGATTCTATTTTAGCTAAAAATATCTAGAATTATGATATACAACTCAATAAATTGCAAAAACTACTGCTTAAATGATCACAACAACGGGGGTAGTAGCTTTGGATGTTTCGCAACTAGTTTGTCTGACACTAGTTTCTTCACTTAAAGACTTGGGTATGATCATTAGGTTTCCAATATTACATAGCCAATAAATATTACTTTTTTAACACTTGAGGATTAGTATGGTTGATAAGCTCCAAGAAATTGTGTTCAGAAAACTCCTAAAAGGCAAAGACAACTGTTTAAATGGTCACAACAACGGGGGTAGTTACATTGGTTGTAGCATTATAATTAGAAATTGTGCGTATCCTTCATGATAATAGTATATTGTTATACAAGCATAAATAACGGGGGGAAAAATATTTTTTGATGTTCCTAATAAGGAGTAATATCGCCGGACATTACTACATAATTAGCTTTTGCTCTAAATCGTTAAAATGGATTTATTTCTAACATTTTTTTGATTAGTATATTTATTGTCTAATTTTATGATTTTGACATTTACTTTATTATGGATAATTATTTAGATCTCATCGATAAAGATATATCTATCCTCTGCACAATTGTATATAGCAACTTCCACATTAGGAAAAAAGGGTGATGAACTTTTTGATTAAACTCCACGCCTGGCTTGAGTTTAGCAACTTAAAGTTATGACATATTTAACTGGATTCCGATGTCAGAACAAGAAAATATTATTTGAATCAATCTATTATTTCAATATTCTGTATTTATAATTTATTGTTATTATTGGTTATATGATTACAATTGTTTAATTTTGTATATTTAAGATAAATGTATGCTTAATTTTTTAGTATGAGATTATATTTACTGTAAGCCTTCTTTTTAAACTTGGAACTTCAAATATGTTTCGAAATACTCTACTTTATCGATTCATTAGCTATTATTCTGAGAATATGGTTCATAATTTCATGGAGTGTGACGTTTTATAATCTAATGTAACGTATAAAAAACGTCTAAGTCAATTATACGTAGTATATCTTCATTAAACATTTTGCTAATAAATAATTTCGTTATAACCTCAAAAATCATAATAAAGCAGGCAGTTGAATATCACATCAGTATTTTAAACAATACTACCATAAGTCTTTCTTCCGATCCCCCCCCCCAACCGTCTCCTTGCACTCGTTTTTTTCTACAGAATTATCAACTTTAATTATATATTATAGTCAAGGTTTGATAAGGATACAAAAGTTTGCGAGGAGATGGTAAGAAATACTTATGGTATCACTGATTAAAATAATAAACATCTTCCACTATCAAGAACGTTATCAATTCCCGCCTTTATTATTCAAATATTATTTAATATTAGATGGTGATAGTCGATAGAGAACTGAATAAAATGTCTAAAATAACGTCGCTTTCTGTCGGGATTTCAGGAAATGGAGGCCCAAGAATTTGGAAATACTTACCAGACGAGCAACAGATGGACTGATCCTATTTTAGCTAGAAATATAAATATTTATAATACACAACTCATTAAATGGCAAAAACAACTGCTTAAATGGTCACAACAACGGGGGTAGTAGCTTTGGATGGTTTGCAACTACTTTGTCTGACACTAGTTTCTTCACTTAAAGACTTGGATATGATCAGTAGGTTTTCCAATATTACATAGTCAATAAATATTACTCTTTTTATCACTTACGGATTAGCTATGGTTGATAGGCTCCAAGAAATGGTGTTCAGAAAACTCATAAAAGGCAAAAACAACTGCTTAAATTATCACAACAACGGCGGTAGTTACATTGGGTGTAGCATTATAATTAGCAATTGAGCGTATCCTTCATGATAATAGTATGTTGTTATACAAGCATAAATAACGGGGAAAAAATATTTTTTTATGTTCTTAATAAGGAGTAATATCGCCGGACATTACTAAATAATTAGCTTTTGCTCTAAATCTTTACGATGTCATGTTCGAAAACTACATTAAGTCAAGAATGGTTGCCTGAATTGTCTTATCAGTTATAAAGGAGTCTTATTTTTATATATAAGATAAGTAATTAAGGTTTAAAATATGACTGTATGGATTAAATTTTCTTTTAAATTGGAAGAAGAGATGTATTTAATTCTAACATTTTTTTTATTAGTATATTTATTGTCTAATTTTATGATTTTGACATTGACTTTATTATCAATAATTATTTAGATCTAATCAGTTGAGATATATCTGTGCACAATTGTATATAGCAACTTCCACATGAGGAAAAAGGGGTCTTTTTGATTAAACTCCACGGCTGGCTTGCGTTTTGCAGTCTAAAGTTATGACTTATTTGATGTCAGAACAAGAAAATATTATTTGGATCAATCTAATATTTCAATATTCTGTATTTATAATTTATTGTTATTATTAGTTATATGATTACAATTGTTTAATTTTGTATATTTAACATACAACTTTGGACTAAAGATTTTGAAAGAATATTTTACAAATGGTACATAACTCAAGAACATCCGCAGGAGTTGTACTGGAGGGCTGTAGCCCCCCAAAATCTAGGATTTTTTTTTCCCTAAAAATTTGATTTTGTCAACAGCTGAAGATATTGAATTTGTTTCCCGAAAAAGTCTGTTTTTTGGATAGCTAAAGATTTTTGTAAAAAATTAATTTATTGTGAATTGCTGTGGATTTTTGTCCAAAAAATTTAATATTTTGAAATTTTTTTTGAAAAAAAATAATCTTTGAAATTATTTTTCAAAAAATTTTAATTTTAGGATGTGGATAATAATCATCATGGTAACCCTGACAATCTGAAGAATGTTTTGGAAGAGAAGAACTTAACTGTCATGATGTTTCATTAGATCAGCTAATCTACAAACTTCTCCCATCCAATGTTACTAGAATATTCTAGTGGCTAAAAATGGACGAAACTTAGGTTAGTAACAGTCAACATATGTCAGATGTGACTAAAATACTCAAGGGAAAGAGTGGACAATCAGTAGAAGAAGAGAATGTTTTCTCTCTGATCGCTGATTGGCTTAAAATTGTCAACTACCATCAGGTCGATTTTAAAGGTCTTGAAGGTAAATTATATACTCCATTCTGAGCTTAATTTAATTATTTACGATAATTAGGTGATTTAATTCATTGCAATATATATTTCATAATGGTAACGTGATGTGCAGTGTATTGTAATAATAGGTCAACTTCGAAAATTATTACATTATTCGGTTTAGGCTCACTTTGAAGAATCAATGTTTCTGCAGAAGTCTTCCTTGGTGGTGTTTGCTATATAATACAATCTTGACAAATATAATGAAGCTATTTACACTTTAAAAAAGGTACTCGAAGTCATTCGTCAATATCATGTAGGAAAAAAAGGTTATTGGTAGCCATGGCAAACGGGTATCATATTGTCGACAACTTCCATCCTACCGTTGCAGAAGGAACTCCTTCATGAAGGATTATCATTCATTTTAACTGGAAGATTTACTCAAAATGTCGTGGAAAATGTATTCAGCCTTATTCAGTACAAGAGGTCAACTCCAACATCATTAGAGGCTGAAAATAATATCTTCACCTAGAAAAAGATACTATGTTGTCCGAACAACAAACTAATGTTTTATATCATTTTTTTGGCTATATTTTAAACCAAATTAAAACATATCAGTATGTTTGTTCGGACAGGCTTAGTTTTGTTATTTTGGACACGAGTGATATTGTCCCATATTCAAAACTCCTTGATCTAAAAGGTTATACTGTCCAATCTTTATTCCGCTCTATCAAGAAAGTCTTCAAAAAAAAATTCATTACAGACGAGGAGCATTTCGTTACCTTATTAAAACTTTAAAAATATAACCAAAATCTTGCAAGATCTAATTGAAAAAGAAACAACAAATGTATGCATACACGATTGTCATAATATCAAGACAAAAATTATTCAAAAATATTGCCAAGTTCGCGTTTAGATGTACGCAAAACTTTCTCGAAAGAAACGAACACAGAAAGGAGGAATGAGGAACAATGTTCGAGCTGGCAAAAGTGAAAGTATGCATGACATTGTGCATCACATGTCTTGATTATTGGCAACATTAAATTATACATATATATATATTTACTTAATATCTTTTTTTTTTAAATTTTAATTAAAATATTAACAACTATTTTATAAAAAAACAACCATTTGAAATCATGAATCATGATTGTTTGATGCTATGATTTGACCTTATTTTTTCCCCTCATACTTTTGTTGTTTTTGTAGATTTTTGTTTGTCCACAGATTTGATTCCTTTAGCTGTGACTAAAGCTTTAAACAAAACGCGACTGTTAGACTGAGTAGTGTTTTAACACTTTTTCGCAGGGTATCGCTTTTCATATTACAAATCTGTTAATTTTCTTTCTGACGCAGTCGGGCATATTATAAAGAGGTTGATTGTCGATTGATAAATCACACCTTACACTCTTAAATTGTTGTGGGGAAAGAAGAAATTGTTTTATTCTTTGACTTTTCCTTTTTTGAACATCCCACCGAAGAGAAGAAAAGTTTTCGATCATACAATTATGATTTAAGAATTGTTATTAATTATAATAATTAATAGTAAACAATAAATGACTAATTTAAGACGCAATTGTCAATTATTTGCAGAAGTGGGAACTTGGAGTCGAGACTTGACTTGGACTCCATCGTTTAATTAAAATAATACTTTTATATATTTTTACATTAATTAATACCATCATCTTTGAACTCGAATAAACAAATTAGTGGTTGAACAAAGCTCCATTTGATAAAAATCTTATCTAGCTAATCTAAGTTCGTCTTTCGGATCTTGAATGAGCATCTTCTTAAAAGTAAAATATATTAGATAACTCCTAATTAGATCTCAAAATAATAACTAAACAGTACCTCTAGCGGATAAAAAAGTTTGTGTACACCAATACATTTTTTACCTATTGATCACGTGTGCCCTTTTTTTGCTACTTGGTTTAAAGCTTTAGATGTGACTAGCTTTTATTTACGAGTGCCGTCTTATTCATGTTGAGTTTGGAAACTTTTCAGACCACCCTCGTCACCTTTATTGTAACCTTTCCTTAAAAAGAAATAGAAAAGGGGCCCAAAATCATCTGGTAGTTAGTCAAATAAGTCAAACATACAAACTTCAATTTATCTCTTATGTAATCCCAGAGTATCATCGTCATACTATTTCTCTACAACTTTTAAAATGAATTAAATATTTCACAATATTGAAATCCTATTTTATTAGATACTGAATTACAATATTGGCTAGTATTATTTTATTTAAAGCGTAGCTATACATTTGCATTCTATATGATAGCCAAAATGTCATCATAGACATAATTAGATGGACAATATATATATGTATATACACGACAAGAGATCAACAAGAAATTGTATTCCTGTCCTTTTGGACCATAAGTATTGGATAACTTATTACTAATTCGTTTATTTATCAAAGATAATAAATTATGAAATAGCCGTCAGGCTAAAGTACTTTAGGGAAAGAGCGGTCAAGGGAAAAATAACCAATTCAATCTAAAACACAGGGAAGAATATGTTCCTCACGTAGTCCCCCTTATTCTTCTCTTTTCAATAGGGGAGACTCATTCCTTCACTCCCCCTCCCTCCTCCTCCCAGTGGATGCGTGCCTAGCGGGAGGAACATGTAGCAGTATCTAATTTTCAGCCAATCAGAATAGAGAACTACTAAATCCTACATTCCTTGCCTTGAGTGTCCACCCTTTGCCTAGAGTCTTTAGTTATGTCTATCAAGTCAAAAGGGGGAATCGACAGCTGTATACAACAAAAAGTATAAAACTCTTCATTCATCCAATTCATAAAGCAATATATTAGTGTTTATTATTAGTGGTTTTAAACAAGAACTAAGTAATTTTGCTCTGGACATTTTTGCCTTAAAGACATTTCACCTTAAGTATTCATATATATAAATAAATGAAATTTATAGGTCATTTTTGTATTTTTTGCATAAAATTGATATTCCTTTGGAATTTCTTAATCAAAATATTTAATATGTATAACTATACAGCTCATTAAATAGTTGTTTTTTGTTGGAAAAATGATGGAATCATGCCCCAAAATTTCAATGCATATACCAACAAAATCTACCTATGTAATGAATTCGAACTAGAGACCAAGTATGTAATAAAATTAGTACAATAAGAAAAAAAAATATGACAACGATTAGAATGGAAGAGTTGCTAATCCCTTTTCCGTTAGTAATTATCATTAGACATGATGGATTATTCATACTAAAAAAGACTCATGGATTGACGAACAAGCATAATATGAAGCAAGAGCATAATTGCATTATTATTCCAACAGAAAACAAACATTAAGTGCATTTTCTAAATCAAAATATTGCATATTTTGATTTAGAAAATTCAAAGGGAAAATCAATTTCAACCAAAAATAAACAAACACGACGTATAAGCCTAATTTATTTATATACTAAGGCGAAATATCTTTGAGGCGAAACGGTTTAAAGCAAATGTCATAAGGCTAAATAGTTTAAGGAAAAATTACCGGGCATCGTTCAAACTATGTTACGTGAGCTCCCTTTAGTGCGCGGAATTTTAGGCACATGGAAGACTCACGCTTTTAATTTTTCCTTTTTTTCCTTACAGGTTAGGTGCTTTGTTTGTTTATTTAGTTTATTACAAGGTTAATAGAAATACAAAGTTATACCACAGAGCATATACATATGGAGGTCTGGTAAGACGATATGTGACTAATGTTTACAGTGGCTCCTTCGTGCGCCCAGTGTGTATAAATAATCTTATGAACAATCACAATGATGATATTTATTGCAAATTTCTATGACATGATGTTAATATGTGACAACAGTTACGAATGTTGTATCATTTTTAGTTTCTTTTGGTTCTTCTTGATAGTGCTCTTTAGCTCGTTATTTATCTCTTTAACTTTATATTGCAGCAAAGTACAAACTTTCCACAAACGTGTTCTTGGCAAAATGTTGGAAGCACTAAAAATGTTGATTTTAAGGAGTTTAAGAATCCCATTGCATGATAAGTGACGGAAGAAGCAGAGGTTGCTCTCAAGTAAAATATTCTTAACATAGTTTGTAACCCCAGGTCCTGCACAGAAAAGGGTTGATGAGTCTGTATCGTATCTTTTCAGCCACAAGAACATTTCACTGGTTTCAAACTCAGTTGTAAACACAGTTCCCTAGGTAACTGCGTTTCTTCCGAGAAGCAAAATGCAACATGTTGAGAGTTCTTAAACAAACAATATACAACAAAATATTCTAATGCTTGATTCACTACAGCACATCAAGGATGGGGTCAAGACTTACAGATTTGCGCCATGATATCTCATCTACAATTCAGTTGCACACTCGATCCTTTTCGTCCAGAGTGGTACATCTGCCAATAGTCTTAGCAAATTAGGAGAGAACCCCCCATTCACGAGGAACTTTGACATCCAGGCCTATATGGATGAAACAGAAGGTTGTTTGAACTTTGCCAAGATAAATCTGAAGTACGATGAACTTTTTTAGTAGGAACTGACAGCAAAAGTCTTGAATTTATTTGTATTAGACCATTCAATCTTTCCGACTACATCACAGAGCTCAATAGATATAAGGAAATGTTGGAGTTTGGAAAGGTATGGCTGCATTGGCGATATTATGTGTTTCACATTTGTCAGAGGTGTGAATTTTACCTTTTTTTCTTGCTGCAAACTTTTTATTCCCATTTTTGAGATAGATATATTGACTGAGTTTTAGCATTTGAGAAAGTTGTTTGGATTTATCGGGTGCAGAGACTGTAGAGACATCCATGCATATGTTGTCGTAAAAAAAAAGACGTTTAGGAGTTACTTTGTTGGGGGGGTGTTGGAGTGGTTTTGATTTGGGGCATCGAACATAGTGGAAATTAAGTCTTCTAAGGGACTTAAAGTTTATTATAACCAACTTACCTAATTAATGTTCGTCGAAATATTTAATTTTTTTAAGATTTATTTACTCATCTGTTTTGTTGATACACACTGAACGTTTGGGGACGCTACTGTTTCGCATTTGCCAATAGCGCTTGCTTGTAGCAAGACCACTATATGTATATGCTCTGTGGTTATACCATAACGTGTGTAGGACTGATGTTTGACTTCCGCTACGCTTTTAAAAATTTACGTTATAGTGTATGAGTGGTTGCATGTTTTTTCAAAATATGTTTTTCATGCCCAGTAGTGGGTGCATTAAATTGACAATTCTATTAATAATGACGTCATAGACTATGAGTGGTTGCGTATCTTCTCAAAATATTCCTATCTTCCCCAGCAGTCGTTACGATACATCAAATTGAAAATTCTAGCAAGCCCAATTACATGATGGTCTAACCTTGTATTTTAATTAACCTGGGTTCATTATATTTTTCTTAAACGTAACAATGAAATTTGGTATTGTTCCTCATTTGTATAATTTGATTTGAATCCTTGATTATTCACTCCATATCACGGAATATTCTAATAATCGTGAAGCTAATATTGTTGAGACTGGAATTAAAGGAAGCTAGTAAGAAAATTGATGTAATTTGATTAAACTGACTTCATAATTACTTTATTGAACGATTATTATTACATTAATGATAATAATTAATATAAGAGACAATTATTTGGTCGTTGTTACATAATATATGTAACTAAAGAATTTGAAATCATGTTTCAGATCTTATTCCTATTGCCAGCCTGCTGTTATGTACCAAATCGTCGCAGTAGATATAAAAATGCACCCAAGGACCCTACTGTATCCCTACACTCATTCCCTCATGATGAATGCTTAAAAAGTGCCTGACTTAGAGTGATTCCTAGGGAATCTGGTGGAGTCAAGGCACCTTCTGAGAATTCAAGAGTTTGCTTTCTTCATTTTCAAGACGATGATTTTATTACAAAAAGTCAAGATAAGCTCCAGAAGAATGGAAAAAAAACATTAAAAATCGGTGGATCTCATCTCCCGTAAAGGAGGAATCCTTCATTGTGCGGATACCCCCTTCACATCAAGATCTGTGATAGTGACTTTTGACCTCGTGAAAAATTGCATCTATTCTCAAGAATACATAAATTCCTCCATATCTTCTACATAGGTATATGAACTATGGAGCTTAATAAAACGACAGAATAATCGACTGAAAGATCCAGTGAGTAACAGAAAGAGTTCTTATCCACCCTCCAATACTCCTTCATTGAAGTTCTTGAGTATTTTTACCCTCAAGTCCACTCTGCTTCGTCTCCAACTCTAAGAACTCTATTTTCATTGATAAGTGTTCTTGATGCATATAAGTAGAAATAACTCATCTCAATCACATTGATATCAATTCAATTTATAAGGTGGAGTCTGAGATGTATGGTCTCGATGGATAATTATATAATCGGGACACTTTAAGCCTCATCCCTGCTTAGTAATTTCTTTAATATTGTGAGTCTCTTTTGTGATTGGGAAAAAAGTTGAAGATGATTCCAGACTCGCCTCTCTTTTCTCGATAGTTTTGTCTTGAAGGCATATTCTATGCTAATGTATATAAATATCCTATATCAAATCATCCTGTATTTATATTATTGAAGGGAAGAGTTATAAAAAGAAAAATAGAATGGAAAATACAGTGAGGAACAAAGAAATTTCTCAATCTCCACCCAAAAATCCTTCATTCTAACTCTTGTGTTCAATCCTTCTATAGTCCACTCCGCTTCAATTCCTACTATAAGTAAACTCTTTCCTTGATAAGAGTCCATAGTGTCCTCAATGCCTATAACCCACGAATCATAACTAAATAGTCTTTATTACAAATATCAATTTCATTTATAAGTTTTAATTCCTGATGTACTGCAAATATGGGCAATTATACATCTTCAACAATTCAAGCCTCACTTCTTATTTTTTTAGTACTCGTAAGACTATTTTCCCTATGGAAAACTAGTGGAAGATTATTTTAAACTCTCAAAGATAATAGGCTCCTCTTTTTTCCTTAGAAAAAATACTTATTTATTTATTTGTATTGTTTTATTCATCAGAAGCAACGAAACAAATCATCTTCATTTTAAATGACATAAAAGGTTGATTGTTCTCCTAAATAAATTATGGTTAACTATTGAAGAAAAAAATATATATTCTCCCATCCTGCAACGTGAAGAAAAGCGAGAGTCTTCCATGAGTATAGAATTCCGTGCTTTGGTGGCACGTGAAGGCAGAGACGTGATAACTTGAGCTGATTTTTTATTTTTGTTTTTTGAAAGAGAGGTAATTCAAAGACCATGTTTTTGATAATAAAAAAAGATCATTCAAAATGTGTTTCGGTCTAAAAAAAAATGATCCAAAAAAGGCATATTAAAAAATAAGTGTTCCAAAAAAGCATATCCCTTGTTTAAAAAGTCATCAAAATTTTGTCATAATCGACATAATATGTCTGCTATTGTTTTAATTTATTGTAAGGTTATATGAGTGAATAACTTTTTCTCAAATTGCATTTGCATACAACTCGTCCCTTGGCTGCCGGGACAGTTGCAACAGTTTAAAAAAAATATATATATGATGAACAAATTAAGAAAAATTGACTTAAGAATAGTATTTGAGAAATAAATAATTAGACTTTTCAAGGTGTAGGAACTGGTGGGATGTCAGCTCTAAAGAGGTAGCAAGACAAGTTCCAATGGCTTCAATTGTTAACTTTGGTAAACTTAGAGGAAAGCATTCTGCCGAAACAGCCATAAATTTAATAGGTTTTAACCTAATTAATGGTGGAAAGATTAATCGGAATCGGTCTCAGGAAAATAATGTATAATTTACGATTCTTATATATTATTATTTATTACTGGTATTTAACTATTGATTACTTTTCTAAATTATGAAAGGATCTAGGAAAGCTCCCCTCTGGAAAATTTTCATTCGGAATGCTTGCTGTGAGATTACTCATCCTGGGAAAATTAACCTTGGAAAATGCTCGCCGGGCAGAGGAATCGCATTCCTTTATTTAATGTAAATATTATTTTATGTCATAGCATAGCTATACATTTTTTAATTCCGTTCTACCCCAGCTATTTTAGAAACAGACACCAAAAATTTACAATAAGAATCTGGTCACCCTGAATCTCACCCCTTTACGACATGTGTTCCTTCTCTTACATACACAAGAATTCTTCTAGACACATTATGGGGGCCTATGAGGAGATAAGTGACATTTCTAGAACGTTAACTGCGATCCCTACCTCTGCCAATCTTTTGGACGAAGCAATAAGCAAGGAAGGAACCCAATTTTTTTTTGAAGCCATGGCCATTTGATTAAAAGTATGGGAGAATTTCCATGTTTCCTTAATGGACCCCTTCACTTTTGAGGAATGGTATATTTTTCACTCGGTGCAATGCCTGAAAAAGAATGGAAAATCTACTTAAGAACGCAAGAAGGATAATTTTAGTCTCTTCCTTTAAAGAGCCCCTTAAAACATTAATCCTGGAGGAGGAATCATATGACTCAGCTCCAAGCCATCTTATATTTGGTGCTACATCAATCAAGATGATGTTGGCTAATGTTCGGGATGACCGAGCTTAGTCTAATGCGATATGGAGGGATTCAGGGTATCGAAAGATACCTTTTGGGTAGACAACAGCTAACAGGTCTTCGAATCCTAACCCTTCTTTAAGGTCAACACTACGTCTAAGAATTTTATGGTACCTCAAAGAGATCATGCAATATCTCCGAGAGAAGGATACAGAAGTACACCTCCATTCCTTATTTAAGTATATTTTTGATTTTGAGACTTTAGATGAAGCAATTCAAATACTTTCAAACTTAGGTGTTAACTTCTTTTCTGATAAATTTTTCCAGCTACTCAGAGAAGCTAGAACTATGTTTGCATAGATGTGCAATTTTATATTTAATATTTTAAATATGGTTATAAATCACAATTTTTATCTAAAGAACCTTTTTGTTCCTATGTGGGAGGCAATCCTCCTATATGCTCTGAGGCTAAACAAGCAATGGATAACGAACTTGCTGAATTGTTATTATTTGGAACTTTTGAGATAGTTACTGAAAGTGATTAGTCTCCTTTCTTCATTTCTGGAATATTCTCTGTTCCTAAGAGGGATAACTCTCGATGGAGAGTAACAAGACATCTCAACACCTTCAATAAGTTTATTCTAAATTTAAAGTAGAATCAGTTGATTCATTAAGAGTTTGGCTAAACCGGGATTCCCTTTTTTTTGTTTTTATCCTCTTTAGATCTGTCTGATACATATCGTTTTTGTTTTTTTAAAGAATTTGTCCTGACCACCATCTAAGGTTACAACTTAAGATAAGTTGTAGCATCTATTTATATGCCTTAATTTTGTAGGCCAATGCCTTTGTGCATACCTCGCTCTCCTCGTGTTTAGCCTCTCTGTTATACACAATCCTTGGTTTCAAGGCCAATTTGAATCAGAGTTTTTGAATTCCAAGGATGCAATTTATTTATCTAGGGTTGTTCATGACTCTTACCCTTCTTGAGGTAAAAATGCAAAAGATCCCAGATCTTGACGCTAAATTCCGCCGTAGCAGAAGGTTACCGTTCCGATACCTTCAACAAATAACTGCTCAAAAGATCTTGCCGCTTAATTCCTCCTAAGACGATGATTGTCGGTCCTAGACCTTCAACAAATAACTACGCGAAAGATCCGAGATCTTGTTGCTAAATTACGACAAAGGCGAGGGTTGTTGGTTCGAGACCTCCATCAAATTACTACACAAAAGATCCGTGATCTTGTTGCTAAATTCCACCAAAGGCGATGGTTGTCGTTCCGAGACCTTCAACAAAATAACTGGGCAAATTGGAAGTGGAAGACCAGCGTTTGAGTATACCCACTCTTTCAGAGAAACCTTCAGTTGAATTAATAAAAAGGAAATTTTGATGACCCTTTCAATCTAAAAATTAAAATCTCCTCCGAGAGCGAGAAAGATAAATTTTTTGTGAGAAGAACTATGAATAGCCTGTACACCAGTGAAAAGAAATTTAATCCAACGCTGGAAGTTTTTACGTATGCTTCCTTACCAGGTTATGGCATTTCATTATCAAACGGCTCCTTTAAAGATGGTTGGTGGAAAGGGAATGATCGAGATATTCATATTAATGAGGTTGGAATGTGATCTGTAGAAAAAAACAGATATTAGCTCATGTGGATAATACAACTACGATTTTTAAAGAAGGGTGATGCAAAGGTGTAATGTCTAAACAATATCACTGTGCGAACATGGAAACCTTTGGTGCCAAGAGGAATTTGGGCAAATTTTGTCTGGATTCTTTTCAAAAGAGAACATGCGAGCGGACTTTTTATCCCAGGAGTCTTATCTTACTTGGGGGTTCTGATTGAAGGAAGAAGTATTCGACCAAATAGCCTCCAGTTTGTTTCAACCCAAAGTGAATGTCAAGAGATTTCCACGCAAAGTCAAATAACTTATCTTCAATGAGAAACGATCCAGCAGATGTCTTAGATGCGTACTCCATCAGGTTGAAGAAGCAAGGTAACTTGTTCCCTCCAGTTCCACTACTTCCGAGAGTTACAAGCAGATGGGAAAAACAAAATGAACTAATGAACAGGGACAAAATGGTTCCTAAAGTTGTAGGAGGTATCAAGGGAGTCACTATGATTGGGGCAGCGAGGAGAATTCTCTCGTGCCTAGACACTCAGAACCTCACAAAATTAGGGGTTCTGATAGCATGGTGGATTTAGAGGGGCCTTAATTACATCAAGGTTTCGATTCAAAGACAATTAATATAATTTTTTCTGACATTTGTTCCACAACTAAGAGGACTTAAACATCGGGGTTTTAAAATTACATATAAGTTTTATTTAGGAGAAGTTTATCTTCCTTTAACGTGTCAGGGAATGTGGTAATTAATTACTTAGCATTACATCCCACGTCTTCTAATAGCGCCCTTGCAACAAGAAAAACGGCTTTATTAAATAATCAATTAAGGCCGGAGGTGTTATCATCAGATTAGTCGTTGACCAGATTCTTGTAAGGTGCATTCAATTTAAATCCTCCGTTACTTAACTATCAAGATACGTGGAATGTTAAAATGATCCTTAATAAATATTATAGATTCAGTGCTTGTCTGGATAGTGTTATCATATGAAATACTGGCTAAAAATACCCTTACTTTAATAGCTTTGGCAAGTATCGCTAGAGCTAGTTCTTTAACTTTATTAAGTTCTAGCTATAGAATAGAAAAATCCAAGTTTAGGGCATATTAGAAGTGAAATTAATTTAGCAGGTTTTTCTCATATGTGAGACTGGATCCAGTCAGACATATCCTTAAATATGTAAATAAGACTAGAATTAAAAGATAAATTGTTTGTAACTTTGAGGGAAATTGTCAACCCTTTGCAACTCAGACTGCTAATAAAAGAGATCATGCAAATGAATTGTATTAATATTGAAGTTTTTAAAGCTCATGGCTAAAGAGGGATTGTTGTAGCTTTAAAAAGAGCTAATGACAGTTCAGTTGAGGAAGTTATTAAACAAGGTTTTTGGTGTGAGAAATCACGAGCTTTTCATCGGTTTTACAATGTTCCTATAAGGAAATAGTTAATTTATAATTGATAAAGTATTATTTGATTTGTTACAGGCCGGTATTAAAATTGGAAGTTTACGACGTATCGCAAATGGATATTTAGTAAAGTATATAATAATTGTGTTTTAATTTGTGTTCCTTCTTTCCAACTAAATTGGAGTAGAACAACTGTGTGGGATTACAATAGCTACGCTATGACATAAAATATGTAGCTATACATTTGTCAATAGTCCTTCCCGCCATCCCTTTTACTTAGTTGAAGTTACGGCTATCTGCAGAAAGAGGATTATGTAAGAGAAGAAACAAATGTCGTAGAGGGGTGAGATTCAGTGTGACCATATTCTTATTGTAAAGTGTTGGTGTCTGTTTCTAAAATAGCTAGGATAGAACAGAATTACAAATGTAATGCTACGCTTTTAATAAAATATGACGTTAATACAGTAGACTTAGTTAATGTCTACTATTTAAATTAAATAAAGGACGGTGATTTATTTTATGAAGATTAATTTTGATGTAAGACAACCAACAATTCTCCTAGTTGGACTAAAAAAAATTCAGTAAAAAAAAATATATTTCACTCCTTCTTGGGAGACTTATCAATCGTAACTATTTATTTATTTTATCAATTGTGTTTCTTAGACAATTACAGCAAAATTGTATTTTTTAAATATCATTTAAAATATTAAAGAAACGGTATCGACATCTGGAATTTTTACACGAATTGCATTGGAATACATCGGCACCAGAATATTTTTTGGAATGGTCCCATCACTAAATATAACATTAATAGTAGACCAAACACAACAACTGAATAAAACTTCTCAAAATCAGAATATTTTTGTTGCTTTCTCTCTGGTCAGTCCTTATTTATCCGGTCCGGTCCAGTCTAAGGACCGGACCTATCACATGGCGTTACCTCGCTTACACGAAAATACACTATGCATTTTGTCGTCAGCTGTCAATTCACTCGATACGTCATGGCTGTTTCATAATTTACTCTTTTAGAAATATAAACAAAGTTGTTTTATACATATGCTCCGTTTCCAAAAGAACAGGAATACAATTTCTTGTTGATTCTTAACATATTTATATAAATATATTGGTCATTTTACTATTCATATGAAGCAATTATGCCTATGATATACAATTACAAACGTATATATGACCTTTTCTTATCATATTACTAAGTAATATGATAATGATAGTGTGGGAGTAATTAAGAAATAAATAGCAGTTGGTGTGATTGACTTATTTGGCTATCTACCAAATTATTTTGGGCCAACTTTCTGAGGAAAGGTTGGAGGATACAATAAAAGAAACGACGTGATCAGCCCTTAAAAAAAGAAATAGAGTTGAGTGACCTCAAGTAAATAATGTTATAAGTTTTAGGAGTGATGTGCAGGACTGTGCCGAAACTGAACTAGACGGGACCTAAATAAGGACCGATCAAACATCAAGTAGAGCTATTCACTTTCAATGTATTACAATTTACATCAGATTAAGATATAATCAGAATTATAAATCATTATACTATAGATAGGAGAGAATCCTTCTCAAAAAACCTCTTTAGGGCCCTCCTTTGGCTGAAGATCAAGATTCGATATTACATCTTTTTTTTTAAAGGAAAGAAAGATAAGTGCCCCTCCGTGCAATTCGTTTTGTATAGGCCCCCGCTATGGTTAAGGCCGGCCTTGCATGTACCACTGGAGGATTGACTTTAATAATGAAGAGATTAAAAAAGACCGAAGTATTTTTTATAAATTTATTTAGTAATAAATTCAAGAAATCAAATTTTAAGAAGTATTTGTGGCAAGTGACAAATTATATAATGATGACTTCATGATGTGGGGGTTGAGGGCTGTGAATAGGATTTTCTTAGATAAAGGCTTATTTGAAAATGTTGGCACTACATTAATCTTATAAAGGCCAAATTTTACAAAAAAAACAACACATTCTTTATTTAATAAACAAATGTTTTTTTATAAAAATATTTTGGAGTTAAAATTTTTGAGAAGAACCTAAATTTGAAATAACAATTTCTTTTCGATAATTATGACATATAAAAGTTTGGTTCTTCCCGTAAATATTCCCATTTTTGACAGGGGTCCTGACGTAATTTATTCCTTATTGTTTTATTTCATCTGTTATTTTCAACTTTTGAATGTTTCAAAAGACCAAACCTGGTTTAAGAGATAACCTACACCTTACGGTCACTTCTTTCATTTCCCTTGCCTGACCGCTTAAGACAGGTTTGACTGTATATATCTCCTGTATCGGTCGCAATTTTTACAATTTTCTTACACAAATTAAAACATGTATACGTCATTGCGTCTCGTACACAACAATTATACTGCTCTACCACTACAAAAGGACCCAAGTGAGATTTTAGTAGTTCTGAGTTATTGAAGGGAATGTGATTTTGTAGAAGCTTTTAAAAGTGTTTAAACATGTTATTAACTTGTTAGGTGCTTTAAGAAGTCCTGACATGTTTGAAGTTGATCAATAAATTGATTGAGACAATTTGGTCCTTTCGTCTTGGTCTTTTGCAATTGACTATGGAGTTGGTTCCTTTTGACATGCTGATTACCCGATAATTAGAGGTTTCTAAACATTAACTGTATGTGTAATATATGTAATAATGGGGCGATTTTAGTTGGAGCAATGGAAAAAGTAGAACTATGCCTCTTTGTCCTATGGAAACTTCCCTATTATCTGGATCGTTGTTCGTGGATTTCGTGAAATATGATTTTATAGTTCTACTTTGCCTCTATGCCTAATACTCCACCAAATATTGACCTAAACACTCAATGACAAACGATACTGACAATTAGGAAAGTTCCATAGTGCAATGAGGCATAGTTCTACTTTGCTCTTGCTCTACCAAAAATTAACTTATTATTGCATTTTAATTACATCACAATATAACCCTATTTCACCAAAAATATTACGTGGGTCCTTTTGCCGTGCACGAGCTCCCTCCACCATTAAGCAATAATGATATATAATTATTAAAGACTGTAACAATTATATATTATCATATAAATATCTGAAAGGATTTATAGAAGGAAAATAATATCTAAATAATTCTATGAATAGCAATAACAATTATAAACACGATGATGATCATTAGGTGGACGACATCCATGAAGAAGAGGAGGAGGAGGACCTTTCCACGTGAGTCAGTTGCGCAGAATTAATTAAATGTTCAATGTGAGAAGGTTCTAGACTAGAAGGGCCTTCCACAAGTAGATGGTGATTGGTTTTTAGTGCAGAGGCATTAATGGTCACAAATCCACTTTTATCGTTGGGAGGTTGTTCGCTCTTGGGCATGAAGGGCACAAAGGCAACACCAGCTGCTGATACATGATAGGTATCTGGTTGTTGCTGCGGCTGTTGTTGTGGAGGTTCAAGAGATTTGAAATTGATCACTCTTCCTGTATCCATTCGAAACTCAACTAATTCACTTTGCGATGATGTATTGTTAGGTGGATTTTCGTTCGAAGTAGAGGGGGGTGACGTGGACGACGACTTAGCTTCTACGCTCTAAAAAGAAAAATACATGATATATTAATAAAGCACTAATAGTGGATGTTTATCTATGGATTGTCTATCCACAGTTCTGTGTGACTACTTGTTCTAAGAAATCTCAATATAGCATCGAGCTTGCGTAACTAAACACAGCTCTTTAATTTAAAAAAAATCATGGTTGGATGCTTAAGAATCGATAGTTAAAAGGGTTTATACAGGGTACGACAATATATTCCTTTATATAATGCGTGGTAATCAGGCTATCAAAGTAGTAGCGAGGTCACTATCATATCATGGGATGTGTGCAAAGAAAAAACTAAGTAAAACAATTAGAAAAGGAAAAACGGTTGTTTTGTGTGCTCTTTCTTCTCTTTTGTTCATGTTTTTTAACATCTCCCTCTAAAAAAAGAATTCTTGCCTATTTTTGCTGAAATTGTTTTAAAAATGCATAGTAAAACTAATTTATATGTTTGTAAATATTATCATGATATATTTCCTGCACTAATGCTATTTGAAATTTAGAAGACTCTCCTCTTTAAAGCAGTTATTCATTTTATCCACCCAAAATCATATAATAGGCAGCTGATATTAACAAGTCTTAATTCCATACTACAATGTCTCGCTCCCGTCTTCTCCTTGCGCTCTTACGCAAATCCCATATCTAATTATGTGTTAAAAGTGAAAAGGAACATGTATTTGCCGTTGAACATAAATATTGCCAAAAAATGGTTTTACAGAATATTTTATTAAATTAAACTAAATGCAATGTAGCAATAGAGTTTTTATTGGTGTAATGTATGAAAATCAGTTGATTGCGTATATTTCTAATATACAAAAAAAACCCGATTTTTTCAATTGATTTTTATAATTTGAAATTTGCAAAGTTGTTTGTAGACAAATAACATGATTAATTAATTTGTCAAACTCAAATTGATGCCATCAAATCCAACGTCATGTAATAATTATAAATTTTTAATTCGGGTAATTAGAATCGGATTTATTTTTGGGAAAAACAACATTTTTAAGATCTTTACAGAATTGCCAATAACTAATTACTTAATCAACTACTCATCCACAACTATTGATAATTAAATTGTACACTTTTTTATATCAAATAACTATCCTTTTAAAACTTATCAATGATGTTATTTAAAAGAAACAAAAAAAAAATCCAGGTATCAAAATACCGAAGTTCAGTTTTTCAGTGTATGAACAATGGTAGACGTCACCTATCTTATTTGATTTTTAAATTCTGTAAAACAAAACTTTAAGTGGTACTATCATTATGAAACTAAAATAATAAGTTTTCTGATTTAAAAACTTGTTTAATTGCCTTTTGGAAAAGGCAATTATTCTGTCGCACCCTATATATCTTAATGGAAGACTGAAAATATTGTTAAAAAAGAATTCCTTCAGTATCAATGTTTAAAATTTTAAATATATATTATTTTAATTTCCCTTAAAACAATTATAATTAATAAATACATAGTTAATTTAAAACTTGGGCATAATTATTCATAAATATAAAAAAAAGTGTTAAATTCTTCGAATGAATGTGAGCAACAAAGGCGTTGTAAAACTTTGAGCGGTAGTTTAACAAATAACGCCGAGGAATGCCATTTAATAAAAAATATTAAATAATTAATTAAAATTCTAAAAAAGTGAGAATATTATTTTTTTAAATCAAAAAAAGGATCCGGCACATTTATATTTACCCCAGGCTCCATGGACCCTAAAAGGGCCCTGTACATAAAATTGATATTGAAGTGACACAATGCCACTAATTAGTAAAGTGTCCGTCCTTATTTGGGACTGAAGATTGCAATCTCACCCTGTTTAGTTCTGAAGATCAGGTCAAAAACTTATAAAGTTCGGTAATTGATGACGTCAATCAAGTGTATTTCTTCTTTTTTAATCAGTTCTAGTACTGAAAGTCCGAAGGACCGGTCCTAAGACTGGACTGAACCGAATAAATAAGGGATGACACAACACTTGCCAATACTACTAATTAAGTGTTGTGTCGGTCCTAATTTAGGCGGAAAACTGCAGTCTCGTCAAGTTCATTCTCGGTCCGGTCCAGTTCAGTCATGCATATCAGTCCTAAAACTAATAAAGTTATGTCCTTGATGACGTCAATGAACTTTATTTCTTCTTTTCTATCAGCACTAGTACTGACAGTCCGAAAGACAGACCTAAGACTGAACTGGACCGAATAAATAAGTACCAATAGTTATACTAGTAATATGAATCGATTTTTGGAAATTACCTTTTGAGTAGAGGGTGGTGATTTGATTTCTGAGTGTTTTTTTCGATGATGTTGAAGTAATTTTGGTTTGGAAGCATATTGTTTGTGACAATATTCGCATTTATGAGGCTGTGAGGTAACGGAGCCAACCATGGCAGAAAATGTTGGATCATCACCACAATTATCAGAAATTTGAAGAACTGCTGCCTGATCTCTAACTGAGACAGGTAGCTCTAAACCAGGATGGTTCTTAAGAATATGCGACTTTCGTTTCGAGCTACTCTTGTAAACCTAAAACCAAACACAATCATCAATCAACACATAGATTATAATAATAATTTTTATATTTATTTTTTAAGTAATTTTGCACTAACAAATGCATGAATATCTCCATGACTTTAGAACCCGAACAGCCCCGTGATTACGGGGGAAGGGACATGGGAGGGTGTTACCAAGGTCTAAATATATAACAATCCCTAGATAGTAGAAAATAAAATAATACTCTAATGACGTCAATTGGGTAAGAAATTGGGAATATATTTTTAACCAAATGGTGTAAAATACATAAGAAATGTATTAAACAAAATATTATTTGAGGGACATAAATACATTTATACCAATTTTTATCCCAATAATACTAAAAATTTAAATATATATTCGGATTTTCTAAATTTAATATCTCAGTGACGTCATTTTATAGTAACACGGCTAGGAATTACTTGGATTACGGCCCAATCATTATTATACACACCCCTTGACCGACATTTTGTTTTCAAAATTGAAATCTATATCATTAAAGCAAATGTGTTCGTTCGTCGACGTCTAATAACTCGCAGGAAAACCGGTTACTAATGGTAGTAAATATATCCTTTATTGCTCTCAATTATAATATAACCTCCACCAACGATGTTGAACGGAGGTTATATTTTTCCCCCAGCTAGTTTATTAGTCACCAGGATTACGGCAAAAGTTACAGATCGATTTTGATCCATCTTGCTACGGAGATAATATATGGTCACAGTAAGAGTTCATTAAATTTTGAGAGGTCAAGAAAACACAAAACGTTAAAAATGCATAATCGACCATAACTTTGGAACAGTTTGAGATTCATAACTCAATTTCATTTTAGGGGGAGTGTCCATTCTAGTAACATAACCTGCTTATGTTTTTGCCACTGTTTGTTTCTTCATTAGTCACCAGGATTATGGTAAAAGTTACAGATCAAACTTGATAGAAAGATTATATATGTTCACAGTATGATGCCATTAAACTTTGAGAGGTTAAGGTCAAGGTAACACCGATTAAAATGCATAATCGACCATAACTTTGGAACATATTGAGGTACAGAGCTTAAATTGGTGTCCATATATAGGTTAAATAAAGATACTTCATTTAGCAAAAGATCCAATTTATGATAAATGACCATAGGCAGAGGTGTGTGCTCTACAGAGTGTCCATTCTAGTTTAAATTTGTAATTTGTCTAAAGGTAATCCAAGAGAAAAATAGCTAGTAATGGACCTGAACACGAACATGGGATGAAAATGATTCATCAAACAGAAAATAAATGGAATTATTACAAGTCATTTTTGTAGAAGCTTTATGGTCTGAATGAATAATGCACAAGTATTAAAAAAAATCAACAAAAATAATTACTTAATAGTAAATAAGTCAGCAATCACGAGTCTATCGAAATTTAGGTAGGTACTTATTCAAACAGAATATTTCTGGTCATTTTCTTGCAGTGGGGATTCGTGTTGTTTCATCATTACTTCATAGTGAGCAGTTCTCAACTTATTAGCCAATAAGTAAATACCAAGTACTCTTCTTTGATAAAGAAAAATCACAACCGTAGCAAATATAGGAATTAGTATTCCAGTTGTAAGTCCAGTTACCAATCTAATAACAAAAATATGTGTACTTATGCCATTATTAATATAGTCTCGAATTCCTTTTTGTAGGATAAAAACGCTATACACAACAATTAAGATATTCCGAACAAAGATCATTAAGAGATACTTGAGATTTCTTCTACGAAAATAAAGGACCACAATTAATGAAAGTGTAATCATTAAACATACAAAACAAATAAAAATCCCAATCACTGCTTGCCACACCAACTCATCATCAAGGTTCTTAAGATAGTTTAAACGCAACACATAATTTCTCAAATCTCGAAACACCTTTAGGGTAAATAAAAGGAAATTCCCTAGGAACCACACAGTTTCAAAACAAGCAATGCAATAACAAAAAAAAAGTAGCATGGCGACAACAACTTCTACTAACTATGTATCGAAGAGATCCACAGTTATATATATACAGAAAAATTTGACGCACAAATAAATTACCTTCGTAACAATTTTTTATTTATTTTAATTTTTACCTTGTTACAATACTGACAAAAGTAATCCCTCGTTGTCTTTAAGATGGGTAGATTAAGTTCAGGAACAGATTGGAGCGATATATCAGGGTGACGATTTGCTAGATGATTTACAAGCATGCCTCTTCTCTTGAAACCCAGTTTACATTTATGACATTTGTAGATGAAGCAATTATAATCCACTGAAGAAATCTTTACAAAAAATAAAAATGCATTACTAATTACAATTTACTAATGGAGGAGATCGATTTATTACTTTCAATGAGTTATTCGGTTTTTGAACGTCGTCAATTCGAGGATGCATTCTTTTGGCATGTTCTTTGAGTTTGTCTTTTCTTTTAAATTGTTTCCCACATTGATTACATGAAAATTCTCTTACATCCGAATGCCTTAAAAATATGGTTGTTAGTAATATATATATATGTATCTCCTTTTTTATAATAGGGTTTGGACTACATACTTAACGAGGTGAACCTTTAGTTTATCCGCTCCCGTAAAGCATTTATCGCAATGGGGACAAGAAAACTTTTTTTCAGAGTGAAAGGCTCGGATGTGCTTCCGGATAAGGGCATACTCCGAAAAAACCTGGAATTAAATTTATTCTTGAAAAACAATTCCTTCCGTATATTTGAATTTAATACTTACTTTGCTACAATGGGGACAAGTGTATTGATTATTTATTCGATGGACATGAACATGTTCTTTTATTTGAATAACTTGATCAAATATTTCACCACATATAGGACAATCATAGGAGCGTTTGGCAGCTGAGTGTATTTTATAATGACAAATATATCCATTGGTTGTTAGAAATATTTTCCCACATTCCGAGCAAACAATTGGTTTAGAATCTTCAATCTTGTGGGATATTACACGCTTCTAAAATAGAAAAAAAAATTAATTTAAATAGTTGAAGGAGATTGATGAAAAAATAATACCTGTAGGTGTTCGGTAGTATTTAATATAGACTTATTACATGAATGACAATTGATATCATTTTCCGGGTGTTTTTCACAATTTTGAGCTGCTGGGGATCTTGTTGGAATATTATTCGCAATGTTTTCTTTTTCATCACTTTTAAAACCGTGTATAGTAGAGTGGTGCACAAGTTCTGAAAAACTATTATATCCAACATGACACAAGGGACAAATCAAATCCCTCCATTTGCTCCCACTTGCAAATCCCTCGATAGACTTTTCACCAGAAGAGGAATGGTTTAAAGCATGCAAATCGCTAATTAAACCATGATTAAAATGAAGACCACAAACACTGCACTCATAAGTCTTTTTGGCTGTTTGAATAGGTATACAATTTTTTGTTATTAGTTGCATTCCACAATCAACAATCCCTGGATGAGCATACTTCAAATTACATGTCTTGCAGATCTCACCTTTTCTTCTACGATCTCGTGAATGATGAAATATGGCAAGGTGAACACAAAGGTTGTACAATTTATGGAAAATCCGTGAACATACATAACACTTAAATTGACGACAAGATGTAAGTCTTTTTCGATGATGTGGAGCATTTGATTTCATTTTGTGCGTTTCATTCAAATGTTTTTGTAGAGCTTGGGAGGACTCGCATTTTATATGACATTCAAAACATGGCCAGGATTCTTCACCCTCTGATTCTGAATTATAAAAAGATCAATTAAACCAATTAATAGCAAATAAGTCAAATATCATTACCAGAATCTTTCTTATTATTTTGATCAATAGAATTATTTTCCAATTCTGGAGATTCATGCTCCAACAAAGGTAACTTCCTGACTCGGGCATACTCCTCAGAGTACCATACTTTTAGCTCCTCGTCAGGAGATATTACTTTGGTACTTGAGAAATAGAGTTCTTCTTCATGTTGACTTAAACATAGATTTTGCTCGGAAAAAGTAGAGGCTTGTCTAACAAACCGTAGCCAATTACTTTGATCTAAATAGGACATAAATGTATAAATAGTTAAAATATCTCATCATTCTTAAGGTTTTTCAATTAGGTAAATTAACGCATTCAATGAGTTACATCAACTACTAATCTAGTGAAATATTTAAAAACATCACAATAGCAACAATTTCTCCAATGAAATGGTTCATCATAAGCAAATAAGACAAAGAGATTATGATCAAAGATAATGAACATATATAAATTGATGAAGTACACATTTACATATAAATGTGGGCTTAATGCAATTATTTCTGTATGAAAGCATATTTAAAATAGATTTGATAAAATTATTGTAAAATGAACCCAAATCATATATATATATATATAGAAGAAAAATCACCTTCATTAGAAACATCGACGATTCGACTCCCCGCAAATTTATCGTCTTTTTGCGGCGTACTTTTATGAATCAATAATAAAATCTTATCCGACTCCTTTGCCAATGGTTTTACACGTTTTCCTTCCACTGGACCAAAGCGGTAGCCCTGGGTGATTTCTTTTTGGCAAAAACCCCTTCCTCTTCGGATTTTAAAAAGAGAAGATCTTCAGGGAGAGACGCTCGCGCCTTTGACAATCCTCCTTGATTCCATGTTAAATGGGATAGGGATGAAGCTGTAGGATAAGGTGCTTCCACTGTAACTGAAAAAGTTTGCTGCGTTCCATATGAGGATGTTCCAGGAATAGGATCATCCTCATTATTGGAGGAAGATGGATCATCTGCTGAGGATGAGTGAGAGGGACCACTAGAATCTACATTCTGAGAAGAGGACTGAGCGGGTTCTTCGTTTTGAGATGGAGGCGAGGATGAGGGTTCATCCTGATGCCTTTGTTGTAGATTGTGGAGTGTTCTTAGTCTTTTACTAAGAGGTCCTGAGAGACTCTCTAAAATGGAGGAATGTGAGGAAGTGACAGGGCCATGATTCCCATTCTGAGATGTAGGAGGTGGTGGGTGACGGGGACTCATGAGAAGAAAGCTTTGTGGAATACCCGAAAATGCTTGTCCAATGTGTAGACTTTCGTCTTGATTGCTGAGGCCAGAGCTGGTGGACGGTATGGGATGATCATTGTTGCAAGAGGAGGAAATGCCGTTGCTTTCTTCGTTAAAGTGGGGATGGCACCTTTTCCGCACCTGATATTCCTCTTCTCTCCCGGAGGAGCTCGTCGTCGTGGAAATGGCGTCGTTCAGTCCCGCGGGAAGCGAACGACTCGAAGTGGAGACTGGAGGGAAAAAGAGGAGGATTGGCAAAGGTACTCCTCCTCCGCCAATGGGGGTCTCGGCGCGGACAAGGTGGACATGCCAGAGCTATCCACTGTCGAGTCAATGAGGGGCTCCTCTTGCAATGACGAAGGAGGACGACGCTCCACACTCGTCGAGGAGGAAATCACTTCCAGCTCAGAGCCACTGTAGCGCCCGTGCACGATCCCAATCCGACCTCCCAGAGGGGAAGGAGGGTTCGATATCTCTCCGTGCAGAGTCTCATCCTCAAAGTAATCCTCCTCCTCTTCTTCCCCACGGGAGGGAACGGCGTCCTCACTCGTTGACGGCTCAGGGGAAGAAGAGGCTTCAGATTGACTCGGATTATTATTAGGATCCGAATCCATGATTCTGCATTCTCTGCTCACACGATCACACTATCCTTTCAAAACTAGAGAGAGTTCACGTCTTTCAAACACAGTTACCACACACACTATTCACTCTAGTCAACTACAAGTTCAGCCTCTTTTCTTCCCTCAAAATGGACGATTCCTTTTCTTTCTCTTTCTAAATTATAAGACACACACACACACAGACAGACAGACAGACACAAGCACACACTAGGAACAACAGTCTCACTATCAGTGCACTTCATCCATCTACTCCACTCACTATATTAGTCATAGAAATGCCAACCACAGCCACCTCTGCCTTCATTTCATTTCTCCTCCTTCCTCTAGCTGCTCCTATTCTACGCCCGCGCACACCACCTCCTTTCTCTCCTCACTCACTCCTTAATATTTTTATATTATTTTATAAATTATAATATATCCTAGACAAGTAATTCTATTAGGACTCAAATATGTTTAATCAATTCCATCCAGTCTCATACACTCCTTATCAATCCTATTAGACTCCTCTTCGATCTAATTTTCTTAATAATACATAATATGACTCCCTATTGGGCAATCTCTCAATCCTTCAGGATTTGAAATGAATGACTAAAAATATTGTATCCGATTCATGGAAATAATAAAACAAGTCTTTTCAGAGTCACCCAATTTATATTATTGTTTTCAGACTACAACGCCTGAAATGATTTACCAGTGATTCCCAACCTTTTCATCACTGCATTTTTAAATATCTTGTGGCATATAAAATATGCACTACCCAATGTTGTACTAATGTACTCCCTCGATATCTGATGCATCGAGGACCCCTGGTTGGGAACCACTGTAGTATTGATTAAACTATTTAAGTAAGGGTTACGTTTATCATGAAGATCAACTATATAATATATCTTCTGAAACACCTAACGATTCAGATAACTATGAAACTTAATTTAATAATATCAGTAACATGTAAAAGCTATTAAGTAGATATTCTGCCGTGTAGCCCAAAAGTTCAGAGGATACATTTTAGCATATTTCTGATAAAGATAATGTACTAATTGAATATTTCATGGATCATCGATATTTTAAAGGTGTCATTTTTGGTTATTTTATTGAGCATTACTCATTGATAATTAAATATTATATGCCTCATTATTAAGTTCAAATACCCATAGTTATATTCCCATTAAATACTTAATAAATGCGTAATTTTAACAGATCCAAATAAGATGAATATATTCATTAATAGTTGCTTATCAAAATAACTAGTTATCCTATTAAATAGAGCGTGATGAGGCAAAAAAATTGTACAAGTTGAATGATTAATATATTTATCCTTTAATTTTTTACTATTATAATTACTCAAATATAAGTATTCTTTCACACATTATAAATTTAAGATGCCCAGAGTTAAACTCCTCATAAATACATAGAAAGAAACAACCATTTTATTTTAATACAGGGTGAGGAATGAGATATGTTTTAGTTTATAAATTCTGCATAAATTTATCAATTAGCATAAACTTTTATGAAAGTGATC
Organism: Lepeophtheirus salmonis; assembly: GCF_016086655.4. Lineage (NCBI taxonomy): Eukaryota > Metazoa > Arthropoda > Copepoda > Siphonostomatoida > Caligidae > Lepeophtheirus > Lepeophtheirus salmonis. The sequence continues at coordinate 12,775,810 of NC_052140.2, forward strand.
AAATTGCAATATAAATTAGTATAAAAAAAAATATTTGTTCGAAATAGCCATGGCGGAGATGAGGAGGCATTTGGACAAAGGCAGCACGAACAATTCCATCAGAGATATTGTCCCATTTCTGAATGAGGGAACCCTTCAGAGTGTCTTTAGTGGTGTGGTGTTTGGTATAAGCCTTGGCCTGAGAGATGGATAACATAGAAAAGTCCATGTGATTCAGGTAAGGGCTGCCAGGAGACCACATATTATTTTCCCGAAAGCCCTTGAAATTTGTTATATACCAGTTCTGCACACTTTTTGCGGTGTGAGAGGGTGCTGCAAATGAATACTGTCAATGGTCTTACTTGTTTTAATTGAATAATACCCTTTAACGAGGAATAAGTTGCAATTTGCACAACTTCATAATAGTAACTTCTACAGACATCGCAAAATGTACACAATAATGTATACAGGGCATATTGGCTTAAATACATGTGTTTTAAGAAGGGTGCAGATTCGTTATACTGAAAATTATAGATATTAGAATATAAATCACATATAAGATCTATGCATGCAGATGTACCTATATGCAACCATTCAATATAGATTTTGAATAATATATAATTTAACATTGATTGAGCCAATTTAATCAAACTCTGCAATGGATACCAATAGTATTACGTAATTAATAATTACACGATTATTGTCTAACTTGCAAACTATCAATCTAGATACAGATTGATTAAATAAGTTATATTTTTTTATAAAAAATAATAACAAATAATATTAAAGATAGATTAACGACTACAATCCAAAACATAATTAAATACAAATAGGAATCTAAGAGCATTAAGACTGAAAAAATTGAAACTCATTTGAAAATCCATCACCGATTGAAGAAATTGGATTTAATGAAGTATAAGTAACATAGGTCTCCGCTCGACGGCACTGAAATGCTTGTAGTCGTGAAGGCATATAATAGTCGGGTATAACTCCTAGATTTTGATGCGAGGTTTTTGGAGTAAATTTTGACTTCATTTTACTGAAATTCTTCTGACTTGTATCTAAATACTGTAAAAAAAAACGTAACATAAGGGTAATTAGATATAATCCTATATAATATAATAAATGTAGGGAATCGTATTTTGTTAATATGAGAGATAAGTTATTTGTGAATATTTTTAGTAGAATTTTATCACAAATTAGTCACATTTCAAATAACATAAATTTTGAAACAGAACTTTCTACAAATATCATATATGAAATGAGGAAAAAATCACATTAGAATTAGAAATTATTATTAAAAAGTGATGATATAATATAGTGTATACCTTATCGAATTGAGACTGTGGTTCAATAAAAGGACGTTTTTAAGTACAACAGACTTGATACCAGTCAAATCAGGTATTGCAGGAGTTGATGTGAGTCTTTTAAAATTATCTGAAAAATTTCAGGGATATTGATATCAGATAGCAATGGTATATCCTTGAGTATCATATTAAGATTATCCTCTGGCAATGACTTTTTTAAACTATCTCGGGAAAACCTTCGATTCTTGAAGTGAGATCTGGAGCCGATTTTCTTGCGGTGATGTATTGAGTCCTGGAAATTCAATGGCCTTTAAATTATATATTTAAAAAAAAAAAAGGGAGTAGGAAATTACGGGAAGTATTTCTTTCAGAGCCTTCCAGTCCATGGCATGATGCGCCTTCAATGCTTGAATTACACTTTCCTTGCGCAATGATGATGATGAGGGAATACCCAAGTCTTTTGCAATGCTTCGCAGTTGATTCAAACTTAATATGCTAAGATCTTCCCATTCGCCAATATAATTAAAATAGGTTTTCCTAGTAGTAGGAACAAATCCTTCATCATCAGAGCCAACGATCGCTACCATCTCCATTGTTGTTGCTTTTGATAAATATTGGATTGCGCATAACAAAGAGTTCTTAGATCCTGCTTTGGAGACTAAACTAATGCTGATGATAAGATACTAAACAGGCTAATCCTTTTAACAACTTAACATTGTGGCCTCAATGAATTATGATGAGTGACTATATATTATTATGTAGCTTGTATAGGGTGCCTCATAAGTCATATGTGCTTGAACGATTAAAAAGGATTAAAACTCGGAAACGGTTGGTCTGACCGAAAATTTACTTTATATAAAACTTGTTCAGCAACCTGAAATATAATTGACATTATTGAATCTCTTAAAACAACATTGCAGCTGGCATGGAAGATGCCCTCGGACAAGTTGACCCATTGAAAGTTTAATCCATCAGCTGATCGAAGTTGCTGTGGTAGGTCCAGCCAACTTCCTACTCTAGAATTGACTATATAGGTACATAGTGAAGTCCATTACATTCAAAGTTAATAAAATACAAGGTTATGCCATCATGCAATCGAGCTTGCTAGAATTTTCAATTTGATGTGCTGTATCGAAGGACATACATGATGTCATAGAGTATGACAGCGGTACTCTAACCGTAAAGGACAAGGAAGCCGATTTATAGCTACTCTTGGTAATATTTATACTCTTTGAAGTCACTAATTAAAAGCGTGGTGGAAGTCAAACTTTTGTAGGAAAAACGTTATGGTATATCCTTGTTTTTCTATTAACCTTGATTAACAAAAGGTCACAGTGGTATGGGTAATTCTTAACCATTCTAATCATCGTTTACCTTAAAACTTTGCCATATGGCGAGGTTTTGATAACATATTTTTTTGTCAGACAAACCAATTTTGAGTTATAATCATCTTTTATCGTTCAAACACACATATGATTAGTCACCCTGTATAAAATAAGTTTGATTAAACGTGGTGAATTGCTATAAATTAGGATTTATTAATATTTTTCAATTATTATCATATTAATTGGAATAAAATTACAATATCATTAATCAAACAATCCAATAGAATTTAAAGGCCTAGTGCAATCGATTAATGATACGAATACATCACACACCTAGGACAACTCTTAAAGTGTATTTTTGCATATAAATATTGTTTATTTAATTATTAATTACCTATATTATTAACCTAACAGACTATTAGCTAATCATATTATTGTTTTTTATTTAAACATATGTTCATAAATATTATAAATAAATTTATAATAGATATATCTATTATCATTTACTGGGCCTTAATTTTCCAGCGACGCCCTTTGTTTTAAGCAGAGCCCTATAGGCTAGAATATAACTTATAGACTCTGGCTTTAAGTGACTGTTGACAAACTGAGCCTTTATTAAAAAGAAACGAGACTGATAACCAGAACCAACGCCGATAAAGCTGAATCAAAACCGTTGAAATTAAAGAACCGAGACCGATAGAACCGCTGAAACATTCTTTCATATATCTAATATTAGCTCTAACTTCATTCAAATCTGTTACTGTGGATGTCGTCCACAATGGTTAAGGAATTACCTTTATGTCTTCATTCATAGAAAAAAAAAATTCCGCTAGATAGGATGTGTCAGGTTTGTCGATGAATATACACAAAGTATAATTATTTACTCGAAACAATACGTTCAATTAAAACTCCAGAGGCTAATTCACACGTTTATAATTACTTCATTCCTATTTTCTACCTACTTTTGTCTTACATATATTATATAATTACTTCTCAGCGAGACTCTTTCATAGGCATTGCATGATTTTTTATAGTTATAAATATTTTTTATAAGTAGTTTCCACCTTCATTTGGAGAGGTCCAACGATTCAGCAACAACGAATGCAAAAAAAAAAAAATATATATATACGACAGGTTAAAATGCATAGTAGGCACTTTTCTACAAAAATGTCATGAGAATTTGGGATTGGATTGTCGTCATATGGAGAGAGAGAGGGGAGGGGGAACGTCATCATGAGAGCTTGCTTAATAATAAAATCCGTCTCTCTTTGACGAAATATAATCAAATGTATATTACGTTTATGAATTATGATGATGAGATAAGAAAGAGAAAATAATGTGGAATAGGAGAGTTACTTTACTTAAGTACATGTGATGCGTCAAGATTAAAACAATCTGGAACAAAAATGAGAAATCCCCAGTATATTTTACTTCATATATTATATAAAGACCCCCCAATATTTCAACGGGATATTTGAGTGAATTATATAGGTATTATTCAAATTACTCGTATGAATTGGGGTAGCCAATAATTTTAGCTATAGTTTAAAACCTTTATTTGATATAAGAGACATATGATGGGTCCGATATGGTCCTTTCAAATATTATCAATTTCTCATTCTTTTATTGAGAGGATACCTTTTGAGCTAATTCATATGCAACTTGCAGGTCCTCCAAAGGGTTAATAAGAAAAATTTGTTTATATAGATGCACGATCATTTGGTAAGGAATACCCAATTTTGAAAAAACCATTATAGCTGTTTTTAGGTTGACGAGCCATATATACAGGGTGCGGTTTTACAATTAAGAATTTTCGAGACCAGGACATAAAACTTTTTTTTTCTTAAATTAGTAGAGATATTTACAAATCTATTTATATACAAACGTAAGGACCCTCCATGAACCTAATCATTCAATCCAACCACCCTCAGTCTCGAACCGGGCGCAGAACCTGCTGGACGCCTTGATCAAGTGATATTTACTCATATTGATCACAGCCTCAATAATGGAGGTTCTCAGAGAAGCCAAATTATTGTGAGCACGCATGTTGGACTCCCTCTCCAAGACACCCCAACGAAATATTCCAAATGATTTCAGTCCGGGGAGCTAGGGGGCCACATTTCCTTAGACCAAATTGTCCGAAAGTCAATTTTGTACCAGATGTCTGTATGAGCGGGTGCACCCGCTGATGAGTGCTTGAGATAGTGAAGCAGCTTCTGACATATTTCCCCCTCTTTTGGACTTCATGGCCTCGGAAAGCATCTGTCGTACTTTGAGCACGTAGCTAAATATTAATAGAAATACAATGTTAGACCATCATGTAATTGGGCTTGCTAGAATTTTCAATCTGATGTATTGACTGCTAGGCAAAATAGGTGGATTTTGACAAAACACGCAACCACTTATAGTCTATGACATCACAATTGCTAGAATTTTCAATTTAATCTATCGTACCGACTGCTGGGAAAGAAAAACAGATTTAGACAAAACACGCAACCACTCATCTACTATGACGTCAATATTAAAAGCGTGGTGGAAGTCAAACATAAGACGTACACGCTTTATGGTATAACCTTGTATTTCTATTAACCTTGACGTAGCTCTTGCACCTCAGGTCCTCATGGACGGCTTTCCTGATTGTGTACTCATTCACATTCATTTTCGTACCCAGGTTCCTCATGCAGATCCAGGGGTCGTCTTTGATTTTCTCCTGGAGCTCCTCCAGAAAGGCCGGAATACGTTTTTTGGACCCAGATTGATCTGCCTTCTTCCTTGCTGGTCTTTACATTCTTCCAGACTCTGTACACGACTTAGTACACGCTGGCAGAGGACAACTTGATAAAGTCGATGATTTCTTTGGACACACGCCCTGCACGGAGTATGACAATTATCGCTGATACTCGGAGGACATTTTCAACGCATTGTAAAAAAACTTATACAAAATTGTCTGCTAAATCTGATAAACTAATTTTTAAAGCTACTAAGGGTTCCCAAGAAAACCCTTTTTTTTTATTCTTAATTGTAAAAATGCACCCTGTATAAATATATATATCGATACGTCAGTGCAAGAGGGGAGTAGCTGTTCTTCTTTTATGATTGTATAAAATTGTCAACATATTATTTTGTAGTACACATAGAGAGTAGGAAAGAGAGAGGTAAAAGTAGGAAAGAGAGTGTGGAGTGTGTGTGAGTAATTGGGAGCAAAGAAGGCTTCTTCTTTTTTCATAGTGCTATTATTTAGTGGAAGTAGTACGTTCAGCAGCAAAGTAGAGTCGCTAGTTGCATAGGTGGTGATAGGAGCAGCAGCTGTTGTACGTACAGTGGTGGAAGGAGAAGAAAAGGATAAAGAGTGAGAAAGAGAGAAGAAGAGGAATAGAATATAAAAAACGAAAGATTATTGTACTAATAAGTAATATATATATTAAGTGAGAGAAAAGAAAGAAGGAAAGGATTGACAAAAAAATAACCAAATTTTTGGTCCTGTTCCCTTGTTCCTTGCACCTCCTTTCTCCAACTAATTCGGACTAATAATTATTAACATATCGTGACTAATATGGCAGAAGAGGACGACGAATCCTTCGCTTCCCCTGAAGAAGAAATCCGCTACTGGAAGGAAAAGGCTTCGGAATTAGATAAAGAAGTAAAAGAGACGCGTCATGAATTGGACGAATTTCAAGAGGGTTCACGGGAGCTGGAGGCGGAATTGGAAATGCAGCTGGATCTCGTTGAAAAAAAGAACAAGGATTTGAAATCCATGTCCAATCGACTCCAAATGGAAAATGATCAACTCAAGGATAAATTAGAGCAAAGCCATCGTGAATACAATAGTCGAGTAATGAAACAGATCTTCTTCTTTCTCCATAGCCAAAAGGACCCCTTTTTAGATCCCCTCCCCTTGCCAGCACGTATCCAATCAAGCAATCAATCCACTTGTATTGACTCAGTCCCTATTAATCTAAGGATTAATATACAATTCCCTTATCTCCGTCACATATATGATAAATATCCTTATTTTAACTCATAGTTACATTACTTCCAAATTGATCAAACTAAACTGCCCTTAAAAAAACAATTTTATCCAAATATCCCAATTCCATTAGTTATAGTATCTTTGGGCGTATTTTTACAGCCATTAAATTCATATAATGAATCTAATTTACGGATAATATCAAAAGTTGAGGGCCAAATTGTCGTAACTCACACATATCTGTGACATTGTCTATATTATGAAGGCTAATACTTATACTGTATACATAAAAAAATTTAAAAAAAAACAGCAGATAAATCCAGACACTTGAAATGGATTTTTTCAAATCCATTTAATTGTACAAATTGAAAAAACACCATCATATATAATGAAGGAATGGATTATCCTAGCTTATTTCTGATAAGTAAATATTTGAGTTGCGTCAATTTGGATATCACCCCTCCATATATAGACGTTTGTTCCTCTCATCTTATAAAGTAAGTGGATAACGGATAGTTGCTTAATTAAAGGGCATGAAGGTTAAGGGATTTCGGGATAGTGTTAAGTTAATGGGATTGACCGACTTTGAGCCCTGGAGTTGCTAAGAGTTATATTAAATTATCATTGGATTATACAAAGATATTCAACCATAAGTTTCTATTTATTTTGCTATTATAAAATATTGCATATGTAAACCATTATTGGTTGCTCATGTGTTTCCCATTGTTCGTTTGATGGAATATTTTTTTTTTTTTGCTTTAACTAATATCTTAAAAAGATAATAATTATTATCCTAAAAAAATCATTTGGAAGTCCATATACTGATTAATTTTATATCTACATATAACTAATCTTGTACTTCGAGATAGATGTACGAAAGTTTTAGCCATTTTTTTGTAGCTTAGGTTTGCAATTTCAGAGCCTGTCCTACCCACGTACTCTTCTTAGTTTATACTCCTTATCAAATATTAGGACATGAATGAAAATAACACTTTTGATTCCCTCCCCATCTCATTTCCAATAAATTCCTTTTTCATTCATGGATGTGGTAAATATACAGATATATATTTATTTATTTTCAGATAAAAGATTTGCAGGATGAGCTCTCAGAAATCCGATCTATCAAAGAAAAGTTGCATAAATATGTGCGAGAACTTGAACAAGAAAATGATGATTTGGAACGTGCGAAAAGGTATTTATTACTAGCTTTACTTGGCCTTAATTATATATATATATATATATTTCTTTTTTATAGGAGTACAGTGGCCTCATTAGAAGATTTTGAAATTCGCATGAATGCAGCTATTGAAAGGAACGTTTACCTTGAGTCTGAACTAGATGAGAAAGAAGCTCTTAAATCCGCCGTCCAACGCCTTAAGGATGAAACTAAAGATCTGAGGTCTGAGTTGAAAATATTAGCACCGGACAATGATAAGGCTGCTGCAGCAGTTGTAGATTCTAATAAAAATAATACTGATATGCCAGAGTATCATAAATCAAATGAAGGCCCCCTTGTTTCTCCTCCGTCCACTCCAGATTCTTCCACTCCCAATGCGCAATCTCCTTTAGCTCCTTCTGCTCGTATCTCTGCTCTCAACATTGTGGGCGATTTGTTGCGCAAAGTTGGAGCTTTAGAATTAAAATTAGTCTCTTGTCGTAACATGGTCAAAGAGGATCCTCAACAACATCATAAAAATGGGGGTATGTCCATCAATGGCGGTACATCCATGAATGGGGGCACGCCCTCTGTAAGAGGATCCTTAAATCTACACAATCGTATTCCTCGCGTTGCGTCTTCACCTACAGTTTCTAAAGATTCTTGATTTAATATTTAAATGAAAGTATACCCCAATATATCTATATATATATATATATATCATCTATATATGTTAAACGCATAATCGCTTCATAGATAGATTTATTAATATAATTAAGCTAATAAACTAGTGACCTACCACAACAATACTATGATTCACGCGTCTTTTGTGATAATTTTTATTGGAAAGACTTATTTGATAATAATAATATGTAGTTAAGAGAAGTGATAAAATAAATATCTTTATTTCGTCAACAAACTGGTAATCTTATTTCTGATTTTTAGACGTATGTGTGGACAATTTTCATTTCCCAGGAAATTGGGTAAGTACTATATATAGATGTTTATTCTCATTTCTCTATTTTTATCAATATCAATCACTAATTGTATGCCGTTTTTATGTTATTTATAAGAGGCCATTGGTACCCCTTTTTTGAATTCTGTAACGTAATCCAATTCAGGATTCTAGGTAGGGATTCCACTCATAATTTTATAATCTCTCTAGATTCCTCCTAAAAATCCCAATAGTAGAATAATAGTTTACAGAATATCAATAAGATTTAACACTCACCTTGAATCAGTTATAATATTTCATATTCTTCTTCACCTTCAATAATATCTGCTGATAATTGAATAGAATCATTTTTTGTATGCGTTTAAGCAAGGTTGTGCCCAGTACAGGTTCAGCGGTTTCTATCAGTCCCGGTCTCAGTTCTTTTCCATACATGATCAGTTTGGTAACCGGCACTTAAAACAATGGGCGTCACTAGAAAATTGGGCCAGCAAATAATAATCCATACAAACAAGGCCGTAGCTACCTTATACACAGAGTGTAGTACCCCAATTTCAATAGGGCCCCTGAAAACTCATATAAAGGGGGCCTCAGTTTAAAATGTATTAATGTAGGGGGAGCATTGCATAGTGAAGTTTGGGAAAATCTGGCTTAAGAAATATTATAGTTATCATCTTTAGGGGCCCGACGAGCTTAGTGGCGGACCTGGATTCATAATCTACCCCACCCCTTCCCTCTTTTATGTACACTGTATGGTGCTTAAAACACCTTTTCCAGTTCCATAAGAAGCCCTTAGCTATATGGAACTCAGATACAACTGTATCACCATGGCAATGTAAAATAATCATTGGAAAACGGCTTTTTACAATTGCACAAAAAGAAAAAAAAAAAACTCAGAAAATTGACTTATTGATAAAAGCTAATATTTTTATTTTTTATAATATACATTATATTTGCTTTATATATTCTAAATAGGAACAAAAACACAAGAATCGAGACTGATAAGCGGTCTCGGTTCGACTATGTCAGTTCCGGTTGTAGCCGTTCAAGAACTGAAACAGTAAGACCGCAAAGGTTTTTGTATCGTTGATGAGAATATGAAGGGGTGCTATCCCCCCTCTTCCAGTCACTGAACCTTCGTAGCCCAATTATTCGAAAAGACAATCTTTATTTATCAAAAATGAACGTATGTTATAAAATAGTTTCAATTTTTGTTAAAAATTGAAATAACAATATTCATTATCAATTTTCTTTTCTTTTTTTTTCCGAAAAAAGGTAATTAATTGTTAAATTTGTCTTTTCTAAAAATATTCTACAACAATTGTAAAAAAAAATCTTGAAAAATCGTAGTAACGGTCCCAATTTGACAACACGCGAGAAAATCAACAACTTGTATTACTTAAATGGGCATTCGGTAGTCGCAAAACATCTCACTAAAATCAAATTGAGATATGTACCTCAATTTGTTCCAAAGTTATGGTCAATTATGTTTTTTTATGTTTTATGCTAACTTGATCTCTCAAAATTTAATGGGATCTTACTTTGACTATATAGTATCTTCGTACCAGGTTAGATCAAAATCGATCTGTAACTTTTGCCGTAATCCTTGTGACTAGCAAACAAACAACTGACAGCTGAAATGTCACTCCTCATACTGCTACTAAAACACACTTGTGCGCATATGGAACAGTTTACAAATCATTTAACTAAATTCCCAGTTTTTTCGGTTGATCCCTGGACCCAATATTTCCTATGTATGGGACATGGGGTATAAAAGGAAGAAACGTAGAGCCCAAACAATACGTTTATTATAGTAAAACCCCATCCTTTATTATCTATACTGGGTACGAAATTGAAAATTAGATATTTTGAATCTGGAATTTTAATAAGTTTAATTTCAGAAACTAGGAGAGCTACTTTATTCAACTTTGTACAGATGTTGACAGTTTGTTGCACTTTCTAATCTTTAAAGTAGCCTCCATTGACCCTTATAATGGTCTTGCAACCCTGCTGGAATCTCTGATAGGGACAATAATATAATTGGGGATCATGGAGCTCCAAATCTCATCAATGGAAGCCTTGAGAGATTTGATGCCCTTGTCCGACAGGCCCTGACCTCGACATGCGGCCAGAAGGAAAAGTGGATATCTAGCAAATATGGAAGCCACATTGTTTTCTGCCAGAATCGTATGTTGGTCTCCAAAAAGGACTTAACCTTTGATGTGTGTGTCTATACATAACCTTGCTGAAGATTGTATAGATGCCAATACCATAATTAATCCCCTTCTTGACTTTTTAAATAGTCTGTTTGCTTGCCTAAGTCAAGTTTCGGATCTCTGTTGTAGGATGTTACACTCGAAGTAGAGTAGCAATCAATATTCTTTTGTCTCTTTGTGAGGCCATTTTTCGATTGATTATGTTATTTATTTGGAGGTTTGAATACACAAAGTTTGTCAGAGGGTGGGAGGAATGAATATGATCAGTGACGTAAATCGTGGTTATTTTTTAGCTGGAATATTTTTTTTTTTTTTAGAATTGGTAGTTTGAAGAATGAGTTTTTATTTATTTCCTAAGCTGTTGTCATTATTATTTATTTCCTGAGTAGTGAACATTCTTTCCTACTACATTCAATTATATTCAAAACCTGATTGAATATTCGTGTGTGCTCATAACAGACGAAGGGTAACCTCGAGGATTGGTTGAGAGTTATAATTGTAAGTCCTCGTTGGACACACAGTAGAATCGGTCATCGATATCAGAGTAATTCTTCCCAATGTCCTTACTTATTTCCTTCTCCTCCTTTGTTACAGTTGATTGCAGCTGTTCTAATGAAACGTCATGACAGCTAAGATGCTCTCCTCCAAGACATTATTCAAATTTTTCTAGGTTACCATGTTGATTTCCCCTTTCTTTTTTATCATGCCCAAATAACACATGATTTTCATCACTAAATATGATCCTCTCATGTATTTTTCTTATTCATCTCATCAAGTGTCCAGATTTCAACTACTCACCCGGTTCCTGCATCATTAGCATTAAATATGTGATTCTTCAATATGTACATAAGATTTAACGTTTAGTTTAATTAATTATATATAATTAAATGAAGCTTAGATTATGAAATAGTACAATGGGTGTATTTTTAAGGAATTTCTCGTGTGTGTAAAACCCTGAGAAATCTCTGGAGAGAGACCCTGGTGACAAAATTATAATTCCATATCTCATTTATTTTAAAGAAGAACAAGGACTTGTAGTTCACAAGTTATTATAAGTAGGTAAGATGTGTTATTTTCACCAAGTACTTAAATTATAATCTTTCAAGGCAATCCACAATTCATTATTGATTCAGATAAAAAGAAGAAAAGTATTGACTGGGCGTTCCAATGCAATAAGTATAGTTGATAATATTGTAGAGAAAAACGCGTGCAAGGAGGAGGGGGGAAAAAAAAGACATATGGTATAATTGTTTAAAATACTGATGTGATTATCATCTGCCTGCTTTATTATGATTTTTGAGGGTATAACGAATGTATTTATTAGAAAAATGTTTAATGAAGATATACTACGTATAATTGACTTCGACGTTTTTTATCCGTTACAGTAGATTTGAAAACGTCACACTCCATGAAATTGTAATTCATTATGAACCTTATTCTCAGAATAATAGCTAATGAAACGACAAAGTAGAGTATTTGAAATATATTTGAAGCTCAAAGTTTAAAAAAGAAGGCTTTAATTAAATATAATCTACATACTAAAAAATAAACCATTAAACATTTAAGTTAAATATACAAAATTGCCAATAAGGTACAAGCAAACAAAAATTATATGTTATCTGCAAGTTGGTGTGACTCACTGTAGCTTGGACTAATATAAATATTGCTTGCTTGAGTCCGCTAGTGTTGCGTAAAATTACGTCATCTGTTGTGTGCGCCTGCTACATGCTTTAGTTATTATAACTTATAAGATTTATAGTTATACTTACAGTTGAGCCCAAAAGTATTCGTTCCCTTTCAATAATGTTTTTGATGATAATTACTTTTGGTTGACTAAAAATATCAACTTATTTTATAAAATATTTTTTTATTCCTCGAAAACAATTTTTACTTGTTTCAAAAATATTCATACACCTCCAAAAAGGTAGAAATTAAAAATCACATTTTCTGTTTTTTTTCATCATGAGGAAGTCTAGAAAGATTAAGAGAATTATATTAAGTACTCGAGAGTTCAAGAATTTCATTGAACTTCTGAGGTAAAACTGTGATGAGTCAATTTCTTGCCTCAGTATTATTCAATACTCAACATGAGCAAGACCAAGGAGTACATTGAGCTTGTCATCAATTGATATAATCGTAATGACAGGTACAAAGACATTTCCATCAAGTTTTCCATGCCAAAATCCTATGTCCAAAGTATCATCACCAAATTCAAAAGAACTGGCCATGTCAAGAATCTTCCTCGACATAGTAGGAAGTCCAAGCTGAGCTCAACACAAGTGTGATATGCAGTCCCAGAGGTTGTCAAGGATCCAACAACAACTCTCAAATCCATCCAGTAGGGGTTGAAAGCAATAGTAAATTTGTTTGGACGATGAACTGTACAAAGGGGTTTGCACAAGAATGGGTTCCGGGGTTGTGCGCCGAGAAAACTCCACTCCTCAAAAGTAGGCACATAAATGCAAATGATCACAAAGATGATGAGCTCAACTACAGGTGCACTGTGCTGTGGTCAGATGAGACAAAGGGGGCCACAACCAGCATCGGCACATTTGGCAACAGAAGGGCCAAGCCTTCAATCCCAAAAACTCTATTCCAACATTGAAACGTGGAGGTAGAAGCATAATTAAATTGGGCTTGTTTTGCTGCCAATAGAACTGGAGAACTTCGCAAAATTGATGGCACCATGAAAAAGAGGACTACATTGATATTGTTGATATGTATCCTCATCAATCAGAAGATATGTTTAAGCTAGGAAGACATATGTGTTTCCAGCAATACCCAAGCACACATCCAAAAATGCCCAAATGGCTCAATATGCATAAGGGGGCCATAGACTGACCAACCCAATATCCTGGCCTTAACCCTATTAATAATCTATGGACTACATTAAAAAAAGTGTGGAAAAGACATCCAACAAATCACGATCACTTTTATAGATTCTGTCAAAATCGATTCCAGTAGGTTGCGTATTCAATATTTGAAGAAAGCCAGAGGCCATGTCACAAAGTATTAAGTAATTTTGATCTTTGGGTATGAATACTTGTGGAACACCAAAAATGATATTTAGTTAATTTAGTCTGAAAAATGAATAAATTATTATAATTTCTTTAGTTGAGAATAGTTTTTGATTGACTAGGGATATTCTAAATGAGTTTTTAGATCCAATATGAACATCGAATTATGTTTTCTTGGCATTTTTGTGAGGGTACGAATAGTTTTGGGCTCAACTGTATATTATTATTAGTTTTTAGCAAATTACAATATTATGATATTTACAACTTGTAAATTATTAATGATTATAATTTATAAATATGCCATGGTCTTGTCTTGAAAGTGCATATCTTAAATGGAAGATTGTTCTGGGACAAGAGAACGTTAATGGTTCACTCTGGAGGTCATCACCGTACTCTGTGTCTTACAGTATATATCATATACTAACATTTTTCAAACAAACCTCGGTACACCTTTCCAGCCACTACGGGTTCTCCGCCATATATCTTTCTCGGCCGCTTAAAAGTCAGTAGTGTTTGTGTGCAAGACTTTAAAATAGAGGTATTGCCATTGGAAATAAAATTTGCTAATGGTATACACCAACCTGAGCTCTCTAGCTTACGTGCAAGTCGAGAAAATGACACTTGAATGTGATTTTCATTCGCGCACTCCAAGTAACTGGGCGCCTCCCGAAGCACTGTCTATGGCGTCAGTAAGTTAGAAACGTTGGAGAGGAAAAATGGCTCTGTCAAAAAGGGCAAACTGGACCCAGAGGAGTTATAGAAAGCAGCTCAGACCAATTCCCTCAATTACATGTGGGCCCATGCAAGAGATGTTGGGGTTTTAAACCAGACTGTCCATAGAGCTATCAAAAAAGTGGGTGGAAAGAGTCTTGTGAGGGTGGAGAGACCAGTTTTGACACTAGCAATGAAAGAAACCCATCTCCTCCTTTGCAAGACTCTTTTGACACTTTTGGCCCCCTTACAGCCCTAATGCCAATCCCCTCGACTACACTTTTTTGGGTATATGTCGAGGGGTCCTGCAGGTCCGTCCTCCAAACACTGAAGCCAGCACTGGTAGGTCATGATAGAGGAATATATCCAAAGTGGGTTCCAGGCCTTGTGCCGCCGTCTGGAAGCCATCATTACGTCTAAGGGCGGCTACATTAATGATTAAGAGTGCTCAGACAAACATCTATTTATAGTACTAATTTTGTTGAAATTCTATTGTTAATTCATAAATTATATGTTGTTGAAGTTTAAAATTCAAAGTGTTTAGATTTTAATGCACAATCCTGTATATATGTATCTATATAACTGATCAATAATTTTTACGATCTTTTAGTGGAATTTGCTGCACTTTTAATGGGTTTATAAGTACATAATAGATTAATGTAACATAATTAGATTCAGAATATAAAAGTAGTAATCCAGGTTCACTTCTGAGAAATATTGACTCAGTTTGCTTCTGTGTTGACGGGTCTCATACATATATACATCATTTTTCTTTGAATCTCATAAAAATATTAATCTTCTCATTTTTCCTAAAATAAAAGTCGTTTGAACTGCTACGGTTGAGTCATCCTCATAAAATTTGGGTAGGCCGATGGTATTTTTTCCCCTTCCAAGTACCTACCTGACTGTATTTTTTTTCACAAGAATCGTTAAAAATTTAATGTGATTGATAATATTGTAGCAATTTGCAGGTAATGATTCATTCGACCACATATAACTTCAAATCCTTGTTTAAAGATGTAATAATATACAGTTATATAACATTACATTCTATGTTTTTGGCCTTAAATCAAGCACTCACTTAGTAGGCTTGGAGAATGTCCATGGAACGGAGAAAACGAATGGCTTTCATTTTCTTATTATCTTTAAGGGATCGTTATACCACTATTATTCCAAGGATTACCACAATTTCTTATTTCTTGATTATAGGTAGAGATGGGTTTTTTATAAGAGGGCGAGGTGGAAGTTAGACATATGGCACACCTGAATTAAGACCTTTGTTAAAATCAGCTGCTCCTTTTATAACTTCGGAGGAAGAAAATGAATTACTCCTATTAAGAAGAGAACCTTCTTCATTTAAAATAGCTTTAATGCTGGGAAAATATTATAATTTTATTTAAATTCATAAATATTTATTTATTATGAAGTTTTAAATTAATTTACACCAAAGATATGCGATAATTCTTCCTTTAGGGGGAGATGTTAACACGCCCACGACTTATTAAAAAAAGAAGAAAGAGCACACGCATCAACTGTTTTTTTTCTTTTTCTAATCGTTATATTTAGTTTTTTCTTAACACACATCCTCTCTTTATATATGGGTATAATCAGTGGCGTCGCTAGTTGCCCTTTTTTGGAGGGAGAGGGGAGGGGGGTTGAGCGTTCCCGTTCCCTTATGCATAATAATATCCTCGTGATGATATTATTATTATTATCAAAGTTTATAAAGGCCACTAATTTTTATCCTATATTTGTATAAAATAAACTTGTGATTACAAGTAATCATATAACGGTGTTGATAATTTTTGGGGCTAAACCCTCCCTCCCCCAAGAGATCAAAGCTGGCAACGCCCCACTATAACATATTATATCAATTGATATTTTCAGAACTATAATAAAACTTTTTTTGTATGTTAGCAGGGCAGTCCACAGGGGGTGAATTTTTGAAAAAAATTATTTGCTCTTCATGAAATAATTCGATCAAATTATGCACGGGCAAAAGTGTATTTTTTTAAATTAAAAAAACAAAAAACACATGAACACAATACAAGAAGATGATTAAGATAACAGCGCTCCTGCGGTAAAATTGTCCTATAAGGCCATCGTAGAGAAGACTGGGACTTCTAGGAAGACGATTTACAATGCCTTCGATGCACTGTGAACATAACCTACCCGTTCCAAAAAAGCCCCAAAAAATAATCATTTACAACAGTTTCCAATTTTTCAAATCTAATTAAATTTTTAATCCTTGATGTATATTAAACTGGCTTCAGAGGAGTTTAAACTGCCTTGAAGCTCAGAACTTTACCTGTACAACCCGAGGGCCAAGATGTATTTTATAAGGGGTTCCATGATGATCAAGGAAGCGACTTCGGTGGAATTGTTTATTTAATTTAATAGTTTTATTGCCCAAATACCTATAATACAATTGCAAGAAAATTGCTGACGATAATATTGTCTTGCAATGAAAATTACTCACAATCATATTGCTTACAATGACATTACCCACAACCATTTTTGTATTACAATGATAATTTACGCCACGATATTACCCGAACAATCCCCCCCGCCCCCAACATTTTTAGTAAATCATTTTATCGGACACGGGCCGTTGACACTCAGACTTAAAACGCAATGAGGCCAATTTGATGGATATAAAACTCTATCCATCCACGAGGTAAAATTTAAGATCAAAGTATAAGCGTAAAAGACGGCCATATTTATTGCTAATATTCGGGCAATTAATTTGTTATATTTGGTCAGTATTTGCTCATCTGTGATTTCATTTTTCAGTGATTACCAACTTTGTATTTAAATAATTTTTAGGTGGCCTTTTTTAGAAAAGAAATTTCTTTATGATTTCGCAGAGCACCTCTTGGAAATCACTATATACATATGATAGGGTGGAGTTTCATGAGTAGCGATGAAAATCGTGTGTATTTTGAGCATGTAAAAAAACGAAAATCGATATGGTAACTCTGAGAGTTTGAAGCATGCTATGGAGAAGAGTCACTTAGCTGCCCTGACGTTTAATTAGATCGGCTACAACTAGTTGTGACAAGTGGAAAGATAGTAAACAAGAACATTGGGAGGAATTACTCCGATGTGGATCTTCAATTCTACTCCCGGTCCAACAAGGACTTACAGTTATAACTCCGCAACACCTCCTTCAGGTTACTCTCCGTCATTCATCAGTACAGGCGAATGTTCAATCAGGTTTTAAATATTATTCAATGTGTTAGAAATGAAGTTAACTACTGCGAAGTTAAATAACAATGGCAACAGCTGAGGAATAGACAATTCATTCTTCAGTTTAACAACTCTAAAATAACACCCCATTGTCATCACTATATATGACGCAATCAGACAAAAGGATGAAAAGGAAAAAACAATTATAGTTCAATTTTTGTTGCCAGGGAATGCTTCATACGCAGAGTACTCGCACTTAGATGAATGAATGAGTATAACTTATGTACTTCTTTAAAAAAATACCACACTGAGTTTGCATGCCAAGTAATTACTAGTGTTGTATGAAATATGACATAGAAAGCGGGATATACTTTCTCTAATTCTAGCCTGAACATGTTTTATATTTGCTAATTTATCATTATTATTTTGCATCAATTATTTATTGCACCCAGTCATTCATTTTCTCCCCTCAAAATCATAAAACAGGGAGCTGAAAGAATCTTAATTCTGGAATACCATATGTCCCACTCCTTCCTTCTCCTCGCTGTCTTGCAGAAATCAAATCTTTACTTATATATTATTGACAGAGCCATTACTGTTGGGATTATGTCCAAGAACAAAGAAAAATTAAATTGATTAAAGTGATCCTTTCCAGACAGATTTGGACCGATGTTTTGGTATGAACCATAGACCGAAATTTAATCTTTTTCAAATCGTGTAAGGATTTTCGGTCTCAATCTTTAGGTCGATTTTATACATTATCCTGATGTATGAGTCATACAAAAATGAGCTCTGCAACAATTTGATTGTGCGGATGTTCATAATTTTGAAACCCAACTGACGTCATAGACCATTCATCTATATGTAGAATTGATCTCGACTGGACTTTTAATGAGACCGATTTTTTTAAACGAGCGATCTAGACCGAATATTTCCTTGAGGTCCGTCATGATTGAACTTATTTAAGAGATCGAATTAGTTTGGTCCTCTAAAATTCATGATATTCTCAGACAGGTACAGAGTTTTTTGGGCAAAGCCCAAAACTAATGGCCATATTAATATTAATTCAATTTTACTTATATTATCCCCGTTTAACCCCACGTCAGAAAAAGGGATTTTTATTGGGTATCTAATTTAGATAGGAAACAAATCAACTTATACAGTATTTGAAAGAAAATTTGTTTGGATTGGATCATATGAATGTACTTTTATTCTCGACTCATGACTCTTCACTTTTAAATATTATTGAATTTTCTTAAATGTTTTAATATATATAATTCGATATTGATTTTTGAGCAACTGGACGTACCCCGGACACTCTGGAAATAATCTAAAAAGAGAACATAATATAGTGAGGAAATGAAGACGGTTGGTCCATCATCTAATTATTAGCAGTCAGCAGCAATTATTTTTTTTTTTAAATTTCAGTTATTGACAGAAAAGTAGTAATTCCTATTGAAAAAATTTACTCCCTCTGGAAATCAAGCTGTCAGTACAGTAAAGTTTGCCCTAGTCTAGTAATCCAAGTGAACATGGGCCGATACATGAATCAATAAAGAAGCTCTTACAAAAAAACATCTTTATGTGTAAAGTATCCAGGGACGCAGTTAGGATTTTAAAACCTTGAAGAGAGGAGCATTCAAGGGTATCTGTACATAAATGATGGTATTTGCTCCTCCTAACGGCCCCCATGCAAGTATATATGAATCCTATGAAAGTGTGGACTGATGTTTAGTGTTGGATCGGTCCTAGAACTAATTTCCTAATTAGTCTCCCTTCCCCCTTCAGTGTTTTTAATATTATCTGTCCCATCTTTTCTATAACATTCAATGCCCCTAAGGACCGATTAGTCAGTGCTTCCGTCCTAAATATCGTTTTATAGGACGTTTTATAGCTAGGACTCAAGAATATATATAAAAAAAGAGAAAATAATAAATTCTAGCTAGATCCTATAATAATAAATTCTAGCCCAGACCTCCTAATAACTTTAGTTATCTTGCCTTTTTGAAAGATGTTATTCTAAACAGTAGTAAACACGTAATGAGCAGAACGTTATTTTAGCTTGTCCCTTAAAAGACAAATCCCGGGTTTGAGAAATTTTATTAGGACTGGAGTCTTTTTGGACCGATCCAACTTAACTAATCTTTGATTTTATAACGAAAGGATGCAAAAAATACCTGGAAAACTATGGGCCATCTATGTTCTTTTTACATACTATTTTGATATCTTTAAAAAAAAAAATAATAATGGCTTTTGTGAGTCAAACTGTTAAAAATATTATCTTGCTCTTTTGGAATATAAAATATTATTACAAGTAGTCTATTTGAAAATATAAATATATTTTTATACTAATTAAGCAAGGTTTGTCTATCTGTATGTGGATGAATCCGAATTGAGTGTGTGCTAAATATCTTAGAACTGCGTGACTACTTCGTCTAAAGAAATAACAATGTGCCAACGAACGTGTATGACGCTCAGCACGTCATAATAAAAAAAGTCATGGTCAGCTTTACGTTGGATGCTTAATTGATAGAGTAAAAAGGGTTTATATAGAGAGAGGGGATCCAAAACTTGTAGTAGCATTTAATTACGATTTTTTACCCTTTATTTTTAGTTTCTAGGTTTCGTTACGCAACCAAAAGACAGCTGATAAAAAAATTAAGGTGTTTTGTTTTTATCCCATTTCTCTAAGTCTAAAAATGTCGAAGTAACAACAAAAAAGGTAACACGTGTGTAATCTCCTCCACACTGGTGTCAGTGCCAAGAAGACTGTACAGCCTTCTTGGCATCTTCATGAGGACTGCCTACTGCGTCAAGTAGTCTATTAAAGCCAAGAAGAAACAAAACTTCTGCAGCAATAATATGGCGCACTTCTGGCCTCCCTTCATGTGGCCTCTTCTAATTCTGACCTGAACCGACTGGACTTTACAGTTTAGGTGTCTTGGAGAACAATATCTGTGGCACCTCTCATCTATTTTTGGATTTGGTCCAAGGCATTCCATGCTGATAGCATGGTACGCCTTGGACACGGTCTTCATTGCCAAGAGCTGACAATCTGTTTGCCGGTGTCTGCGTCAATTACACACCCATACCATTCAACGAGGCGTCGGTTGCAATCTTTATTTTCTAAAAAGCCTCATCAAGCTCGGATTCCCAATAAAATTTTGGATGCATGTACAACAACGGATGCAGTTTGCCTGTGGACTATGTGAGATTGGGAACAAATCTGGAATAGTAATGCACCATACTGAGAAAAGCCTGGAGTTCCTTTGAAGACTTAGGAGGAGGAAGATCCCTTATCGCTTCTATACGATCATTTAAAGGGGAAGTTCCCTTTGTTGTCACTCTTTGGCCAAGGAAATTCAACGCAGAGAGACGAAGTCCAGCTTCCTACAGTTTTGATAACCCTTTGAAAAGTAGCTGCCGATGTTCCTTGAGTGACACTGAAGCCTCCAAAATGTGATCGAGATAGACGCAAAAACAACGAATGCCACGGAAAAGCGAGTCCATAAAGCGCTGTAATGACTGCAATGGCATTCGAGCTTACCTAAACAGTCCCACTGGAGTTTCAATGACATTATTGTGCGCGTCCTTAGGCTCAAAAATGGATGTGATTGTATGCCTTACAAAGGTCCGGTTTGGAGAATATACGCGAGCCTCCCAAGGTTTGTGAGAAATCCTTCATGTTAGGGAGCGGGTATTTGTCGAGTTCAGACATTATGTTGAGACGGTGGTAATCTCCACACAACCAGAATCCTCCTTAGGGTTTTTTACTACATGTACAGCCGAGGAGAACGATGGCAAGGAGGGACGAATTTCTCCAGACTTGAGCAATCTACCTATCTTCCTTTTAAAAACGGTGAGCTTAGGCACGCTGAGTCTTCCGTCCTTAACGAAATAAGGGGGCCAGAGGTGATGATATTGTGCGTCACAAAGTGTTTTGGAGGTACATTTGTAATGACATCAGAAAATAGCCAAGGAAAATACTTAATAAATACTTCCCCAAAAGAAAGGTAAAAGTTTGAGAGATTGTTAAATTTTAAATGTTTCAATATTATGAAAAATAGTTTATTTTTAATCAATGCAAAGGCCTTTCTCTCTTAAGAAATTGGCACACAAAATAAGTCGGGCCTGGTCATCGACGTAAAAGGTCCAAAAAATATTTCAATCAAGAAATTCCCACTGGAATGATTTTCTGTCCTCCGAACGTAACGAGAGAGGGTATATTTTTGGATATATGAAAGGCTAACATAATTAGTATAATACACACATGTGCACCTAAATCGATTAGAAAGTTAATTTTCTTATTGTGGTACTTAATAAAAAGAAAACCAACTAACTGAGACACATGATAAAATAACTCTGATTCAAATTGAGAGACTCGAACCGTAATAACATATAGAGGTACACCAAAACGCGAACTCCATTTTCTCACAAACACATGAGCAATAGCCAGATAGCAAATATTTGTAATTGGGATTGCTTCGATCCAACGGGTAGCTCTATCGATGCATGTTAAAATATAACGATATAGTTCTGACATGATATAGTATCAGACTTTGATATCTTACCACTGTGAAATGCAGACTCCAGGGGTTGTTATCTGTAAAAATCGTGACAGATTGACCCTTAAGTAAGTGATTAAAGTGAAGAACCGACAAATAAGCCGCCAATAGCTCACAATCAAACGTAGAATATCGTCGTTGTGTATCTTTGAATTTCTTCGAGAAGAATGCAGCTGGAATAGGTCATCCATCCACCATTTGATGAAGAGCTACTTCAGCACCATCCTTCGCGCCTTTGCAATTAAATGAAAAATATGAGATAATGGATTTAAGAAAGGAAGTACCTTAGTATTTTATGTGAGACAATCGAATCATTTCGATAATAGAAAAAACGATTTGATCCAAGTTGGGAATAGATTTCGATAATAATCAAACATTCTCAGGAACATAAGAAGAGCCTTGGGGTCCTCTGCTGTAGGAAAATTTCTGATTGTAGATATCTTTGAATGGGGGGTTGGATTCCTTAATGGGAAATTTTTGTGTATCAAAATTCAATTTCGACGCATTAAAGTTCACATTTCTCAGTTGCAAATCTGAGGTTATACTTGGCTAAGAGTTCCAAAACTTGACGAACGTGATGGTTGTGCTCAGATTCAGATGGACTAAAAATGAGAATACGAATACAAACGGATAGTTACGAAATAATATGTCCATGAATCGTTGAAAAGTTGTACCCGCATTTTGCAGACCGAAGGCATGTAACGGAATTCAAAGAGTCCAAAAGGAGTTGTAATAGCGGTCTTATGTTGCTGATCATTTTTGACGGAAATTTTATAATACGCTCGGCACTAATAAATTTTCATAAATACTTTCATGTTACGAAGCTTGTAAGATAGGTCTTGTATGAATGGAAGTGGATATTTACGGGGACGATTTTAGAATTTATTGCCCGAAAATCTTCCATTTAAAAAAAAGTTTGGAATTATAATCAATGGTCGTGATAATAAGATATCTCAGTCTAACATGACTCATGAAGATATCTCCAACTTCAAATTTGCTCAAACTACCAGGCTTGGACATTGAGCGGAAAAAAGAACGCCGTTCACTCTTTCCGTTCATTTTTTGAACGAATAAACGACGAACGGGAAAAGAACGATGAACGGAAAAAAATATGAACGGTGTTCCTTTTTACGTTCATTTTCATATTGTCTATGTGAGGTAGCTTTTTTACTTTTTTTCCCGAAGATTACTACATCTTTTTTTCTTGAATATGGGTTTAATTATAATTATTATCTTTAATTGTAGCTAAAATATAGTTTATTTATTCTATTTCCCTTTTCAATGCGTTGCTTCGTTTAATTGCACCATTCACTGGAAAATAGATCATTTCAAGATAGCCTTCAAAATCACAAATATGTTGAAATGTAGGAAATAAAAGGTATAATGGACATTAATGCATTTATTTATTTAGTATTTTTTAAAGTTTTTATTCAATTTGTTCATCCGAATTACATACATTTTAACCCGATATTAGCACCTTCCATCTTTATTACCGCTCAATATCAAAGTACTTTGTCTTAATTTTTAACATTACCGGAGAAAAATGTCAAAATTCCTCTTGCTTCTTTTTTTTAAACAACTGGAAAACGTGGAAAGATAAACTTGAATTTCATATTGTACAATTCAATTACAGGTATTTAAAAATATCAACTTTTGCATATAGAATATCTTCCCACGCTTCCGACAATAAATGATAATTTTTGAAAAAAAAGAGAAGTTAAAAATTAAGACAAAATACTTTCATATTCTGCAGTAATAAATATTAAAGGTGCTAAGGTCGGGTTTAAATTGATGTATGTCTCAGAAACAAATTAAATAAAAACTTTACAAAATACTAGATAAATAAATGTCTTTAAGTCCATTATAAATAATATGTGATCCATTGCAGTTCATTTGTAATTTTGACGGCTATCTTGAGATGACTTATTTCTAGCAAATGGTGCAAATAAACGAATCAATGGATTGAAATTTTTTTTAGACTGTGGGAAATATTAAGAGTCTATCAACATTAAATATATGACATGAATTTGATTTATTCCATTTAAGTAATCAATGGGAATCCACAAAACACTACTATACTTCCGTGGACGCCTCTTGCAAGTTTTTTTCCTCTTTGTAAATATCAGCATTTTGTAACAAACCTTCTTTATTTGCTCAATTTTGGGGGAAGGTATTATATATAATTTAACCTTGCATATAGACTTTCATCGTGAACTCCAATCCAAGGTAATTGCTTTACTGAATCTCCAAAACATTATGAAATAAAACTTTTATATATTTGGGAAGTTGCACAACAATAATTATCTAATAAACTTAGAGAAACGTATGTTTTTAAGGCCCGGTACATACACAGTTTGATGAATGGGCCTAGCAAGCCGTGCAGGATTTATTATTTCAATATCAATTTCAAATCATCAGTCTTAAACTATAATTCGCAGTTACGAGTATTTGAGTACATAATTCTAGTCGATTTTACAGCTTTATCTTCGATTTTCTAAGATTTAGTTACTCATTTTTGGGCCTCAGGCAAAACCAGTTGACAAATTAGAAAAAAAGGGGATTGGACGACGTTTGAAGCTTCTCCCTACTATTGCTTCTTGTATTTAAATTTAATTTATATGGTATTGTGATGAACTATGCAATCGAACAGGGTCAATCCGAATCAATTTGACGCCTCATGCAAAATATTAGCCAATAATATGTAGTAGGTCAATTGAGAAGTCCCAGACCTAACATATAGATGGTGTTACTAGATTTTTTTTAAAATATGTTATTTAGTTAGCCCTAACCCTCAAAAGATGCATGTAAACATTTGACAGCCGGCTGGTAAGGTTATGGCGTCTGTATTTTGGGATGCCCATGGAATAATTCTCATTGACTACCTTGAAAAAGGAAGTTTTATCAACAGCGACTATTACATAGGCGAAATTCCCGAAAAACGGCTGCATTTGAAGAAAAAGAAAATGCTACTACACCAAGACAATGCACCTTGTCACAAGTCAGTGAAAACGATAGCAAAAATCCATGAATTGGGCTTCGAATTGCTTCCTTATCCACCGTATTCTTCACATCTGCCCCCCAGCAACTATTTCCTGTTCGAATGAAGAGGTGATCGCCCAAACTGAGGACTATTTTGAAGCAAAGGACAAATCGTACTAAAAAAATAAGCATCGAAAAGTTGGAGGATCGCTATTATCAGTGTATTAACCTTGAAGGGAATTATGTTGAATAAAAAAAACTAAATTTTGCCAAAAAATGTGTTTTACTATGGTCGGCCGTGGACTTTTCAATTGACCTGTTATATTCAATATTATACTGTTACACAAAGCTAAATACATATTAATTGCCTTAGACATTTATGATATTCTAAGAAAATATAAATGCCTCTTATAATACAATAAATATTTTAACTATAAAAATTCATAGCCAATTAAAAATATAAAATTGAACTATCTACAAAAAGAAAGCTGTAGACAAGTGTTACAAAATAAAAATATTAAAACTACACAAATTTATTATGTACATATATTGTATCCGTTGATATGCACTTATTATTTTCATACTAAGAAATGCAGTTATTGACTGGTTGGAACAATGCATTCATGTCGGGTTGAAGTCGATAAGTGATAATTTTATCATGTCACAAGGCAAGCAACTCTAAAAATAAATAATAATAATAATAAAACAGAAACCACATGTCTAGATATTTTAAAATTAAAGTCAAACTAGGAACACTCTGGGTATATCAGAGATTAACTCAAAGGAGGAATTTACAACTTTTTGAAAAAATCAAAAGGAGCAATTAAAAAACAATTCCAAAAAAATTCAGCCAGAAATAAAAAAATGAAATCCGACTGGGCCTGACAATTAAAGACTGATAAGGCCCTAGATTTATGGTTGCAACTAGTCCAAACTATATTGTTGGAAAGATTAAGCTCGGCCCGAAAGTTGGGTTAGATTTGGGGTCACTTTTTTTCTTATTCACGCCCATTATGGTACCCCTGAATGAACGGCACACTTAGCATTTGCCTATATTGTCTATACCACGGGTTATCCTTTCCATTAAATAAGGTAACTCAGAAAAAATATGTCGGTTCAGCTATTTTTTAAAGGAGGGAGGGAAAATAAATTGGAGGTTCCCTTGAATAAAAGTACTCCCTTTATTTAGAGGATATTAAAAAAAAAATTTTTGAAGAAATTGGACACCATTTTATAAAAATTGAGATGATCATTTTAGGACCCCTGGGATTGCCTGTTTGTTTTTAGTAAACTACGCCCTTGCGGCTCATTTTTATATATTACGAAATAAAAAGGGCTTTATATATTAATGAGTATTTTTTTAGGTTGGACTTTTTATACTAGATAAATATTAAATGAATAAATAGAAATTCAAAAATGAACGATTGAACGGAAAAATGAACGAATGAACGGGGGTAAATGAACAAATGAACGGTGAACGGGTACAAGTCTGCCAATTACTAATGTGGACGTTGAATGGTCTTTTAGTATGTTTAAAACTACAAATATGGATCGAAGACGAAAGTTTATAGAAGAAAATCTTTCAAAAATCTTAATTTTTCGTTATATAGCAAAAATTATGAAAATATTTAGATAAATATAAAAGAATACGAATAACTTCAAATTATCCTTCTAAAACGTATTTTTTTAATTACAAAAAGCTCAATTTGGTATTTTGGATACTCGTTTTTCAAAATTTTAGCGTGTTTTTGTTTGCTCATTTTGACCAACCAATCGCTCCAACATCTTAATTTTTCTGATAAGGCTAAAACAGGGGGGGGGATCATATATTAAGGGGCTTAATATAAAAACCCAAATCACAAAAAAATGTTTTTGAAGCCCAAGGAGACTAGATAGGAGGTTGAGTTATAAATTAAAAAGTGACGGGCGTCTCAAAAAACAGCTGTATGAATAAGGACGTTCTCTAAATTTATTCAAAATCAAAAAAATTATAGGCAAAAAAAGAAACCGCTGAAAATTATACATTTTTTTTTTTTTTTCAAGTGCTAAAAAATATATTTTTTATTGATCATTGGATTCGTAGATAAAATAAAGTTTGTAGAAATTTTATCCAAAGTTTGGTTCGTATATAAATTTGACACATTAAAATTGATGTTCATCTGAAATATCTGTCATTTTCTGAATAGTTTGTCCTTTTTTTTATCTTCTTTTCATCAAATGTCAATTTTCAATTTTTAAGAAGAAATACCACAAAACAATGACTTTTCGACATAAAATTATCATCCATAACATTCCTTGGCCCGAGTAACACTTTGCTAGTTATTCATAAATATAAAAAAAAGTCACATTTTTCAAATATACTATACAATAAATGTTGCTAGGTAGCAAAGATGTTGAAGAAATCTATGTTATATTTAAAAAAATAACTCTAAGAAATGTTGAACACACCCGATAGTATGAAATAAACGTAGCATTATCCTAAATTAATAAAAGAGGGTCAATAAAAATTGAAATATGGAAATATGATTAGTGCTATGTCGGTCTTTATATAGACTGAAGACTGATGTCTCGTCCGCTCGAGTCATAGAAAATATATAGAGTTACGAAATTTTAGTTGATGACGCTGGAGTAATGGATTATGAGTCAGCTGTTGTCGGGGGCATAGTTATGTTATGAATTGAATCTTGTTAACTATTAATACTTATCTCTTATTAGTTATCAGTAACAACTAAAATGCTTAAATATCACAAGGATGATTAATACGATGCTTATTCAATTTCGCCAGATGATAGATCAACATTTTGATTGAATAATTTACGCTTCAAAAAAGCGTTAAAAGTACCGGTTCGAGAACGAATAAGGTTATTCGAGTATTAAATAATACATACTTTATTTCATTTATTTTTGCATTTCAAAAATATGTAGAAAGCAAAACAAAAATTGTAAGAAATAATTAATGGAAGTTGTAGCACCTACATAAAACTACAAACTATGATTTGAATAATACAATATGCTATCATCATATCCATAGAAATATATGATTAAATATTGCATAGATGCTTAATGCTAGCTTTATACAATTTCGTTGAATTTTAGATAAAATATTTTGGTTTAGTAATTTATATTTGAAAATAAAATGTTTTAAAAAAACCTGTGAATTTTATACTTATTAGTTAATTTAACCTTGAAAAATATCACCCTTATTTTGGAAAAAAATATTGTCACCAACGTCTATATTTAAAGAGAAATAAATATTAATTTATTTAATAGCTCAGCGGTTTTGCTTTAATTGCTTATTTTTGGTTTAATAATGGCAATATCACATCGCCAGAATGGTACTAATGAACAGGAAACAATTCAAAGAAGATCATATTACGTCATAACTCATATGTACGTCATACATAAAGTTTTGTATTATTATAAAAGTATTAAGTATTGTATGATCATTGATCACCAAGGTTAATAGAAATGCAAGGTTAGTAATCGGCCTTGCTAGAATTTTCAATCTGATATATTTACCGACTGCTGAGCAATACATGCAGATTTTAACTAAACACGCAACCACTCATAGTCTATGACGTCACATTTGCTAGAATTTTCAATTTAATGTATCGTACCAATAGCTGGGCAAGAAAAATAGATTTTGACAAACATGCAAATACTCATCTACTATGACGTCAATATTAAAAGCGTGGTGGAAGTCAAATATCAGTCGTACATGCGTTATGGTTAAGGGTGATAATTTTGGTAAGAATAGAAAAGCGTGCGAGGAGAAGAGAAGAAATACTTATGGCATCATTGATGAAATAATATACATCTTCTTCTATCAATCAAGAACGTTATCATTCCCGCCTTTATTATTCAATATTAATATTATATTAGATGGTGATAGTCGATAGAGAACTGAATTAAATACCTAAAATAACGTCGCCTTCTGTCTGGATTTCAGAAAATGGAGGCCCAGTAATTTGGAAAATACTTACCGGATGAGAAACAGATGGCTTGTCGGATTCGTCGATATAAATGTGCCTTTATCCTCATTATCCTCATATCTTCTCATATCATTCATCTAAAAAATTAAGTTAATGATGAATACATCAAGTCAGACTTTAACCCTGATCTCACAAACATTAATTATCACCTTATCCATTGCTAATCATCTACGTTCAAAAACTTTATGGAGAAATACACGGGTAAACCTATCCCTTCCCGAGGAACCATCATTTAATTAATGGAGGATGTTGGTACTGATTTCATTTATAGAAATACATATAAAAATGTTTTGAGTCATCCACACCAAATGACGATCAAGTTATCAGTAAAAAGTATAAAATATTTAATAATTTCCTCTGAATTTTGTACTATCTAACAGTAAGTATTCAATTTTTTTTTAAATCTAACCATAAAATATGATTCTATTTTAGCTAAACATATCAAGAATTATGATACACAACTCATTAAATCATTAAATAGTAAAAACAACTGCTTAAATGGTCACAACAACGGAGGTAGTAGCTTTGGATGGTTCGCAACTAGTTTGTCTGAGACTAGTTTCTTCACTTAAAGACTTGGGTATGATCATTATGTTTTCGAATATTACATAGTCAATAAATATTCCTTTTTTATCACTTAAGACTTAACTATGGTTGATAAGCTCCATGAAATGGTGTTCAGAAAACTCATAAAAGGCAAAAACAACTACTTTAATGGTCACAACAACGGGGGTAGTTGCATTGGGTGTAGCATTATAATTATCAATTGTGTGTATCCTTCATGATAATAGTATGTTGTTACACAAGCATAAATAACCGGGGAAAATCTTTTTTTTGATGCACTTAATAAGGAGTAATATCGCCGGACATTACTACATAATTAGCTTTTGCTTTAAATCTTTAAGATGAATTTATTTCTAACATTTTTTTTATTAGTATATTTATTGTCTAATTTTATGATTTTGACATTTACTTTATTATTAATAATTAGTTAGATCTCTTCGGTAGAGATATATCTATAGCACAATTGTATATAGCAACTTCCACATTAGGAAAAAAGGGCGATTATCCTTTTGATTAAACTCCACGTCTCGATTGTGTTTTGCAGCCTAAAGTTATGACATATTTAACTGGATTCCGGTGTCAGAACAAGAAAATATTATTTGCTTCAATCTATTATTTCAATATTCTGTATATATAATTTATTGTTATTATTTATATGATTCCAATTGTTTAATTTTGTATATTTAACATAAATGTATTATATAAATGTAGATTATATTTAATTAAAGCCTTCTTTTTTAAACCTGGAACTTAAAATATATTTCGGTCGTTTCATTAAATTCTGAAATAAGGTTCATAATGAATTATAATTTCATGGAGTGTGACGTTATAAAATCTACTGTAACAATTAAGTCAATTATACGTAGTATATCTTCATTAAACATTTTGCTAATAAATACTTTCTTTATACCCTCAAAAATCATAATAAAGCAGGCAGATGATGATCACATCAGTATTTTAAACAATGATACCATATGTCTTTTTTTTCCCCTTCTCCTTGCACGCGTTTTTCTCTACAATATTATTTGCCAATCTATTATTTCAATATTCTGTATTATAATTTATTGTTATTATTTATATGATTCAAACTTTCCGGTGTCAGAACAAGAAAATATTATTTGCTTCAATCTATTATTTCAATGTATTATTTATTGGTATATTTATATTTCCAATTGTTTAATTTTGTATATTTAACATAAATGCATTATTATATTATGTAGATTATATTTAATTAAAGCCTTTAGTTATGGTATAACCTTGTATTTCTATTAACCTTGATTGATCACTGAATGTTTTCTTTCCTTATAGTAATTAATTTGATTGATTTACTGCCCCCGGTAATGGCTGACTTGAAATTATGTGAGGAGAGCTCGTTTAAGCAATCTATAGTTATCGATAGCTACAGTTCAGTCTTAAAAACTTATAAAATTTGTTATTTAATCACGTCAAACATCCTTTTATATATATTAATCAGTTCTACCACTGCCAGTTGGAAGGACCGAGGTTTTTAAGGACCGGTCCTAAGGCTGGAACTGGACCAAATAAATAAGGACTAACACAGCACTAGTGGGTGTAGTATTGAAAGTGTTCTTGAACACGTGTTTCGAAGAGTACACATAAGGGAAATGATCCTCTTAAAAAATTGCATTCTAGTTTACAGGGAACTATTTCACACCAAACTAATATTTATAGGGAACTGATAAAGTGAGTAAACATATAGTTTTATTTTTGATGTCAAAATTGTCGAAATCCTCGTGAGCGTAAGTTTAAAAAATGTATAAGTTGTTAACTCGAATTAAAATGAAGATATGAGTGTTCTTATTAATAATTTCTCCCTATTTTGAAAATTCTAACGTATTAGCAAGCAAGAAACACTAGTTTTTATAGTGATCTCTGTCAGCAGATATAATATCAAACTTGCCAACATATAGTTTTATTTTTGATTTTCACTTGAAGAATTAGACAATTTCCACATCACAATGAAACAAGGTTTATAAATCAAAAAAGTATTCATAATATTAGTACACAATTAAAGTTTTACACATTTTTGGAAATCATATCAAATAGGTAAGGAAGGGATTCGTGTGAAGAAAAAACTAAGTATGGCAATTAGAAAAGGAAACACTGCTGTTGCGCTTACTCTTTCTTCTTTTTTGTTCCTCTCTACTAATAAGACAAAGTTTCACTCCTGGGAATTAATAATAACATCAACTTTTGCTTCCTACAATCTAAAAGGGAATTAGGGCATTTTATTATACGACCATAAGATGCAGTTTGACTGAATTGAGTAAAACATCTGTTCTTTTATCAAAAAAAAACAACTTATTAATTGACGTAAAAAAGTCTTTAAGAATTTGATTTAGTCAACTTAAGAGTCATCTAGGGAGTAAAAAATAATTTATGCATATATTAATGTCTGTGTATATGAAAACAAGTCACCGGGTGCGCTGTAAGTAGTCTTTTATGATGTATATAATTAATCATGTAAATTCGGTGTATTATTTTTTAGCTAGCCCGTTCATTTGTAATTGGTAATATAAAAAATGAATTTTCTTTTCCTTATGATTGTTATTATTTAATTCCTGACACGGGGGGGGGGGCTTTTTCCCCCACAGCTTAACTTGTTTTTTTTTTAGAAAAAAATCATAAATAAAAAGAGCTCCCCATAACCATTTTTCTCTATATTTTTGATTCCTTAAAATGTCTCGATTTTGGGGGAGGGGGCTATAGCCCCTCCAGCCACCACCCCTGCGGATATCCCTCCTGAGTAGTGTACATCCTTTTCTAAATAGATTCAATTATATCAAAAACCTGATTGAACATTTGTATGTGCTCATAAAAGACACGTAATCCTGAGGATTTGTTGCGGAGTTATAATTGTAAGTCCTCGTTGGCTCAGAGTAGAATTAGGCATCGACATAGGAGTAACTCTAGAAAATTGACTTATTTGGCTACTACCATATGATTACAGGGCTTTTATCTGATTCTTTTCGGAGGAGGAAAGGTTGAGTGATACAATAAAGGTAACGACTTGAACTATGCGATTTTCATTATAGAGGGGAGTCCCCAAAACACTTTTCATTCATTACTTATCTGGAACGGTATTTCTTATTAGTGTGTTCCTTTAATTTGTAACTTTAAGTAGATTCATTTTTGTCCAAAGACAACTGCAAGTTCCTAAATAACTGATAATTTGATGTACTTTAAATGAACCAGTTATGACCCTTTTGAGCAAATCAGGATCATCATTGACATCTGTCAAAAGCTCATAAGTGATGCCCATGCGACGATTCTTTTTGTCAAAATTAAGCAGTTTCGGGGAAAAATTCTCTGATACTCGTCTCATGGCCAAAAGATTGGGAAAAAAATCATGGCACGAGTCAACCGATATGTCAACATCCTCAGAAATTTTTCTAATAGTCATTCGACTATTTTCAAGAACAATTTTTTTCATTGCTTCAACGTGATGGGGTGTCCAAGAGCGAGGCTCATCATTGGCATCTTCCCAGCCATCTTGGTAGAATTTGTACCACTTATACACATATTTTTTTATTCAAAACAGTTTCACCATATCCCACTGTCAACATTTTAATTGTTTCGGAGCACTTAATTTCATTTTTTACGCAAAATTTGACGCAATTTCATTGATCCATTTTTTTAATAGCAAAAAATCCCTCAACGCACAAAATACTTCGAAACCATTATGCCTCTCACCAACAAACTAAACATATTATATAGCTTTTAAACTTTAAATATATGTGTTTTTTTTCAAATGCACTAATATAAAAATATCTAGCATACAAAATATTCGTTGCCCGCAAAATTTGAACACACTTTGTATATAAAATACAATTTTGAACTATTGATTATTTTGCAATCGGTTGATATAATATTAACAAAACCCACTCAGTGAGAATAAATTTGAGATATTGCAAGGCTCCATATAAAGTAGACAATTGCAAGAAGTGCTGCAATTTTCTTCGCATTGTTTTAAAGAAGAAAACAATGCGAAGAAAATTGCATAAAGTATGTTCCTTATCCAGAGCCATGGAATTCTAGATCCCTAGAATAATCACTCATTATAGAATTTCAACAAAATTAATACTATAAATAGATGTGTGTCTGAGATCACTTAATCAATAATGTAGCCTCCCTTAGTGGCAATGATGGCTTCCAAGCGGCGGAAGAAGGGCTGGCAACCACTGTGGATATCGTACTCTGTCATGGTGTCATTCAAAAGAGTGGTGCAATAGTGGAGAGGGATGTCTTTCATTGTTCGTGTCAAAATTGGGCTCTCTACCCTCACAAGGCTCTTTCCACCTAATTTTTTATTAGTTCTTTGGACAGTCTACTGTTAAACCTTGAGATATCGTGCATGTACCCTCATGGACTTGAGGAGATTGGCCTGGGCTGTTTTCTTCAACTCCTCTAGGTCCAGTTTTGCCTTTTTGAGAAACCCCCTTCTTCCTTTATGAAATTATGAACTTGCTGACGGCAAGCCCAACTGCTGGGAGTGCTCGAATGGAAATTTGTCGATCACGTTCAATTGTCCTTTTCTCGACGTGTACGTAAGCTCAGGTTTTTTTGTTTAATACCTAATTGTTCATGCTTTAATATATCGAAATATGAATTAATTTCAATCACTCAAACTTCATTAATTATTGAATTAGTAAGTGTTTAGATTTCAATGGACCACCTGGTATAATATAAATCCTAATCCACTATAACACAGTGAAATTCAATAATTAGTTCAACATCATGAAAATTCTTTATATTTATTTATCAAAAAATATTATTTAGTCTAATTTTTAAAATTTCTTACTCAAATTTGATAACTGTTGGAACTCTAACTATGTGCGGAGAGTTGCAACATTTGCCAAGCTACATTTAAATGCAACTCGATGATGGAAAACTATTGAGGGATATAGCACTTACAGTAATAGATTCCAACAATAGCATATATTATAATTTACATATAGGGGTGTTGTGTTAAAATTTGGTGAATCTATGTCACACCATCACGGGGAGTAGCTGAGACAACAAGAAAAAGTGTTGGAACTCTTTTACTCAACATATATAAAAAATTATATGTACACGCATAATAAATAATTCTACGATACAAAATTAATTGATAATTTAATAAAACTTTTATTCAAAATCAAGCCACTAAAAAAAAAAAAATCTTATAAACTTGTTGTTAATTATTCATTATTACTATTGAAGAATGAACACAAGTAGTCCGAGATAATTTCGTGAAGAGTTTAGTTTTTGTAACATGCAGACATTATGTATTATTATTTGGGCACTTCTAGAGGAACATATATTACACATAATCATTAAATATGTAGTTTTCTCTACCCGTCACTTGAACTAGCTCTCTTGAAAAAGAAGAAGACTTTGGCCATGAATGACACGGAATTTCACAAATTAATCGGCATGTTGTAGAAAATATCTGCACATGACCGACGACTTTTATGTATTAATAAAAATGATACTGATTGACGATAGATTTCAATGAAGTATTAATGATTAATTAATCAATAGACATAATTGAAATAAAACAAAGAATTAAATAACTTTGAATCTCAATAAATCTTGGAATGGATCCGAGAAGAAAGCCCCAGGGGAATATGTAATGTTCATTTTCTTCAGCCAATAGCTTTTCTCCCAGTGATTAATAGGCTCCTCTCACATGCTGTTTATATATCATTGTTACATTTAAGACCATATAATTTTTACGTTTGTTTTTGAATTCGGATCTCATATTTCAAATACTCATAACTTTTTTTTATAATACTGGCTGATACCAAGAGATTTTCCCAGAGAGGCAACCAGACACAAGGAGATACTGATTAGGAGAAAATGCGGTAGAAAGAACAACTTCATCATGTCGACCGGTAACAGTGCCAAGCTCTGTAAGCTGTCTTTGTTCAGTACTGAGACAACGATTCAACTCACTACATTTAGAATCAAATCCTAGCAATCTTATACCGAAACCAAAGGGTGAGCAAATGATTCGCCCATCTGAGCTAAAGCTCACTTCTTTTATAAGTCCTCTACCAGTATTAGATTCTTCTATATAATGAGTCAAACGGTTTATATTACGATGAATACGTGGGTTTTTTGGCATAGATGTGTTGGAACTTGATGAAGAAGAAGATGACAATGAAGACGGGCCAATAAGAAATATTTGATTGTTGTCGGGGGATATCAAGAAAATCCTGCTGCTTCCTTGATTATTATCAGATTCGTTATTTTGCCTTTGTGTGTGATTTTGAAAATCCTCTATCATTCTTTGGACGGACATTCTTAGAGAAGAAAATCCCAGCTCAGCAGAGGGTCTCCTTTCGGTTTCTTCGTTCGAATTATCCTCCACTTCCTCCCCGTCTCCTCCTCCACCTCCTCCAACCCCAGCACCTCTCCTTCTGTGAAAACGAATAGGGATTATATGGTCTAATGACTCTGGAGATGATAAAGAATTCGACATAAAGTTGGATAGACGAGAGAAAATATTTTCGGAATTGGAAGGTTGGGGAGCCTCATTTGAAAAAGAAGGACTACGTTGATCTGACGAAGAAGATGATATCATTTCATCCTCTAAAGGGTTTGTAGGATAACTATGAAGATCATGGACACAGCACCACTGAAAGGAAAAAAAAAAAATATATATATATATAATTAAAGTGTTGGATTGTATTTATCACATACTTCAGAACGATTATCCGAAGAAATATTACGAGAGACTACAACCCAACCCTGGGGATGAACTTGAAGACTAGCTATGGTTTCCGCATCATTATTAGGAGCAAAATCTGATATGATTTCCGTACGATTACGAGCAGCATGAAATAAGTGAGTATAATTGAGAGCATCTGGAATGGGACGACCCGAAACTTGTAGCAATCTATATAAGTTGGGCTAATAGAAATAAATAATATTAGTCGAATAAGAGAACGAGTCAGAGCTGTTGGGCTACCTTGAAACCCTCCAAATCCTTTTTAAGAGTTTTTAAAGATAAATCGTGAATAATGAGGATATAGCCGTTCATTGTGGAGATGACCATTTGATCCCCACTTGGAGTTAACCTCATTCGCATGAGGGCATTGAGATATAAAATTTTAGAGTAATCATCCCCCCGCTCTGAATATTTATTGATATCCCAGGTAAAGATGGCTCCATCAAACCCTGAGGTGACGAGCAAATTCTCCTTAAAGGAATACTCAATGTTTTTGACCCAATTGGCATGTCCTTTTAAAGATCGGACTTTAGTTTTGAGGTAGCGAGCGTCCCATAGGGCAACAGTTGTGTCATCAGAGCATGTAGCAAAGGATCTCGAGTCTAGAAAGCGGACACAGTTAACACAGCCGTCATGAGCGTTTACAATGGTATTGACTAATTTGCGTGAATTGGGATCGAAGAGAAGAACACTCGTATTTTCTGTGGCTGCCGCTAGAAGGGACCTAAAAGAAGGAGATTATTAGTGTATGGGTCTTGAAAAGAGTGGCTGCGGCGGGGCGGGCAGGAGAATGTACCCTTCTGTATTGAACTCCAAGTTGTAAATCCCTCCTGGGGGATGCGTTCCGTCCTTTTTGGGGTCGAAAATGTTGGGGAACTGAAGGGTTTCTTCCACGGGACTGGATTTCAGTAGGTTTTTGTAGTTTTGTTGCACAACGGCGTTCACATCAGTGGAGAAACCCGTGGCACGCGTGCTTAGAAGGCCCATCTCTCTATTGAGCAGGTACCGAGGATATGCCCCATCCCCCATCAAAAGACTCCAAGAACAACGTCTCCGTCTACGAGGAACATAGGAATGACTATGAGGCATCTAGGCTCTAGTAGATTCAGAATATATGTAATGTAACTGATATAGTCCAAATTAGTCCCAATTGCATCGATTTCCCGAATTTATAAGAGAAACTCAGAAATCCTTTCAAGAAGAAGTGAAATAAAATAATACCTACGAAATAGCACTAAAAAAGAAATAGAATTTAAAGTCAAGAGTGGATAGAAACAGACAGAGAGAGAAAGAGAAGAATTCAATAGAGTAAGGAAAGAAAAAGAAAAGAGTCTGAGCAATGCTGCTGCTAATCGGTAGCATTTTTTAGCAGGCCCGTTTTTTGGAGTTCACATACTGTAGAGTGTCTTTTTTCCCCTAAGCTGCTGTCATTCTTATTTAGTTCCTGAGCAGTGAACTTCTAATAATGAGTTCAAATAATAATATCTGGAGTGATGAAAAGTCTCAGTCACTCAACCTCACGTGGGGGATTGGGGGGGGTATTTTTTTATACCTAAACCCAAGGTAAATAGAAATGCAAGGCTAGACCATCATGTAATCGGGGTTGTTAGAATTTTCAATCTGATGTATTGTACCGACTGCTGCGCAAGACAGGCGGATTTTGACAAAACACGCAACCACTCATAGTCTATGACGTCCCATTTGTAAGAATTTACAATTTAATGTATGGTACCGACTGCTGGGCAAGAAAAACAGATTTTGACAAAACACGCAACCACTCGTCTACTATGACGTCAATATGAAAAGCGTGGTGGAAGTCAAACATCAGTCATACACGCGCTATGGTATAACCTTGTATTACCATTAACCTGGGCTAAACCTAGTTTTGAATCGTTCCTAGGGCTGATTACATAATCAGACTTTTTTTATCAGTCCGATCTTTTTTTACCATTTAACGGCCCAAATGGTTCTAGCTATTTTTTTTATTTGCTTTACTCCTAGCTACGATTGAATAATATAAAAACGAAGAAAATAATAAATGATATCCAGAACGCAACACACTTTCTACTTTAAACTTCAGATATCTAATAACTTGTCTCTTTGAAATAGGTTATGCTATACAGCGGAAAGGACATAGTTAGTAACTCTTGTAGAAACCCATTAAAACCGACAAGGACTGTTCCTAGGACAACAAATTTTATTATTACCAGACGGATTGGACTGCAGTCCTTTTAACTTTTTTTTAGACCGATCCAACACTAGCAAACCTTAATCGGGTTTATACAATATTGCTAGAGATATCATTTGTGTAAGAGAACGAGAAAAAAACGGGAACAGGACATATTCTATTACTGAATTAAGACCCTTGTTAAAATCAGCTGCCTGCTATATGATTTTGGAGGAAGAAAATGAATTACCCCTATTAAGAAGAGAACCTTTTTCATTTAAAGTATCATTAGTGCAGGGAAAATATTATAATTTTATTTAAATTCATATATATATTTATTTTATTATGCATTTTTAAATTAATTTACCCCAAAGATAAGCAATAATTCTTCCTTTAGAGGGAGATGTTAACACTCCCACGACTTATTAAATAATGAACAGAAAAGAAGAAAGAGCATACACAACAACCGTTTTTCCTTTTCTAATCATTGCGCTAAGTTTTTTCTTTACGCAAATACCTTATTTGAACATTGTTCCCTTGTTATTTCACACCGATCATCCATAACTAGATTTTTTATCTACTCTCAACCTCGAATGTTGAAGGAAAATGACCTTCTGCATTTTTTTTTGTTGCAGCTATTCATTACTATTTAGAGAAAAGTTATTAGTTATAATATACATTAAATTAATATTTCTAACAAAAGAAATATCAATGACACCAATATATAATACATTTTTTGGGCTCACAATAATACGTAAAGCCAGCTGTTCGATTTGAAAAAGCGAACCGTATACATACGAAACAGAATAAAAAATTTTATGTGCTTATAAAAGACGTATTTGTTACGAAGTTAACATTGTGAATCCTTGGTGGACTCATGTTATACTTGAGGGTCCACATCGAAGTAACTTTGTCCTTGTGTATTTCCTCCTCTCTTTCTAGACACATCTGCTTGTAGCTAATCTAATGAAATGTCATAACAGCTAAGCTGCTCTCCTTCAAAAACATTCTTCAAATTGTCAGGGTTACCATGTTGATTTTTGATATCATGTATGAAAGGCGTTTTTGATTATGTTGCATATGTGGATACAAAAAAAATGAAGGTTATGGTGTTACTTTGGTAGCATAAAAATATGTACTGTTTTTTGTAAGCTGTCGATGTCTCTGCTTCTTTTCTCTTAATCATAAACACAAATTTTAACTTAGATATTGAATAATTTCCTTGCAATTAGATTGTTAAGTTGGTGGTTAATTCTTTCTCCATGACGATTTTTGAAACCATGCTACTTTGATAGGAAATTGATTTGCTCTCGCTCATCTGCAGAAAATTTGGTTGGATACATATTGTGTAATTGTGTAAATAGGTAAGATATGAGGTGTTAAAATTTCAATTTGCTGAATTTGAGATCACTCTTTTGCACTGCAGTCCATCCCACAAAAAGAACGTTTTTCATATAGAGTATTTTTACGTCACGTCATCATTGTTGATGTCGGTCATTTTAGGGCCTATACTACTATGTTTTATAACAATGAAAATCCTTTTTCATTAATATGAAGGAATCTAATAGACAATTGGATCTCAAAATGACACCAAAAAATAAAAGGAAATAAATCATATTGTCTATAAAAATGTTATTGCTCAATTCCCTTGTTTTATTATATAATAATTAATATCGGATCCTAAAATGTATTAAAACTATGTTATGCAATCTTATTTTCGTGTTGTAGATACAATTTAACTATTTAAATGGAAAGAATAAGATATTTTTATCTAATTATCCTCCTTTTCCCGTCTCTAATCGATTAACTAAATATAAAAATTGTACCAATCTAGCCATTTTTAGTACTTATTACAAGTATTTAATTCAAATATCCGTGTTTATCTACTACATTCAATTAGTATTCAATGCAGGTATTGAGTCTTTCCTTATTATTAAAGCCATTTGATAGAGTTTAATAAAGATTTATTGGAAATTTGTTCATTTTAAGAATTAAAAATATCAATTCTAAGGCCCCAAAATGGCCGTCATTTTTAGTTATGATGCAATTTATGACGTCAAAGCTCCCTATTAAATAAGGGAAAGAGAGCAGAGTTGCGAGAGAATAAAGTAAAGAAAAGTTTCAATTGGCTTGTTTCTCAAAGATGACGTCATTTACGCTGATGCAAATTGTATCATCTGATTGGAGTTAGTGATGCTTTGGTCTTTTATTTTAGACACGGGCGGAGAGTTCTAATCCCCTAAGTAAAGAATGACAGACGGTTTCTATCTTCCCGTATCACCCCTAATTCAACTTGATTCAACTCCATCTTAACTCATCCCCTCTTCTCGACGACACAACTCCATATCAAACACCTGAAATGTCTCTCCGATCCGTGATGTTGAGCCGCCGATTAGTCCAACAAGCAATGATGCAAAGACGTGGCTACGCAGAAATGTCTTTAACCTTCGCCGCTCCCAATGGCGTTCACTATAACGAAACCATAGTGAAGCAAGTGGATATTCCCAGTTTCTCTGGCTCCTTCGGTATTCTTCCGGATCACGTTCCTTCCTTAGCTGTTCTTAAGCCAGGCGTAATCTCCGTCTTCGAAGAAACTGGAGATGTGGCCAAGTTTTTTGTATCGAGCGGATCAGTGACGATTAATGCGGATTCGACTGTTCAGATCTTGGCCGAAGAGGCTCATCCTCTTGCGGATTTGGATCCCGCTGCTGCCAAACAAGCACTGAGTGATGCTCAAGCATCACTAGCCTCTGCTGCTTCTGATGCAGAAAAGGCTGAAGCTGAAATTGAAGTAGAAACCGCGGAAGAGCTTCTTAAAGCTCTAGCTTAAATCTATCATGTCTTGACGTTCTCTTTAGTTGTATTATTATATCTGACAACTCTTGTTATTTTAATTTGTCATTAGTTTTAAATGATCCATGTGAAATGTATTATATGATCATTCCTTTAGAGTTATGGGATGAGTCTCTCAAACTTCTTCTAGTAATTATTCCTCTTGAGTATCAAATAACTTCCTATCCCCTAACAAAATCTTAGAGCGTTTGTCACTGACGTCAGAAATTGGATTATTATTAAAAGAGACTCCATCTTGGGGGCTATTAGTACAATACTAATAAAATGTACAAATTTCCAATTAAACTTCATAAAACTGCACCTAATGTCTTTAAGAATAAATAAAGACCCAATATCTGCATTGAATACTGCTTGATGCCAATTATTAACATTGACATTAAATCAAAGGAATACGTGCAAAAAAATACCTAAAAAAAGGTATATATATTTTTTTTGATCGATTTTGGACGGGAAAAGTAGGATAATTAGATAAAAAGATATTTAGTTAGTTTATATATACTTAAGGGAAATAAGATCATATAACGATCTTTTATTTGTTGGTCCCATTTTGACGTACAATAGTTCACTATTTTCCATAATATTAACGCAAAAAGGGTTTTCATTGTGATAAAACTTGGTTTTCTTTGTCCCCAAAATGGATGACATCAAAATTGTGACGTCGCGTCAAAACGTTCTTTAAACCCAAACGATCAGAAGAGTCTAATTCAGTTTTTAAACGATTTTATTATCATCTATGCACATAAAAAATCCTTAGCCATTCAAATAATTGTTCCTTAAAAACTCTCTTGATAGAATATCTGCTTGTCTTATAGGCTCTGGAACTCTATAGTTAGAAGCGGAAAGTACCAAGTCTTTAGCTGTATCTAAATCAATTTTATGTCCGATAGATACATAGATGGGTTTGGATGCCTCGCTCTGGGTTCTTAGAGCCATACCGAGTATTTCACCATTCATAGCATTTGAAGTGATTAAGAAAGAGTCGCCTCGTTTACTCATTGATGCAATCTTTTTTTTGTGACTCTCATCGTTTGCTATTCCGTCTTCGGGGAGCATATATAGATTTTTTGCTACACCTACGGTGGGTATGTCGAGAGCTAGTCCAATATGACAGGCAAGTCCACATCGTTGAGGATGAAGGATCCCGTTTCCATCTGCGAATATGACATCAGGTCTTATTTGGGGAGCACTGACGGTTATTTGATGTCTGATTAAATCTATCAATGGCTCTGCTTCTCTGAAAGCCAGGAATCCTGCCAGATAGGGAGCATTTAGTTCGATCATTTTTACGTTTGCTGGACAGAGGAAATGATATTAATTTTAATTTACTCTTTCTACGCACTATCAGTATTGTAAATTATTTATACTATAACTAATTTAAGTTTAATCATGTAAGATCTACTTGTCCAAGGAGTTCTGCATACAAATGAATTCTGAATAGGTCATAAAAGTATTGATTGAACCAAGGGAGTTCCAATAAAGGAGGGGAAATGGTCGTGAAAATAGTGTCACTAGGGGAAAATGGGATATCATTTACTTATATTAAGCAAAATTTGTAATATTTTGTGTAATAGACGAAAGTTTTTGCCAAGATGTTTAATATTTAATCAAAGAAAAAATATATCTATTAAAAACTAAAGATATTAAAAAAAAAAGTCCATAACTTAAATTTGAACGTTCTTTCGAAAATAACCCCTTCCCAATGAAAAACTCTAAACACAGCTCTTCCTGGGACTATACTCTAACTCCTCAAACATTTTCATTCCATACCCCTGCTCATTAATAATTAATTAACAAACTTGGCGGCATGGTTCCCTTTCATTTTACTTCCAAAGATTAGCAACAAGGTAAAATATATCTTGTGTACAAACTGCGATGTATGTACGAGTTGCAACTTGTATAAGCACATTGTACA
This sequence comes from Lepeophtheirus salmonis, assembly GCF_016086655.4. Lineage (NCBI taxonomy): Eukaryota > Metazoa > Arthropoda > Copepoda > Siphonostomatoida > Caligidae > Lepeophtheirus > Lepeophtheirus salmonis. The sequence continues at coordinate 12,819,397 of NC_052140.2, forward strand.
AGTTACAATTTCTTCGTCTTAAAATACATCATTTTATTACATTAGTCATTCTAATGACCAACTATACATTGATACTATCATTTCATTTTGATCCATTAAAAAATACATGGCTATTGTGTATTTATGAGTAATATAACTGCAGGTATTAGAACCTTATAATGCGCCACAGAGTACTTATATTTTATTCATTTGTACAACAATACTCAAAATGACACCATTAATATATTGCTCCTTCATAAAATAATCAATTATTGCATTATCATTATCCCCAGTACTGTAAATCTTTCATTTAAAATTATTCATCTAATTTTGTGGTTGCAAAGTATGCAATTTTCTTGTACAAAATTGTAACTTGGACACAACATATAGATAGATAACAAAAATACGTCTTTGCTTGGAGTTTCTTGAATTTTTTTGCATAGTTTGGGAACCACTGCAGTAGACCATAGCAGAGGTATTATGAAATACAAATGGTTGTACAATACAGTTCCAAAACTATCTTATGTATCTCTAAATTAATATAGAAAATCGTCAGAAAGAAGGAGTCAAATGAAAGATGTCTTTTGAAATGGAAAAATTAATATCATAATTGTGGAAAAGGATTTATGTAGCCGGCATAGAAAGAATAATTAAAATTCTCCAGGAGTAGTAAATACGTATCTTGATAAACTAGTTTGGATTCATTCAAACTATAAATGACATATCCAGCAGCAGCTGTTCTATCGTTTCCTTTGATGAACGAAATGTCAACTCCACCAATGTAGTTGGCCTCATGGAGATCATCCATGGTCTTTTTTCGGATTACACATGAGCGCATTCCATCTTGTTTTGCCTTCCATGTGTCCTCCATATTATTGTTGAGTCTTCAACAGCTTCTTTAATGAAGGGAAAAAGAAGAAGAGACCTAAAAGTTGATAAAAAGTAAAGACTAACAACCCCTATGCAAAATACAATCCCCTACATTCATTTGCTTTGCATATTTCTGAGTCATACATTTCTATAATATGACTCAGGTTGTATGCTTCCAAATGGATTATTTCATTAATCTTAATAGCTACAAAATGGGACATAGCCCGGCTTCAACTATGGAAATAATGAATCTAACTACTATGAGATTATCCAGAATATATAAAAATATAACACATATTCAAAACTGATTAAGACGCGTATTTTCTTAGCTCGGATTTACTCTAGTGGGTACATGGTCAGTCAGGAATAATTATCCAGAGTGACATTAAATAAATAATACATAAATTAATTAAGGAAGTAGACAATTAACATGTTGAAAAAGCGTATTGAACACTTGGATCCCAAAATAAACGAAAGTGCAGCATTGGCATCCCTAATGATTGTTGTCACGTTAGAAGAAGGACAACAAAGATTCGATTGCAGCTTGTGTCACAGTCGTTATAAACATCATTCTTCCCTATTTCGACATTTTAAATCCGCCCATCACAAAGAATATGAAGAAAGAGTAGCTTTGAGAGTAAAATTAAAGGCTGAAAGGGATGCTGCGATATCCCGGGGGGAACCTTATTTACGTAGACGTAATAGTAAGCGGGGCTTACGAAGTGTTAAAAAGAACAAGGAGAATACTACCTCAGAATCTGTTGCGAAGGAAACAGAATCTCCTACAAAATCAACAAGTAAGACATCGACAGTTAATGTTAAACACGAGTTTAAATCTCCAAAATCACCAGCCAAGAGTCAGAAAAAAAACATCATTCATATAAAAATTCAACCCAAAGTTGAGGAACCTCACATTTCGTCTTTAGAAGAGGACACAGAGCTTCTTATGAAAAAGCTTGGAGAATCCACTAATGAACAAATAATACCTAATGGGACTATACAAAATATTACTCCATCTGTTGTACTTATCCCTATTAAAAAGGTGCCTTTGCAGCCACAGAATATTAAAGAACAGCCTATCTATGATCCATCCCTTCCACTTGACCTGAGTTTGAAGGATGTAAAGGAAGATCATTCTGCTTCAACATTGAATCACTGATTCGAAAAGAATATAAAAAAAAACTTTGTTTTGAAACCTATAGAATGCATGTTATTTTAGCATTTCCCCTGTTTTACTTGTGATCTATTAATTTAATTTCATTTACGAAATTATATGGTTGTTAATAAATAATTTGAATTTATTTACTTAAAATGTACTTGTTTTGACAATCATTCGAGACTATTGAAATATATTAAATGTGGTTAGAATGAGATTGCGTCTTAATCAAATTCTTCTATTTTAAAATCTTCTTCATCTTCAAGGGTGAGCTGAGAGTCCATAGTTTGAGACGGATTAATCACGTTGCATTGAAAACGATGACTTGATCCATTGAAGAGGAATGCATCCGTGGCCTCCCGAGAGGACGGGGCCAAATTGGACAACAGCGGTAGGAAGTTAGTAAAAAGCTCCCTGGATGGTAATGATCGAGTTGCGAATTGGGAGCGAGCCTTTTCTCCCTTGGAACGAACACTTTTCATTACTCCATAAATCTCAGGCTTAGAAAAGGTTTTTAGACCTCCAAAGGATTTGGAAGTATTGAGATTATGATAGAGTAGGCCTCTAACGCACAACTGTCCACCAAATTCTTTAAGTTGTACTTTGCTAGACATGGCATCCAAGTCCCAGAGGAAAAATGCGTCAGATAAGCTCAGGTACTCACTTGCAGAACTGAGTTGCTCTATATCCTGAAAGAAATCCAAATAGTTTTGATGGAGAAAAGTTGAAAAAACTTCGTATGGTAAAGGAGAGAAGTCGAGTATGTCTTGTGGATTACTTTTGAGAACTTTTCGCCTTAGGGAATTATGAGGTACGTTAAATGACTCGAGTTCGTCAAGTCTCTTAGCATATAATACTTTTCCTAAGGCATGAAATAAATCCAAAGAAGGATTTTTTATATCATTCTTGGGTTTTTGATCTTTAATTGTGGCTACTTCCGAAGAGGCTCCTCTACTCCTCTTCTTCTTTTTTATCACTAATTCACCGGATTTTTGATTTATATGAGAACATTTAAACTGTAAAGAATGTATAGCTGCGCGGATATCTCCTTTGCAAGACTCTGAGAGTGAAAGTAGCGTCGCTTGATCTGGCATAGTAAATGATCTCACACCTGAAGCACTTTCAGAGCTCGCAATTTTTTTGAGAGCCTTCACCATATTGGTATTTGTAATGGGATTCAAACAAATTTTGTGAGCCTCCAAATTTTCCAAGAGATCCACATCCCGGACTTCTTCATTTCGAAGAAGAATAAGAGGGGAATGGAAACCACCGAACTGTATGATAGTGTCTTCAATGTCCTCTTTTGGAATGGAAGAAGGGGTCTCTTCAATTAAAACAAGACTAGGTTGAGAAGTAGTAGTATTGGAGTCCAGAAGGGAGTTGTATTTGCTCGCTTGTCTCACAAAAGAGATAAAAGTCTCCATTTTTGAGCCCAGAGTCTCTTTTTCCTCCCATTCTCGGAGATTTAATTGTAGTTCAGAGGCCAAAGTTCTAACACAGGCTGTTTTTCCAGAGCCAGTTGGCCCACATAAGAAGAGTACGCTCCTTGTCTTGGATTGGCAAGCATTTATGATCCAGGAGCGGAGTTCTTGCACCTTCTTGGGTTGAACAGCAAGATCCGCAGATGAATGTGGAGCATAGCGATCGCACCAACTCCGGGAGTCTTCTTCCTTCTTTCGCCGCTTACCAAAGGCCATTCCCACTCCCAAGACCGTAGAATCCTTTCTTCCCTTCGTTAGCCTTGCTTTATTTTGAGTAGCCGGACTTGGAGAAGCAGCATCCATGTCCAGTGACAGAAGAAATTCGTCATCTTGATCAAAGTCTCCCTGAAACCAGGAAGATGAAGAGCCCGTTCTCTCCATAGACGGTATTTCATGGGAGCTACTGCCTACTGCGAAGGGATGCCAATACTCTAGGTAGCTATGGACTAGGCTATCTCTATGCACTTCTCTAGGACTCAATTGACAATTAGTCAATAGATATTAATTTATTTAATAAAACTATTTTAGTCCTGTAAGTTTAATGTTATTGTTTTCCGGGGGGAGCCACTTGAAGATTTCATGAATCATAACATCACCATCATCATGAAGGTTTCTAATAACGATTGAGTTCTACTAATATCTGGAGTGGAGCAAGGCTCAGTCACCCAACCTCGTGCAGGGAGAGTCTACTTTTTATGTTTAAAAATCAAATGGGCAAACTTAATTAAGTTTGTACAATACCAACATTAGGGAGTCATTGTGAAGTCATGTGTTAAAACACATGAAGACGTGAAGAAAACATTTTTGAACTGAAATAAAAAAAATGAATTTTGCTTTTTCGATTTTAAGAAGAAAAATAAGAGTATCCCCTACTAGGGCATGCGTGTGACTAAGCCTGGTTTCACTCCAGATTTGATGCAAAGGAGAACTCTTTGAAGTGATGTAATACGAAGTTGCGTGATGGTTCTAAAGGAGTGACGTCATTTCTCCCTTATTCCACTCTTACTCTCTAGTTTGAACCGGGCGAGAAGTGTTTGGCAGGATGTGACAGCTGCATATTTTAGCTTAGATTGCCGGCCATTCCTACAAAAGGCCAAATGAGATACGAAGTACGAGAAACCTGCGTTGAGTCATCCTTTGAATTAATTTGGGAAGGGCGTTTTATTCGTTTTTTTGGACTTTGAAAGGCGTGAAATTGTGTTTGTATTTGGGAAAGTAATCGAGAATTGTGGAGAGGAGACAAAGGAAATGACGGAGATGGAGCAGGAATCTGAGGGCCAAGGTGGTGATGGTGGTCCTGCTCTGATGGAGCTGGAGAAGGTGGTCTCCTATGTGCAAAGAGTGGTGGGCATTGTGATGGAGGAGGAGGATTTGCTGGCCCTGGACAGTTGTGCGAAAGGGAAGTCCTCTGAAGATGCCGTGAGGAGACTCATTTCCGACCCCAGTGTTCGATGCGTGGTGATCGAGCGGACGTACCGAGAGGAGGAATCCTGCGTGTCCTACAGCTTTTCCACAGACGTGCGCTTCACGAACCCGCGCAACATGTCCGTGGTTCTTGTGAAGAGGAATCCTCTGATCGAAGCGGAAAAGCCCCTTGGCTCCCAGCTGCGGATCTTGACTCTCTCTGAAGGCTCGCCCTATGAGACCCTTCACTCCTACATCTCTTCAGCCGTCGCTCCTTACTTCAAGTCCTTTGTGCGCGAGTCTGGAAAAGCGGATAGAGATGGGGACAAAATGGCCACATCCATGGAGAAAAAAATCGCGGAACTGGAAATGGGACTTCTCCATCTGCAACAAAACATTGATATCCCGGAAATCAGCCTTCCTGTTCACCCCACCATTGCTTCCATCATCAAAAATACTATGCCCAACAAACCCAAAGTCTCGGACTTTGGAGATCTGGCTGAGGACTCCTCTTTCCTCAATGCCCTACAAAATCAGGTATCCAAATGGATTAGGGAAATACAAAAGGTCACAAAGTTGGATAGGGATCCCTCTTCTGGAACAGCTCTTCAAGAAATTAGTTTTTGGCTGAATTTGGAGCGTGCGTTGCTCCGTATTCAGGAGAAAAGAGAGTCGCTTGAAGTGACTCTTACTCTTGATATATTAAAACACGGGAAAAGATTTCATGCCACCGTGAGCTTTGATACGGATACGGGCCTCAAGCAAGCCATCGTCACTGTGAATGACTACAACCCTCTCATGAAAGATTTTCCAATCAATGATCTTCTCTCTGCTACTGAGCTGGATCGTATTCGGTCAGCCACATTAGCTATATTTAGCCATCTTAGGAAAATCCGTAATACCAAATATCCTATTCAGAGAGCCCTCCGTTTAGTGGAAGCTATATCTCGTGATATGGCGAGTCAACTTCTCAAAGTCTTGGGGACACGTCGACTCATGTATATCCCATTTGATGAATTCGAAAAAGTAATGAATCATTGTTTTGACGTATTCATCACATGGGATGATGAATATGATAAACTCCAAGGCCTTCTTCGTGACATTGTCAAAAAGAAAAGAGAGGAACATCTGAAAATGGTATGGAGAGTCAACTTTTCTCATAAGAGACTCCAAGGTCGAATGGAACAAATGCGAAGCTTTAGAAGACATCATGAACAACTTCGTACTGTAATTGTCAGAGTACTGAGACCAAATCTCTATATGTCATCTCAACCCGATGAGCCTGTGGAACCAAAGCCTGAACTCTTGGCTTTAGAAGCAGCAGATGCCACCGCTATTGAAGAAGTTAATTTGGCTTATGAGAATGTCAAAGAAGTGGATGGTCTGGATATTTCAAAAGAAGGAAGTGAGTCCTGGGAAGCTGCTATGAAACGTTATGAAGATAGAATTGACAGAGTAGAGACTCGTATTACGGCACGACTTAGAGATCAGCTTGGAATGGCAAAGAATGCAAATGAAATGTTTCGCATTTTTTCAAGATTTAATGCCTTGTTTGTAAGACCCCACATCCGTGGTGCTATTAGAGAATACCAAACTCAATTGATTCAAAGAGTAAAGGACGATATTGAGGCACTTCATGAGAAGTTTAAGGCTCAAAATCACTTAAGCAAATCTCATCGAATGTCTCAAGTAAGAGATTTGCCTCCAGTTGCAGGATCCATCATTTGGGCCAAACAAATTGATCGACAACTGACTGCTTATATGAGGAGGGTAGAAGATATCCTCGGTAAAGGTTGGGAAAATCACGTTGAAGGCCAAAAGCTGAAAGCTGATGGAGATAGCTTCAGATTGAAACTAAATACCCAACAGATATTTGATGAATGGGCGAAAAAAGTTCAGAATAGAAATCTTGGAGTGTCTGGTAGAATTTTTGCCATTGATAATGTACGAGCACGTGCTGGTCGGAATAGCAATTTGAAATTGAAGGTGAACTTCTTACCTGAAATTATACAACTTGCCAAGGAAGTGAGGAATTTGAAAAATATGAATTTCAGAGTGCCTTTGGCACTTATAAATAAAGCTCTTCAAGCCAATCAACTCTATCCCTTTGCGATTGCATTGATTGAAAGTTTGAGAACTTACGAACGTACTCTCGAAAAGTTGGATAGTCGACCAAATATCGTATTATTGGTTGCGGGACTACGAAAAGAAGTTCAAAACTATATCGCCGAAGGAATTGCATTGGTGTGGGAGTCATACAAGTTGGATAACTATGTACAGAACTTGGCTCATGTCGTAGTGAACTTTCAAGAGAAGGTTGATGACCTACTAGTGACTGATGAAGAAATCGAAATCGATGTGAGATCCCTAGAAACATGTGCCTATTCAGCAAAGAACTTTGCCGACATTTTGAATAAGATTCAGAAGGCTGTCGATGATCTGAGTCTTCATCAATATTCTAATCTTCATGCTTGGGTTGGAAAGTTGGATGAGTCTGTTGAGAATAAGTTGGCCTCTCGCCTCCAGGCTGGTGTTGATGCATGGACCAAAGCTTTGTTGGGTAAAGTTGATGAAGTTGATTATTCTATGGATACTGATTCTCCTACTACCCCTGCTCACAAACTCGGAGGGGATCCTCAAATTAAAACTCTTCTTCATGATATCCGTATCACAAATCAAATAATGTATCTCCATCCCTCAATAGAAGATTGTCGATATACCATTCTTCAGCAATTGTTTGCTTGGCAAGCAGTAGTAACGAGTCAAAATCGACTTCAGTCCACTAGATATCAAGTTGGACTTGATCGACCAACCAATCAGACATACCGAGATCTTCTCACTAAGCTCCCCAGTGGAAGTAAATTTTTAGAATGTGCATATCAAGCTGTTGATGACACAATTACTGCAGTTGAAGACTACGTACAGGAATGGTTCCGCTATCAAGCACTTTGGGATCTTCAGCCTGACAGTTTGACCAAAAAATTTGGTGATGATGTGGGAAATTGGATGCAACTTCTGAGCGACATAAAAAAATCCAGAGCTACCTTTGACACAAGCGACGTCAAAAAAGAATTTGGTCCCATCATTGTGGATTATGCAAAGGTTCAAACGAAAGTATCTCTCAAGTATGACTCTTGGCACAAGGATGCTTTGAGCAAATTTGGTTCAATGCTAGGGAATGAAATGTCTGGTTTCCATAGTACAGTCTCTAAATCCCGTGTTGAACTTGAACAACAAACTATAGAAGCGGCGAGTACATCTGACGCTGTTAATTTCATTACTTATGTACAAGGACTGAAGAAGAAAATGAGAGGATGGGAAAAGCAAGTGGACATGTATCGAGAATGCCAAAGAATATTGGAAAGGCAAAGATTTCAATTCCCTTTGAATTGGCTTCACGTGGATAATATCGATGGGGAATGGTCCGCCTTTAATGAAATAATAAGAAGGAAAGACACATCCATTCAGAGTCAGGTATCCAGTTTGCAAATGAAAATTGTGTCTGAAGATAAAGCAGTGGAGAGTAGAACCGTGGACTATCTAGGAGATTGGGAAAAAGGAAAACCTGTTGATGGTCACCTACGTCCAGACGAGGCCTTGAAGAAACTATCAATCTATGAGACAAAGTATGTCCGTCTAAAGGAAGAAAGAGATAACGTTGCCAAAGCAAAGGAAGCATTGGAATTATCTGAGAATGGTGGCAATATTGCTACTGATGATAGAATGGTTGTCGGATGGGAAGAATTATTGGACCTGAAGGGGGTTTGGTCTGAACTTTCAAAGATCTGGGAAAAGATTGATGAAATGAAGGAGAAAACATGGTTATCCGTTCAACCACGAAAACTGAGGCAAGAAATTGATGGACTCTTAACGAAACTGAAGGAACTCCCTGCTAGACTTCGTCAGTACGCAAGTTATGAATTTGTTCGGAAGATGTTGCAAAACTATGCTAAAGTGAACATGATGGTTGTAGAATTGAAGTCTGATGCCTTGAAGGAGCGTCATTGGAAGACATTATGTCGGCAATTGAGGGTGAATTGGGTGTTATCTGATCTCACCTTGGGCCAAGTTTGGGATGTTGATCTTCAGAAGAATGAAAATATTATCAAAGATGTTATTTTAGTTGCTCAAGGTGAAATGGCGCTTGAAGAATTTTTGAAGCAAGTGAAAGAAACTTGGCAATCCTATGAGCTAGAGATGGTGAATTATCAAAATAAATGCCGTCTCATTCGTGGTTGGGATGATTTATTCAATAAAGTCAAAGAAAATATCAATCAAGTTGCTGCAATGAAGCTTTCTCCATACTATCGAGTATTTGAAGAAGAGGCAAACACCTGGGAAGATAAGCTAAATAGAATCTCTGCCCTATTTGACGTTTGGATTGATGTTCAACGAAGATGGGTGTATCTGGAGGGTATATTTTCTGGGAGTGCAGACATCAAGGCTCTTTTACCTGTCGAAACATCCAGATTTATGAGTATCAGTACAGAGTTTTTAACTCTAATGAAAAAAGTATCCAAGTCGCCTATGGTTATGGATGTTCTAAATATACCAGGCGTTCAAAGATCATTAGAGAGATTAGCAGAGCTTCTTGCTAAGATTCAAAAGGCTTTGGGTGAATACTTGGAAAGAGAAAGAGCTTCATTTCCTAGATTTTATTTCGTTGGAGATGAGGATTTATTGGAAATTATTGGTAATTCCAAGAATATTCAAAGACTTCAGAAGCACTTCAAAAAAATGTTTGCGGGTGTAACGAGTGTCATATTGAATGAAGAAGGCAATATCATCAAGGGTATTGCTTCTAAAGAAGCGGAAGAAGTTATTTTCGAAAAAGAAGTGTCGACAAAGGAATTTCCCAGAATCAATGAGTGGCTATCTGAAATTGAAAAGCAAATGCGAATCACATTGGCGACCAACCTTTCGAAGGCTGTTGTGACTGCCAAAAAATCCTTTCAAGACACTGAACTGGAGAAAAATGAATTCCTCGGTTGGTGTGATAGTTATCAAGCTCAAATTGTTGCCTTAGCAGCACAAATTAATTGGTCAGAGGATGTTGAATCCTCTTTAAATTCTGGAGGGCTGAAAAATGTTCTTACTAGAGTAGAGAATATGCTAACTGTTCTCGCAGATCTTGTACTTCAAGAACAACCACCCCTTCGTAGAAAGAAACTTGAACATTTAATCTATGAATATGTTCATCGTCGTTCCATAACTCGAAACTTAATTGCTAATAAAGTTCAATCAAATAAGTCTTTTGATTGGCTATCGCAGATGAGATTTTATCATGATCCTAAACAGACTGATGTTCTTCAGCAATTATCCATAAATATCGCCAATGCAAAATTCTTGTATGGTTTTGAATATTTGGGCGTTCAAGATCGCCTTGTTACTACACCCTTGACGGATAGGTGCTACTTGACCATGACTCAAGCCTTAGAGGCTAGTTTAGGGGGTTCTCCATTCGGACCTGCAGGTACCGGAAAGACTGAAACTGTTAAGGCATTGGGAAATCAGCTTGGACGATTCGTTTTAGTATTTAATTGTGACGAAACCTTCGATTTCCAAGCAATGGGAAGAATATTTGTTGGTTTATGCCAAGTCGGAGCTTGGGGATGTTTTGATGAATTCAATCGTCTTGAAGAAAGAATGCTCTCTGCGGTTTCACAACAAATACAAACGATTCAGGAGTGTCTCAAATCTCAAGCTTCTGATGGTAGCTCGAAAGCTTTATCTGTTGAACTAATTGGTAAACAAGTCAGAGTAAATCGAGATATGGCTATATTCATCACTATGAATCCTGGCTACGCTGGAAGATCTAATTTGCCTGACAATTTGAAAAAATTATTCAGAAGTTTGGCAATGACGCGGCCTGACGAAACCCTGATTGCCGAAGTCATGTTGTTTTCTCAAGGCTTCCGGACTGCTGAAAAACTATCTAAGAAAATCGTTCCTTTCTTTAATTTATGTGCTGAACAATTGTCTTCTCAGAGTCACTACGACTTTGGTCTAAGAGCACTTAAATCTGTTCTTGTGAGTGCTGGCAATGTTAAAAGAGATCGGATTCAATCAATCAAAGAGGAAATGAAAAGTCGGGGAGAGAATTTAATTGAGGAAGGAAAGATTGCTGAAAATTTGCCCGAGCAAGAAATTTTAATTCAATCTATTTGTGAAACTATGGTACCCAAATTGGTAGCTGAGGATATTCCACTACTGTTCTCATTACTCTCTGATGTATTCCCTGGTGTGAATTACACTCCATCTCAAATGGATAAACTCAAATCTGAAATCAAAAAAGTGTGTAAAGAAGAGTTTTTGGTATGTAATGAGGAGGAGGATGAAGAAGGACATGCCTGGTTGGATAAAATCCTACAATTGTATCAAATTACTAATTTAAATCATGGTTTGATGATGGTTGGCCCATCTGGGTCAGGTAAAACATCTGCATGGAAAGTTTTACTACGAGCTCTACAACAAATGGAAGGAGTTGAGGGTGTCGCCCATATCATTGATCCCAAAGCATTAAGTAAGGAGGATCTATACGGTATCTTAGATCCTAATACGAGGGAATGGAGAGACGGTCTTTTCACTCATATATTAAGAAAAATAATTGATAATGTCAGAGGAGAAATAAGCAAACGCCAATGGATTATATTTGATGGTGATGTGGATCCAGAATGGGTTGAGAATCTTAACTCTGTACTAGATGATAATCGTCTTCTCACTCTACCAAATGGAGAGCGTTTATCCCTACCTCCTAATGTCCGTATTATGTTTGAAGTGTCTGATCTGAAGTACGCTACTTTAGCTACTGTTTCCAGATGTGGGATGGTCTGGTTCTCAGAAGATGTTTTATCAACTGAAATGATATTCCAATATTATTTCAATAAACTTAAAAGTATTCCACTAGATGAGGGAGATGACGACTTTCGATTAATAGGAGGACCAATCGGTAAATCCAACGCTTCCGAAGGTAATGATTATATTTCTCCAACTATGCAAGTGCAACGGGACGTAGCAAACATACTTTCATCCATGTTTTCTTCTGATGGATTGGTGAAAAAATGTTTGGAATACGCTGCGAGCCAAGAGCATATTATGGACTTCACTCGCCTAAGAGCACTTTCCTCCTTGTTTTCTATGCTCAATCAATCTGTTAGAAATGTTTTACACTACAATCATTCACATGTTGATTTCCCAATGCAGTCTGACCAACTTGAGCGCTATATCCCCAAAAGTCTAATTTACTCTCTCATTTGGAGTTTTACTGGTGATTCTAAACTCAAAGTCAGGATTGAATTCTGTGAATTCATTCGCTCGGCAACCACTGTTCCATTGCCTCCAAATGCTTCTTCTCCAATAATTGATTTTGATGTAAGGGGTTTCTTCAATATTCGTACTATGAATATGTTATCATTGTTATTATATTTTATAGGTAAATATAAGTGGAGAATGGGTGCCCTGGGCTTCCAAGGTGCCTCAAATTGAAGTAGAAACTCATAAAGTTGCATCTCCTGATGTTGTGGTTCCCACTTTGGATACAGTGAGGCATGAAGAACTTCTTAATACTTGGCTTGCTGATCACAAACCCATCGGTAATAACATTTTTCAATTAAAAAAAAACCTCAAAATTTAAAAATACCTCTTCTTATTCAACCTTTTCTCTATTTAAAAAAAAAAATATATAATATAGCATCAATAATTATTTTTCTAATTCATTGTTTTTTTCTCATTTAGTTCTTTGTGGTCCACCTGGTTCTGGAAAAACTATGACTCTATTCTCGGCCTTAAGGGCCTTACCCGACATGGAAGTTGTTGGTTTAAATTTTTCATCTGCTACTTCCCCAGAATTACTTTTGAAGACATTAGATCATTATTGTGAATATCGAAAAACACCAAATGGTGTTATTTTAACTCCAACTCAACTTGGAAAATGGCTGATCATGTTTTGCGATGAAATTAATTTGCCTGATATGGATTCTTATGGAACTCAAAGAGTTATTAGTTTCTTGCGTCAGCTTATTGAGCATAACGGATTTTACAGAAATTCTGATCAAGCATGGGTCACTCTAGAGAGGATTCAATTTGTAGGGGCTTGTAATCCACCCACAGATCCCGGTAGAAAACCATTGGCACATCGGTTCTTGCGGCATGTGCCTGTTGTATACGTTGACTACCCTGGTGAAACTTCATTGAAGCAAATTTATGGTACATTCACAAGAGCAATGCTTCGCCTCATACCAACACTAAGAACATACGCTGAACCTCTAACCAATGCTATGGTTGAGTTTTATCTTACATCTCAAGAAAAATTTACACAGGATATGCAGCCACATTATATTTATTCACCTCGTGAGATGACTCGCTGGGTTAGAGGTATCTGTGAGGCCATTAGACCCTTGGAAACCCTTTCAGTTGAAGGTCTTGTGCGTTTATTTGCTCACGAAGCCCTTCGTTTGTTCCATGATCGATTGGTCAATGATGAGGAACGAAAGTGGACAGGCGCTTATGTTGACGAAGTTGCTTTAAAACATTTCCCCAATATTAATAAGGAAGAAGCTCTTGTTCGCCCAATATTGTATTCCAACTGGATGAGTAAAAATTACATCCCTGTGGAACAAGAAGAACTTCGCCACTACGTTAAGGCTAGACTCAAAGTATTTTATGAAGAAGAATTGGACGTCCATCTTGTACTATTCAATGAGGTTCTAGATCATGTTCTCAGAATTGATCGTATTTTTAGACAACCTCAAGGTCATCTCCTACTCATAGGTATGTCTGGCTCTGGTAAAACAACATTGTCAAGATTTGTTGCTTGGATGAATGGCTTAACTGTTTTCCAAATTAAAGTTCATAACAAATATTCTGCTGAAGACTTTGATGAAGACTTGAGAAATGTGTTAAGGCGATCTGGTTGCAAGGATGAAAAGATTTGTTTTATTTTGGATGAATCCAACGTAATGGAATCAGGCTTCCTAGAAAGAATGAACACTCTTTTGGCTAATGGAGAAGTTCCTGGTCTTTTTGAGGGTGATGAACATACTACTTTAATGACTCAATGCAAGGAAGGAGCTCAGCGTCAAGGTCTAATGTTGGACTCTAATGAAGAATTGTACAAATGGTTTACTCAACAAGTCATGCGTAATCTTCATGTCGTTTTTACAATGAATCCTTCATCTGACGGTTTGAAAGATAGAGCTTCAACTTCTCCAGCTTTATTCAATCGTTGCGTATTGAATTGGTTCGGAGATTGGTCCAACACAGCTCTCTATCAAGTTGGAAAAGAATTCACGCTCAAGATTGATCTAGAGAAATCAAATTGGGTAGCACCAAATCAATTCCCTATTGCTGTCTTGGATGTGGAAGATGTAACAAGTTCACACCGAACGGCCGTTAATAATGCTATGGTTTATATACATCAAACCCTTCATGCTACCAATCAAAAGGTTGCTAAGAGAGGAGGAAGAACTATGGCCATAACACCTCGGCATTTCTTAGATTTCATCAATCATTTTGTGAAACTATATGGAGAGAAACGTGCCGCCTTGGAAGAAGAACAACTTCACTTAAATGTTGGTTTAAGCAAAATTGCTGAAACTGTGGAACAGGTTGAAGAAATGCAAAAGTCCTTAGCTGTAAAGTCTGCTGAACTGCAAACTAAAAATGAAGCGGCTAATGCCAAACTTAAGCAGATGGTGAAGGATCAGCAGGAGGCCGAAAAGCAAAAGTCACAATCTCAAGAAATACAAAAAGTGTTGGAATTACAGAAAGTTGCAATTGCTGAAAAAACAAGTGAAGTTATGATTGATTTAGAAAAGGTAGAACCTGCCGTTATAGACGCACAACAAGCTGTCAAATCCATCAAGAAACAACATTTGGTTGAGGTGAGATCTATGTCCAATCCTCCTGCAATTGTTAAGTTGGCACTTGAGTCCATTTGCCTTCTCTTGGGTGAATATACAACTGAATGGAAGGGCATACGATCAGTTACTATGAAGGATAACTTTATTCCTACCATTGTGAACTTTAATACTGATGACATAACGGATGATGTTCGTGAAAAAATGAAAATTAAATATCTTTCAAATCCTGACTACAACTACGAAAAGGTGAATAGAGCTTCCATGGCTTGTGGACCTCTTGTGAAGTGGGCTATTGCTCAATTGTTATATGCTGACATGTTGAAGAGAGTTGAGCCTTTGAGAAATGAGTTACAGTCCCTCAAGGATGCTGCTGAAGGAAAACAGAAGCATGCTGATGAAATGACCGACTTAATTTCAAAATTGGAGAAATCAATTAATAGTTACAAGGAAGAATATGCTCAACTTATATCACAAGCAGAAGCAATCAAAAATGATCTTAAACATGTACAAGAAAAAGTTGATCGTTCAATGTCCCTCTTAAAATCCTTGGGAATTGAAAAGGATCGTTGGCAAGAAACAAGTGAAAATTTTAAATCTCAAATGTCTACTTTGGTTGGCGACGTATTCCTGTCCTCAGCCTTCTTATCATATGCTGGATATTTTGATCAGCAACATCGTCAGAGTCTTTTCTTGAACTGGGCACATCATTTGGAAAAAGCCAACATATCATATAGAATTGATCTTGCAAGAACAGAATTTTTGTCTGATCCTGATGAAAGACTCAAATGGCAAGCTAACTCTTTGCCAACAGATGATCTTTGTACTGAAAATGCCATCATGTTGAAACGTTTCAACCGCTATCCGCTGATTATAGATCCCTCAGGCCAGGCCACTGAATTCATTCTTAATGAATATAAAGATCGTAAAATCACTAAAACTAGCTTTTTGGATGATTCATTCCGGAAAAATCTTGAGTCTGCTCTTCGTTTTGGAAATCCTCTATTGGTGCAAGATGTTGAAAACTATGATCCTATTTTAAATCCTGTGCTCAATAGAGAATTACGTCGTACAGGTGGAAGAGTACTCATTACTCTGGGTGATCAAGATATCGATCTGTCTCCCACATTTACTATATTCTTATCAACGAGAGATCCCACAGTTGAATTTCCCCCAGATATTTGCTCAAGGGTTACTTTCGTTAATTTTACTGTTACAAGATCATCATTGCAAATGCAATGTCTTAATCAAGTTCTTAAGACTGAACGTCCGGATATTGATCAGAAGAGATCTGATCTATTGAAGCTCCAAGGAGAATTTCAACTGCGTCTACGGCACTTGGAAAAAGAGCTATTACAATGTTTGAATGAAGCTAAAGGTCGTATTCTTGACGACAACACTGTCATTTCTACTCTTGAAAAGTTGAAACAAGAAGCAGCAGAAGTGAGTATGAAGGCCAATGACACTGAAGAAGTCATGAAGCAAATCGAAACGACAAGTCAACAATATACGGCTCTTGCATCAGCATGCAGCAGTATTTATTTCACAATTGACAATCTGCATCAAATTCACTTCCTCTATCAGTATAGTCTACAGTTCTTTCTCGACATATTCCACAATGTTCTGGTGAACAACCCTGCCTTGAATAGTGTCACAGATTATTCCCAACGGTTATCAATCATCACATCTCAATTATTTGAGTCATGCTTTCTCCGTGTTGCAAGGGGAATGCTCTATGACGATCGTATTGTTTTTGCCATTTTACTCTGTCGCATTTACTTGAGAGGCCTGAGTAGCGAAAATTCTTTGGAAAATGAGTTCTATTTCCTCCTTAGAGGTAAAGAAGCGGTTTCTGCCAAAGAAAAGATTCAATCCCTCACTGAAGATCAATCTCAAGCTGTAAGAGCGTTAATGACCAGATTTACTCCTTTTAAGTCTATGCTTAACAAATTGGATGATGCGGAAGTTCAAAATTGGTTAGTTTCATCTAATGCCGAACAAAACGTTCCTAAGATGTGGGAAAGTTCTGATAGTGTTGCTCCTGCCATCAAGTCTATGTATTCTCTTCTCTCAATTCAAGCTCTTCGACCCGATAGATTTATTGCTGCTGCTAATCAATTCGTGGGCATAGTTCTTGGAGAAAAGTTTACTCATGCTGGTGAAAAAGAAATCGACTTATCATCTGTTGTGGAGAGTCAAGTAAAAGCTAGTACTCCAATTCTCATGTGCTCAGTTCTGGGGTATGATGCTTCAGAAAGGGTAGATGATTTAGCTGCTGAATTGAGCAAGGGAATGACAAGCATTGCTATAGGATCTGAAGAAGGATTTAATCAAGCTGAGAAAGCAATTAACACTGCGGTTAAAAGTGGTCGTTGGGTCATGCTGAAAAATGTACATTTGGCCCCTGCATGGTTGGTTACCCTGGAGAAGAAACTTCACTCATTGCAACCACATCCTACATTTAGGCTATTTTTAACTTGTGAAATTAATCCTAAAATCCCAGTGAATCTTTTGAGAGCGAGTAGAATATTCACGTTCGAACCTCCTCCTGGTATTAGAGCGAATCTACTAAGAACTTTCGCTACGATTCCGGCTTCACGGATGATGAAACCTCCTAATGAAAGAGCTCGATTATATTTTACTTTGGCTTGGTTCCACGCTATAGTTCAAGAGCGTTTAAGATATGCGCCTCTTGGCTGGTCAAAGACCTATGAGTTCAATGAATCTGACTTGCGTGTTGCTTGTGACATGTTGGATACATGGATTGATACAACATCAATGGGAAGAACCAATCTTCCCCCAGAGAAGGTACCATGGAAAGCAATGAGAACTCTACTCTCACAATGTATTTATGGTGGAAAAATTGACAATGAATTTGATCAGCGATTACTATCAACATTCCTGGATGAACTATTCTCTGTGAAGAGTTTTGAGCCTGAGTTTGTTTTGATCAAGGGAAGTGAGAACGAAAATATAGTCATGCCAGAAGGTATTCGTCGAGATCAATTTTTATCATGGGTTGAACAATTGGCTGACAGACAATCTCCTGAATGGTTAGGACTCCCGAATAATGCTGAAACAGTACTGCTGACAAGTAAAGGACATGATACCATTAAGAAATTATTGAAGATGCAGCAGATAGATGATGATGATGACGAACTTGATGATCGATTCGATGAACATATTGATGAAACCAAAGATTCGAAGAGACCTGCTTGGATGAGAACTCTTCATGAGTCGGCATCAACGTGGTTAAGTCTCCTTCCTGAAGATTTAACTCCTCTTCGTAGGACTGCGGACAATATTAAAGATCCTCTCTACCGTTTCTTTGAAAGAGAGGTGAACACTGGTTGTAAGATACTAGGAATAGTTCGTACGGATCTGAGTGATGTCGTGGACATAACCGAAAATAAGAAGAAACAAACCAATTATCACCGTAGTATAATTTCTGACTTGACTCGAGGAATGATTCCGAAATCTTGGAAACAGTACAAGATTCCTTTGAATGCAACAGTTATCGACTGGATCAAGGATTTCAGTCAAAGGATTCAGCAACTACGAATGGTCTCAAAAACGGTCGTAGAACGAACAGCAAGTGCATTGAAATCCGTGACCGTTTGGTTGGGTGGATTATTTAATCCAGAGGCCTATATTACTGCAACTCGGCAATACGTTTCTCAAGCCAATTCATGGTCTCTTGAAGAACTCTACTTGGATATATTAATTGGAGATGAAGGGGATACACCCTCTCTTGATGATTTCTCCTTCGGATTAGAAAAATTAAAACTTCAAGGAGCAACTTGCTATGGTAATAAATTAAAAATAAGTTCCATCATTGTGACGGATCTTCACATCACTCGTCTTCGATGGCTGCGACAACAAGATAAAGAAGCAACGGTCAATCGTATTACTCTTCCAGTTTATCTCAACGCCACAAGATCTGATATTCTATTCACGGCGGACTTCTCCATTGCTCCAGGTCAAGAAAAGCACACTTTCTTCGAAAGGGGTGTCGCACTTATTGCAAGCAACAATCTAAACTAAATGCATATTTTTAACCCCTAAATGTATAATGTATTTAAATGTATGTATATCTTGAATTAAAATATATGTATAGAATAGTCATAATTATTATGCTGTTTTAATTCTCGTAATTGCTCAAATTTACGGAAAATTTGGGTGCCGTATATATTTTCATTCATTAGAAAAAAAAAAGTTCCAATTATAGTTTACTCTTATCGATATATTTTCTGTTTTCTGTTAGAATGTCATGAAATTTTGTTCATAATACATAGAGTTAACACTTTTGTAAGGAAAAAACACAGTTTATAAATTAAAAAAGAAAAAACGGTTGTATTATGCTCTGTTTCTTCTTTTTTGTTAATTATTTACTAGGTCATAGTGGTGTTAACTTCACCCTTTGAAGTAAGCATTGTCGCCTCTCTTTGGTATAAATTAATTTTTAAATGCCTAATCCTATGATTATATTTGAACGGTGGCGTTGCTAGCCCCCTTATTGGGAGGTGGTGGCCACCCTTAAAGTTTCTGAAGCCCCCTCCCCCAATAAAAGAAAAATACCATATCTTATATATATTTCAAGTCTTTTTTGGTTATCACACATATAATCCAAAATGGTCGAACAAATCACTCTGAAATTTAGCAAGTAGATGTAAAAAATAACTGAAGATGTGCCTATAATATTTATTAAATCTTCTGAGGTCATTAAAATCCGTTTTTGAGCCAAATAAAACCTTATCCTTCTATTTATATATGGTATGAGGCAATGTATAGCTACACTTTTAATAAATCTTGACATTAATACTTAGTTAATGTCTACTAATTATTCCATTCTCTCTGTTTCTTTCCTTTTCTTCCTCTATATCCATCTAGATATCCTTCGTCTTTTTTCTTCTATATATATATATAATAAATCTATTTATTTAAGTAATTATATAGCGGCGTTGATAATATTCGGGGCTAAGGCCCCTTCCCAAATCATGAAAGCAAGCAACACACCTGTATGTGATTATAGGGGCATTCCATGTCAAATCAACGAGGGAATGTCACCCGAACCTCTCAAATTGAGATGATTTTCGACACTCAAGCTCTAATTCATGAGTAAATTAAGTGTGCCAAATTTCAACACATAATTCTGATATATAGATATTCGTCTCAGACCAAAATTTTCAACGTCACTTAAATCTCTTTTTACCGGAGGCTATTTTTTCTTGTATATTTGTTGATCCAAAAGAGCTAATAGCCTCTTACGTCGTGTAAACAGACATTAAAGCGACGTTGAAATTTTTGTGTCTTTAAAAACTTTACTTAACGTTACACTAAATAACTAACTTCGAAGGTAATTTCATAATGAGTTCAAATGTTTATGGACCATTTCATAAAATAAACTTCTAAATTTCAATTAAGTATATACATTGAATTAATATGTATTCTATGTAGGTCATGAAATAATTAAGTATTATGAGGTTCTGTCAAATTTTCTATATTAGTCAAACTAAAGAAAGTGTTAGGTGCACATCACTATTCTACATCTCCTTCGTTTCAAAACTCTTTTGATTGAGTATTTTGAGTTCTTATAGACACTTTTGCCCCCTCCACAGCTCTGATGCGAGCCCTCTTGACTACATATATCAATGATTTGTAAATAAATAAAAATTAAGATATTTATTCTAAAAAGGAAAAAATTATTAAAAAAAGTTAAATACACAGCTTAGGTTATATAGGTAGTTTAGGCCCCTAAAATATCTTGTAAAAAAAAAAAAAAAAAAAGAAGACCTATTTAGGATTGTAAATTTGAAACATTTTTAGGTTGCGACTTTTGTTGTTGTTGGCAACCTGAACAATATTTTTTATTTCCTCAAGCTGTTATCATTATTCTTTTATTCTTGAGAAGATAACATTTAAGTATTGAGTAACTACGTGTGAGTATGCTCTTAAAAAGGGAGAGTTAAGGTGGGTTGATTAAAGTGCTTACGCACAATTTAGCACGCATTTCTTCTTCCTTTTTTTAAATTATTATTATTCTTCTTCTATAGTAACTTTTTTATTTTCGAAAATAATTTATGAAGTGAAGTGCAATAATAATAATAGAAAGGGAGAAATTATGCGTGCATAATGATTGCGTAAGGACTACAGTGAACCCACCTCAACCATAGAATTAATGATGTAAATCCAGTGTGGTTTTTGTAAGTGGTAATATTAAGAAGGAATTTTCATGTTCCTTAACAGTTATCATTAGTATTTAATTCTTGAGTAGTAAAGATATTTTCCTAAATAGGTTCAATTATATTCAAAACTTGATTGAACGTTCGTGTGTGCTCATAAAAGACCGAATGTAACCCTGAAGATTTGTTTCGGAGATATAATTGTAAGTCCTTGTTGGATTCAAAGTAGAACTCGGGATCGATATCTGAGTAATTCTAGCAAATATCCTAGTTTATATCCTTTTCTCATTCCTCCCTTGTCACAGCAGACTGTAGTTGATCTAATGAAACGTGTTGAGCATAATTCTTTCTCTCCTCCAAAACATTCTTCAAATCGTCAGGGTTACCATGTTGATCTTTGGTTTCTTTTTTTAACATGCCCATTCTAAACTGGATTTTCATCATTACATATAATACTTTAAACTTGTAAGTAAAGACTATGTCGTGCCCGCTACAAATGGAGTAGAAGAACTGAGAAATTACTACAATGACATAACATATCTTCATAGAGGTTTCTAGTATTATATACCTTAACACAGATGATTTATTAGGGAGTTATCTTCTATTTTATTAAAGCAACTTTTTTCTATTTGTTGACCCCTAATGACATACTTAGAGTAATTTGAGGTACTATCGCTGGTTATTAATGAATCATTAAGTGTCAAGTAAAAATGGGGAAAACGATCAGCTTTTAACTTGAATATGGCGAAAGTTGTGGCCATATGCGAAGTTAGCAGTAAGGTTTACATATCTACTACTGTTAGGCTGTGGTCTGTTAATCCTAGGTTAGTCTAAGATTGCTATAATTTTAATTATTCAGTCCAACAGTGGTCTATCCAGGTCTCGTAGTACAATTCGGTCTACAAAAATTGATCTTGGTACATCAAGAAGTCCATTACAGGCCCATAGAGCCAAGAAGAAAGAAAACCTTTTAATACCCAACAATATGGGTGACTTCTTACCTGCCTGAATGTGCCCCTCCTCCAGCCTGACCACAACACCCTTGACTTTTTAGGTTGATATGTCTTGGAGAAGAATGTTTTTTGCTCCTTTCATTAAAATTTGGATGAGCTCGAAAAATGTCATCAAGGACACGGCCTTAATGCTCAATAGTTGCCAATCTTTTTGCCGGCGTATCGAGGCTATTATTGCTTGTGAAGGAAGACATATTGAATTTAAAATATAGCTAAATATAGTATTTAAACATATCCCAATTTGGTTTTGAGTTGTCTTTTCTCGATTCCATAAAAGCAACGTTGTTCGTGCTTTATTAAGTTTTGGGTACCCATTCCGTAGTTTTTTGAAAATTAAAATTATAAAGAATAAAAAGTTTTAATCCAGTTACTAATAGTTATTGTTTTTCTTACCATAATAATAATTTGTTCTCTAATAAAGGATCAAAGATTGCTTTTGTAAGTAAACAAGCGTCTACAGGGATGTTCTAAATTAATGAAACATATGTCTAATCGTAAAACATTGTTAAATTATAATATTTAGGCGGGAAAAGTACAAATATAATATATTACAAATATTTAATAGTATAATATATTAAAATTTCATTCGAAATGATTGACATTTGTCTGAAACATGGCCTAAAAACTATTCACAGCACTAGAACAGCTGGCACGCACCATGTCCTTAGGGGCATGCAACCTCAAAACCGTGTTTAATCATGGGCATGTTAAAAAAAAGAAACCGAAAATCATCATGGTAACCCTGACAATTTGAAGAATGTTTCGGAGAAGAACAGCTTAGCTGTTATGATATTTCATTAGATCAGCGATAATCAACTGTGACAAAGGAAAGGGAGAGAAGGAAATAAACAGGGATTGCTCCGATGTAGATCCTCAATTCTACTCTGAGTCCAACACGGACTTACAATTAGAAATCCGCAAAAGAAAATTCAGATTACCAGCACGAAAAAAGCGGATGAGGTAAAAAGTACAGCGGATTTTCATTCATCACTAATGATAGAGATATCCTGAAACTCTTCTGGGATCCATTGAAGTACCTTACTCTTTAAGAAGTCCAGGTATATTTCCGTATTGCTTTTTACACTCTTTGAACCAAATTTTTTCTTTTAACCCAAAAATCATGATTTAGAGTGCACTAATTTCGAACTTGTACAAGTTTCAATTTCGTCTTCTTAAAATGCATTATTGTATTAGAACATTGATCATTCTAATAATAAACTATATATTGATACTATCATTTCAGTTTCTACATATTAAAGGTACATGGTTATTATAGCTGTGGACATCTAAACTTTACAATGTGCCACAGAAGACTCATATTTTAGTAATTATTATTAAAATAGACAAAAATTACATAATTAATAGTATGGAATGATAGTGGTTCTCAAATGGGGGAACGCAGATCCCTTGGGATACTTGGAGACACTCCTGGGGGTACTTGAGATTTTGAAAGAATATTTTAAAAGTGTTACATAACTCAGTGCAACCGAAGGGGGGTGGGGTGGAGGGACTACAGCCCACTCCCTTCGCTGTAGCCAAATTAAGGAATTTTTGTTTGTTAATAGAAAATTGAATATTTGAATTATTTTCCAAAAAATTGAAATTTCATTTCATTTTCTGTGAATAGCTATGGATTTTTAAATTCAATTATTGCATAGAGCATTATTGAAGAAATTACAATTCCTAAGGTAAGACATTACGTCTTATTATCTCAAGACTAATGTACTTCTCCATTAGATTCAAGTAGATGGCACGTTCCCAAAAAAGCATTGATGACATAGGAGATGTTAATTGTAGTTCAGTTTACGTCAATAGAGAATGAATAAAGTGCTTTTACTTCTATGTGTGTTAATCCTCTGCTTCATGGGGAATGTTCACGGAGGCGGGAGGAAACGAAGAAGGAAGACAATTGAGGAAATTTCAGAGAGCTCAATCTCTACGATTGTGGAGGCAAATGCTTACGTTGCAGTATTGTTTCACGATGCGTCTAGGGTAATTGATTAATACAAGGATGTCATAACTAGGGGTTATCTCCTGTTTTCCCGGGATTAATCGGGAATTCAACCTAAACGGAAAACCCACATTAAATCATTTTATAATATATGCTTCATTTAATTATATATAATTCACTAAAGTGACCGTTAAATCCTACTTATTGAAGGATCCCTCCGTTTAAAGTTCTACTACGTTTCTTCTTTTTATACCCAATACCAGTGGCCTTGCTAGCTCCCAAACACTTTATGATATACGAGTATTTGTACAGGGAGCGGCCACATAACTTCCTTTCCTTCAGAAGGCTTTATAAAAAGTATGATTAATTAGAAAAGTTTGATTTTTGTTTCAAAATATATAGTACATATTAAATTTTTTTTTTTTTTGGACAGTTTTAAAAGTCAAATTGAATACGGAGTGGTCCATTAAAATCTGAACACTTTGAATATTAAACTTCAACAAGATATAATTTATTGATTAATTTCAACAGAAATAGTACTATAAATAGATGTGTGTCTGAGCTCTCTAAATCATTAATGTAGACGTCCTTAGCAACAATGTTGGCTTTCAGGCGGTGGCGGAAGGCCTGACACCTGCTCCAGATGTATTCATCTGTCATGGCGTCCCGATGCTGGCTGACAGTGGATTTGAGGGTCTCAGTGACGACGGACACGGCAGGCCTTCCCCATGACATACATACACCCGAAAGGTGTATTATAAATTGAAGTAATGAACGGATTTTCATACATTGCTAAATTGAATTAAATATTTCTCGTAAAATATGGAAATAAATACTTAAATTTCACGTCAGTTGTTATTTACTAACGGGATCCGTAAAATGAGAAACCCTAGTGATAACAATAGTAATGAAACTAATAACAATGTTTGATTTAGATCAGTGCAAAGGCACTACATGATCTGGAGCTTATTCATGAGGACTCTGAGAAATTGGGTATCATATGGTATCGAATTCAATTGGAGTCAAATGCTGTTACTGGTATGTTCTAATCTTTAATCTTCCTTTGGACCCATGTTTATTTGTTCTCGTCATTACAATTTACAAGGATTCTCCACATCGGATATAAACGATTATCCATGTCATGTTGTTCTTTATAGAAAGACTGAGGCCATCATGTTTGGAGGTAAACCAGATCGTCAAACATTAGTGTTTCAATGGCTCATCACGGAAATGTACTGTCATATGGATCAGCCACTGAGTCTGCAAATGATTCAGTTTGAAGTATTAATTCGTTCATTTAGGTACGTATATGTTAAATATTAACTTTATAGGGACTGTAGCCACCAGGGCTCCCTCTATCCCTTCAAAACCTGACAGGATCTCGAATTTAAAAAAATAAGAGGAGTTGAATTTCTGTTGAAAAAATCAAATTACTCCGTGGAATCATTTTCTTGTGATATATGAGCTCTGTTTTAAGCTTGGATTTTTCATATTTTTTTCAGTCAGAGTTATCGTTTAAAACACTATTGAGTTGTGCTATGATACCAGCACCATACAGCTACATACATGTCTTGTCGAACGTTAAACAGTCACTGTACTCTATAGATGGCTTCTTTATCCACTCTCAACCTCGACTTCTGAAAAGGAAAGGGAAAATTAAAAAAAAAATGGTAGCCAGCCTTCTGTATTTTTCTTCTGGCCATCTGTAACTATTATGTTGTAGTTGGTTTAAGGAATGAGTTTTTTTTGGTGACCAGTAATTTTGCCTTAAACAATTGTTTATTTTTGGTTGAAATTAATGTTCCCCTTGTTACTCTCGGTCCCAAACATCTCCGAATAAGTCATTTTGTTTCATTTTTTCTGTTTAATAATCCATTGAAGATACAGCTGCAACTAAATCTGTCAAATTGCTCAACTGAAGGATTCAAAAACTCATGTATCAAATATTCAAATGAAAATCAATTTTAAAAAATCAGTTCATGCTTTTAAAAATTTCAGAAACTTTGTCATGATCCTGGAGCCTCATAATTTGGTACAGGAGTTAACCCTCAAAACTGATATATGTAACAACTTAGAAAGTGTTTTAGTCACATCGTCTGCTGATGAGATGATTCAACAATACTTGAGTCTGGATTTTAATCCATCAGTCATCAATATGGTTCATGGAATTCCTGTACCCTTTGAAGGAGATTCAACGGATTTGACCTCTGTGGAGGCATGGGTGCGTGAAACGGCGAAGGATGACATTTTGAGCGTGGGTGAAAGAGAGTTGGATAAAATTCTGAGAAGAGAGAATGAAGTAATGGTTCTCTTCATGGGTGGCCCTAACGAAGGCAATGATATTCATCCCAAGCTAAACTCAAGGTAACTGAATCTTAGTCTTAATGAACCAGTATAATATACCTGTGTAATTTCAGCATTGGTATATTTGAGATGTCTTATGACTTACCTACCATTCGAGTGAAAGATCTCAAAATATCCAAGAGCTATGGCCTTAAAAATCTTCCCCAGATTCTCTTGTTTCAAAATGGGAAGCCTCGTCGCTTTGATAAAATTCCACTTAATAGTCCAAATGTAATTAATGTAATTGAGGAATGGATTGTGGAGACGTTGGACCGAAAAGAAAAGAAAGTCATTAAATCTATTTCCTCTTCAGCATTCAAGAACTCTCCAGACGAATTTCGAAATGTGAGGATGATTTATTATCGAATTCCAAATTAATAGATGACACAAGTCAATTAAAAAAATTACTTTTAAGTTCCATATTTATTTCTAAGAGTACTTGACTATCTAATTTCCGAACCCAGAATTTAGTTTGGTCGTAAATTGTTTTCGAGAATTTTTATTTGAATTTTGAATATTTTTACCGTTTTTATGGGCTTGAAACATCTTTTTTAAAACGAAAAAAGATCAATAACCCACATAAAAGTTAATTTATTCTTTAGAAAATTCTTTGCAAGTTTCAAATATGTCCTTATATTTTATATACGAACATCCAATCTTAGAAAATGGAATTAAATGGTCTAAAAACTACTATATTTTAAGGCTTTTCTTGGGAAAGGAATTAAACTTTATTTTTGTATTCGTTTTTAAGCAAAGGAGCGCTGTTTACTTATATTAGTTTGTAAACAAAGCGAGAGAGAGTGGCGCCGTCTTGCGGCAAAATAATACAATTCCCTGAATGCTAATATTATTTAATATAGAATGAATGTGCATGTAGTGCATGTTCTTGGGGTCTTACTCCTTCTCTTTACCCCTGAGCGAGTACCCTCAGTCCTTTTACCCTTAGGATTTCCCTCCCAGAGCCTTATACCACCTGAATTATCTACTCCAGTACCCCTATTAAATAGTAACCATACAATCAAACATTCAATCTTTTGACAACCATACAAACGTAATTATTAGTTTAGCTTAATGACGTAAGCATTAGTGATATATCAAACTTATCTTGTCATTGCAATTTAGTTAAACTTTGTTATTGATTCATCTGGGATCTGAAAAGCCACTATTCCGATTTATGCTACTCGCAATGTATATATTTTTTTCCAAAAATACTTTTTTCTTCCGGCTTTAATCTATTTGAGCATGGAAAAGCTCGCCTCTGTAGAGGCAATTGTAACAGGCAGAGGATAGGCTATTCTGAGAACAACCCAAAGATATAGGTATAGTTAACATATTATCTCATTTTTTATAAATAAGTTATAATGAGTTTTAATATTTTGCTTCAGTCTTTCTAAAAAAAGCAGTCTCTCAGACGTGGAGGCGAATTATTTTGCCTTTACATGAAAATATTTATCAATCATTTTTGCGTCTCATAATTACTTTCTAATTCGAACTCAAAAGTAAGATTGTTCAACTAATGGTACTTATAGTTTTTGTTGCCTTGTATAATTAATCATTATCTGCTTATTCATTCAATTATAATGCAGATTCTCCTCAAAGAACACAAAGATTCAATTCGTATACTCTCAAAAGAATATGCAAGACTTCAAAAGGAAAACAAGGCGCTTAGATCAATCATTAAAGGTACGTTAATGGTGTAAAGATCTTTGCATTTTCTATTTTGCACTCACGGCTTAGCTGGACAAAAGGCTCTGAGCTCGGATATTGTAGATCCACCTTCAACAGTCAGTCAAACAAGTGGTAAAGCTCTTACAGCGGAATGCGGGGACTGTCTTTCAAGTGTTGGACAAGCTGTTTGGACATGTGGAACACTGGATGTTGAATGTATCAAAACATTTGTGGATGTGGGTTCTGAATGTTATGGATGTCTTTGTGAGATCCTGGACTCTTGGTGGCCAAATGATGCCCCTAATTGTTTCAAAAAGGAGATTCAAGCAATTACTAATGCTTCTAATGACGTATTGGGAGGGGAAAGTTTAAAGAATGACGACACTGGCTCCACAGTCAAATTATCAACTCCAGGGAGCAAAAGATCTACAAGGCACATTGAGTTATAGTACAATTCTAGTTTCTTTAATACATAATTATCAATAGAAGGATATCCTAAATATATTTTTAAAGAAGAGAACAAGTTATTCATTTAAGTATGCTAATGACCTAGAGGTCGCCCCAAAAATATTCTTCAAGAAGGAGGAAGGCCGGAGGGGGGTAGAAATTTGATGATTGAAATATTGTTAATCATATATTTCAGTCACATTTTGAGATGTTTTAATTTGGAAAATGCACCATAAATTCAGAATGTATCAACTAACATCTAATAAAAATCATATGCTTGAGATCAACTATCTCTGCAGTTTTTCAAAAGATCGAGTCATGATCTAATCAAATTTTTTATTTTAATCAAATTAAATTTATATATTTTTCTCAATAAATGTATAAAATATAATAAATTTAGTTTATTATTGTTTGAATTAATAGTCGCACTAAATTTAGGATTATTTTAATAGATTTCCTTCAACTATATATTTTTTCGTCATGCTGTAATTTAAGTCATTGCAAGCGGATTGAAGACACAAATGTAACTAGGAGAATCAACATGAAAATGATTTATGATGTAAATCCGGTGTATTTTTTAGCTGGCCCGTTTTTTTTTAAATTGGTAATATGAAGAAGGAATTTTCTTTTCTTTACAGTTGTCATTATTATTTCATTCCTGTGTAGTAAACATCCTTTTCCTGATAGATTCAATTATATTCAAAACCTGATTCAATATTGGTGTGTGCTTTTTAAAGACAGAGCGTAACCCTGAGGATTTGTTGTGGAGTTATTATTGTAAGTCCTTGTTGGACTCTGAGTATAATTGGGATTTGACATTGGAGTAATTCTAGGAAATGCCCTTGTTTATATCCTTTTCTCCTTCCTCTCTTATCGTCACAGCTGATTGTAGCTTATCTAATGAAACGCCATGAGCATTATTCTCCTCCAAAACATTCCTCAAATTGTTAGGGTTACACTGTTGATTTTTTATTTTTTTATTAACATACCCATTGTCCATTCCACACTAGATTTTCATCAATGAAGATGATTATTACGAGAAGGATACACAAAGCGGGAGCGGCTTTTAGTAGTTGGCAATCTGAACAGGTTTTTTCAATTTCCAAAGCTGTTGCCATTATTATTTAATTCTAGAAGACAGAACATCTAATTATAGAGTAATAACTACTGTGTGTCCTAATGAAAGACGGAGAGACACAATAAGGGTTTGCTCCGGAGTTCTTATTGGACTCGGAGTGAAATTGAGGATCGAGATCGAAGTAATTCCAGCCTGTATATGGAGTGGGCTTTCCGTTTATTTCCCTAATCTCACAGCTGCTTGTAGCTAATCTAATAAAACCTCATGACAGCTAAGCTGCTCTCCTTCTAAACATTCTTCAAATTGTCAGAATTACCACGTTGATTTTCAGTTTATTTTATTTTCACATACTGCCAGGACATATATTTTATACAGAACTGATTATTACTCTCAAGTAAATTATTGGTGTGGCTATTTGATCAAAAGTTCACCTCAGATCTTTAATGAAGATCATGTCTAAAGATAGTTTTTTTGAAATACTTTATTAACAATAGGATTTGTTTTAGGTTTCCCTAGAGAAGAAATCCAGAGCCTCCCGTCAACTTTATGACACTTTTTGAAGGCTTTGAAAAGGATTTTAAGGCAATCTAAAATTCAAATTTGTGGCTTGCTTTTAATGTTTTCATCAAAATTATCATAGTTTTACGGTAAATGTGTTATTTATTTTAATTCCGATAGTATTGATTTTATCTTTTTTAGATACGTATTTTTTTTGTGAATTGTACACGTCTTTACCTTTATTGTATCACACAACCTTTTCTCCAAAAAGAAATAGAAACATGGGCCGAATATATCTGGTAGTTAAACCAGTAAGTCAATCATACCAACTCCCTCATGTACTCCCAGACTATCATTGTCATATAATGTATCCACAGTTTTTAAAATGAAAAACATACCTATATATATATATATATAATATGAAGATCTTTCATTTGATTTGATACTACATATATTATAATATGGCTTAGTTATATTTGATTAAAATTATATTACTTTGTTTATTTATCAAGAAGAACAAGTTATGAAATAGCCATGACATATCAAGTGAGACAAGAAGATCAACAGTGCAATGCCACGGAGCTCCGTCCTGAGTGAAAACAAGGTTGTCCCCGAAATTTTCTCTTGCCCAAGGTAGAACTTTTTTATCCAGAAGTTTGATGTAAGCATCTGCATTGAGCCGTTCCTTCCTCTCCACAAAAATTGGGAGGGTAGACTCTAACAACTCCCAAAACCATGGTTCAAGCTGTTTTTTTTGTTTTGTTCTGAAGACATGTATCACGCAAGCTGAGATATTGTCTGGATGTTCGGTTATGATGTAGCGGCTGTTCTGCTATTTCACAGTGGAATCAAGGGTGAAAATTTTTTCAACAGAAAAGAGCAAAACTTTGCCCGAATTTTTGTTGGGCTTGAGAAAATTTAGAATCTTCTTTGGTCTTTTCAACGGTCTCAACTTTCTCCGATCAGAGACAACATGTCTTGCTGTCCTCCTCCATGATTTTGACGCAATGACATTCTGTATTGAAAATAATAGAATGTGTACATTGTACAGTCTTATTTCCTTGTTGTAGATTCAAATTAACTATTACATTGAAAAGAATAAGATATTTATGTCTAATTACCCTAATTTTCCCCTCTCTTATCGATTAACAAAACAAAACATGGTACAAATCTTGCCATTTTTAGGGATTTTTAGTATATATCACTTTGATTTATTTCAAATATCAGTCTTTATCTTTGACAACAAGTAGTATTCAATGTAAATGTGAAATCATTTTTTATTCTCAAAGTCATTTGATGAATTTTCATGAAGATTTATTAGAAATTTGTTCATTTTACCTATTTGTAAATAAAATGACAACTTTGATCCTTTAAAATGGCGTCGCCTTCATTTTTAATACAATTTATGACGTCAGTGAAAACGTTTCATCCATAATCAGAGCAACTCCATTTGACCAATAAGGTGAGGTGTGGGATAATCGATTCAAGTTAAAATGGAACAGAATCGATAATTAAAGGAAATGCACAAATTTCCTGAATATCTTGACTAACAACGGACATTGGAATGAATATTTTCATCGTTCAGATTTATTTCCAAATTAAAATATATATCATTATTATAATTATAGTTTCAGTAATTAAATATATGTACATAAATAGTAGTATAATTACCAGCCTACTGCATTTTTTTTTGGTCTTTATTTGGCTATGGAATGTAACCTTGGTTTGTTTGATTAAAAAATGTGGTATAGAAATAAACATCTATATTTACGTATAATAAAACATATTTTCAGAATATTACATTAGGGAAACTTGTAAGGGTGTTTCATGGCCAGATAATGGGCGTCGTTTTTAATTTTTCAACACTGAATATATGGTTTTTTAACAGTTATAAATGAACATTTCGTAGAGAAAAAGGAATAGGTGGAGTGAGACTTATACTTAGTGATGGAAATTGTTTGTATAGAAGACATGTTAAAAATAAAGAAAATGAAAATCAACATGGTAACCATGGAAATTTGAAGAATGTTTTGGAGAGATCTGCTAGAAACAGCTGTTACAAGGGAGGAGGTGGAAAAGGAAATAAACAAGAAAATTGGGAAGAATTACTCAAATATAGATCAACAATTCTAGAAAGACTTAAAATTATAACTCTGCATCAAATCCACAGGGTTAAATATGAGTGTTGGGTTTCGGTCTGGAAATCCTAGAATGTTCTGAGACAATTATATTTTTGTTGGAGCGAATCAGTTCGGTCCAACAAAAAGCTCGGTCTGGACCGGTCTCTTTGTAAAAATTTGATCTATATCGGGCTTTAGGAAAAGTTCGTTAAAAATCGGGCCAAAGGAAAAATTCGGTCTAGTTTGGTCCCAAAAAAAATCGGTCTAGAATGATTTTACAGATAAATTGTTTATAACATGGCATCATTTGTTTTTTCAAGTACAATGAAGTTATTGTAAGTTTAAACAGAGATAGCTCTGATTAATTTGGATCCTGCCGTCTCTTATATATGTACAGTATTTGTTCTAAAACTTATTGTGTACTTTTGAGATTTTTTTGGGAAAAATGAATGACAGTTAATCAAGAAAAAAAAAATTGTCTCTCATACTATATGAGACCGAAAAAAATCGGTCCATTAGTTGAGACAAAAAAAAAAAAATCAGTCTACTAAGTGAAACCGAAATAATCGATCGACGGTCTGAGACCGTGGTCTGGACTGAAATATCGGTCCAAATTGGTCTAAAAAAATCACTTAAGACTGAACCAAAAAAAAAAAAAAAAATTGGTACTGGACCGAGTCACAACACTATTAAATATATATTTATTTATTATTTTTGGGAGAAATTCTGAATGGTTTTTTGTTTTCCTGTAATAGACAAATTTTGCTAAAACATTATAAAAGATAAATCCCCAAGAAATCCCCTGTGTTACTCTTAAATTTTCATGAGCACACTCACACGTAACTACTCAATACTTATATCTATTCATATATGTTTTCTCCTAAAGAATGAAATAATTTTTTCCTTTTTTTTTTTAATATGATGGGATGGATGGCCATTGAGTCATTTAGTATTTAGAGCATTTACTAACAAAATCACGATCCTGCATACAAAACACCTGCGAGAGTTAATTAATTATTGCATACAAGCGTTTATATTTTATTTGAGTCTTAACATACTGAAAATCCATATTAATATGATATACATACTAGAGTAATAACAAAAAGAAACAGTGTTGCATGTTCGATGCTACACGCCCATTGCACAACCCTGCAATATTTCATTAATACGCTACATTATTATTTCTTATATCAAAAATATCTACATATATGATATACATCAACATGAGGGATTACTATACACAGTACACCCTCTATACACGCTCGATGCTACATACACACGCCTGCAATATTTCATTAGTACGACTGTATTATCATTTCTTATATAAAATTTTTTATATGATTTACATAAGGGATACATATGTAGTGCTCCCTGATGTATGTTCAATACTATATGCACACACCTGCAATAGTTCATAAATACGGCTATATTGTTATTTTTTAGATCAAAATATGTTAATGATTATGAGCACTCTATACAATGCACCCGCGGACTCTTTTTTAGAAGTACAGATAAACTTTGCTTTATTCATAAGAGATGAATATGGCCAGAATATTTTCACTTTTTGAGATTTATTATACAAACATATTTTCGTTTTTGACAAATTAGTTAAAGGTTTGATAATAAGCAAGACTATTTTTTTTTACATAAAAAATAAATTGGACAAAAAATGGCTCTGTTTGGGAGTGGTCAACGGTCATTCATAAAGTTTGTCTCCTTTGGGGCTATTTTTGTTGCAATCATATAGAAAATTGCATTACATAGTGTTTCAGACAAGGCCACCTTACCTGAGACCAAGGGTTGGAAAAAGTGGACACTAGAACTGATCTTGAGAACCACATTAATAGTAGGGATCAGAATAGTACTTAATTTTTAAGTTACGTACTTTTTGAACAACCCTTACTAGATTCGCGATTCGCGGGTTAATGACTTTGTCACGCCTCTGCCATCAATTGAAACTTTTTCTTCTATTGTCATGCAAATTGTTTCTCATACATATAACTTGAGGCCTTAATAAATGTAAGAGATACCTTGGAGCAAAATAAGGAGCAATATATTGCAATGTTTGTTAATTATTTTTTATGCAGTCTTTTTTTTTTTTTGCATTTTATTTAATTCTAAAAGTTATGGAATTTGTGTAGGTGAACAGAGAAAACAAAAATACAAGATTTTCTTATTTTAAATTAGCCAAAGTTAAAGATCTAATATACAAAAAAACATATTTAACCCACATATGGATAATGCTCATCGGTGTCACAAGGGCACAGCGTTTTCGAATATTTTTTTAGTCAGGACACCTTTCAAAAGTGCATAAAATTCAAAGCACCCAACTTTAAAATGACACTTTATAGCCTAAATATAAATGTCCTGTTAATTTGGACGAGACAGTAATGAATAGAGTATAATACGAAGTGAAAATAATGAATAAGATTAAGTGTGTTATAAACTATCACTCGATTTGACAATTTATGCCGCATGTTCGTCCCACAAAAATTGTTGGATTGTCATAATATAAAAAAATATCGGGAGAATAATTGCTCCTGGGCCTTTGTGAAATCAAATGTATTTTTGCAGTAACAATATGTAGGTAAGTTACAAAAAAAATTCAAACGCACAATTTTCTTTGTTAACCTGTTTTATTCAATAGGTACTCGTAAAAAATACATTTTGATACCAAAATCATGTCTATTGCATTAATATTAAGGAAGTTATGACCCATTTGTCTTAATCTTTTTTTTTCTATTGTTTATATGATGGCCTATTATAGCAAAATCTGTGATCTGACATATTTATCTATATTTCACTACAACAGGACAACTTTTTTAACCATCAAAAGAATTGAATGCAATTTTCAGGAATTACAGAGTACATTATTGTGAAAAAAATGTTGCTTATAAATACTTGGAATTGAATTGTATATATTGTATAATTGACCATCTTCTAGACTTCCACTCACGTCCACTGCAAGTCTTTTTCGCAATGCAGTTTGGCATTTTGTAGCACATCTACAATGTACTGATCACTGCAGCCACGGTAAACCTGGTGGGCTAATAACCTGATAAGGTGTACTTGAGACAGATTTGTATGCTTAATTTTATATATTTATTTATGAAAAATGAATTTAAAATCCTTTCATTTGTATTCATGTATGAAATGTTAGGTTTTTTTTTTTTTTTTTAAATTAGAAGTCAAAATATAAAAGAGCAGCCCAGTGTGCCGCGGCACCTACTTTGAGAAACGCTGATTTAGTATACATCCTGGATTTGGCTTTGACGAGCTTTTATCTGTTCCATGAATCAAAAAGGATGCCAGATCAACGATCCACTACTAATCGGGATTAGGTTGAATCAAGTGTATCATGTGATTACAACCCATATCAAAAACTGGATGACAATTTAAATTATAATTTAAACTCTTGATTCAGCGTAGGAAATAAGTTATGGTGGAACAAGGGATAGATTATATCGATAATTACATTTAATGAACTTTTCTGATTAGTCATTATGATCAGAGTTGTTATCCAGATCGCATTTAGAAAGTAGGTACCTTGATAGCTCTTTCATATGCCATATACGGCTTACTGTTTTTTTATAATCAGCTATAGGCATTGTTACCCATATCAATGTTCTGAAGGTTGATTGATTGAATTCCAATGAAGCTTGGTAGTTGTTAACTTATATTAGTTTCTAAACAAAGCGCCAGAGAGTGACGCCATCTTGCAGCAAAATAATACACTTCTCGGTATAATAATACTATAAAAATATTAGTGTATTTTACTCACATAGAGGGGGCTGTGAAAATCCTTATCAGTATATGCCATTTTTTTAAAACAACAAGCTACGGACTGTCAACCCCAACTTGCAGATAATATATATTTTTTAGTTTGTTTCACCCCCATTTCTAGAGTTGAGTAGTTTATAATAAAAAAACGAGAAGAATGTGAGAGCAAGACACTTGAATTAAGACACTTGTTCATATCGGTTGCTGTTGTATGGTTTTGGGGGAAATAAATGATTTACTCCATTCAGAATATCATTAGTATATAAAAAAATATCATAATTATATTGCAAATCCTATATATTTATTTTATTATGCATTTTTAAAAAAATTTACACCACAGATAGCCGATAATTCATTCTCCAGAAGGAGAAGTTAAGACCACTACGATCGAGGGAATAATGAACAAGAATGAAGAAAAAGCATTTACAAAACAATAAGAATGAGCTTATTAATATCAGCTGATTTTGGTGTTTTTTCAGTTTCTGTTTATCTTTCTGTTAATGACATGCCAGAGTTTTCGCAGTTGGAAATCTGAGTAGCAGGGGCCTTTCTAGAATTTATCAACACCATTATAAAATCCCATATATATTTATAAGTCTGTTTTTGGTGTGTTATCGAGCATGGAATCCAAAACGGTGCAACAGATCAGTTTGAAATTTAGCAAGTAGACGTATAAAATAACCAAGTATGTTCCTATAATATTTTTGGGCCCGTTTTTTAGATGAAAAAAAACCCGCCTTCTCTCAATTGCTTCCCTCTGTCATTTCTACATCCATCCCTTTTTTTCTACCTTCATTCTTTGTTTCTATTCCCCTCTATTCAGCTCTGCAAAACGGGTATCCTATATCAGAAACTTTTAAGGGGATCCACCCCCTCCCATGGGTCTATCGACGCCAATGCTGAGCAGTGTTAAAATGTTCCAAAGCGACATCTAATTATAAAGTGTGTGTACTCAATATAATGAAACGTCATGACAGCTAAGTTGTTCTCTACCTAAACATTCTTTAAATTGAGAGGGTTACGGCGTTATTTTTTGGTTTTTTTTTTTACATATCTGGTACATCTATAATTTTTATGAATTAAAACAAAATGTACAGTGATTGTAGGTAGTCATTTTCTTTATTGGAATAACTAGACTTGGGATATACTTATATGTATTCAAAAATAAACATTAATAATAACTTTCATGAATTGAGCTGCTTTAAGGGAGGCAGTAAAAAAGATATGTCTTTGCGCTTGTAAACGAGAACAGTTTGATCCTTTTGAAGGCAATCCTGATTAAATTCGTAGAAAACATTCAACGCTTGTTCTAAAAGAAACAAAAATGTATTTAGTAAGTTATTTATCATCAACGGTGAAGTTGTAATTGTATTAGGGGTGACCTTACGGCATTCGCAGAGGCGGGGGGAGGGGGATTATTTTTTAACATAAATAAAAAAACTTTTTTTCTAAAATTGAAATTAAATTATTTTTGGGTTGACCTTAAATTTTAACAAGTGACCTAATTGACCTGTTTTGTCTTGAATTTTTTGTGAAGGCATTTTTTTTTTTTTTTTTTTTTGGGGGGTCCTCGCTCTGTGGATGCCCCTAATAAATAACTGTTCCTCCTCATTTATTCAAATAACAATCACATTGAAAGTTGCGGGAACAGCAGCTCTTAAAATTCAATTGAACAACGTAACTCAATGGAGAACGCGCTCGGTAGAAATTATTATCTTGAACAGGATTTGCTTAGATTCATGCCCGGTCGTTCCTAGAGAGGGAATGCACTTTATTTATAAGGAATTTCAAGACAATTTTAGGTCAGATGGAGTAAATGTAATACTTAAAGTGAAGACGCACTAACAATTAGAAGTAGTTCTTTCACTTATTACAATTTGACAGAGAATCCACTATAAATCATAATTTATTTCAAAAGTTTGAATAATCACTCGATTAAGCAAGAATGGGAACGCGCTCATTGATTCTAAAAAAGTGTAAGAGCGCACTCGCAAAATGGGGGTAGTGAGCTGGAAAGAGAGAGAGCGCTCTTGATTTCTTTAGTGGCTCTAATGTTTTGATATGACGTCATTAATATTAAACTGCTCCCCCAATTTTGAGCGTCCTTCACTATAGACGGAGTTTGCGGTATGAACAGGGGCCAGGCTACCTCAAGATTGGTCACCCTTATTGGTATTAATCTTACCGCCTTCTTCAGACAAGCATGAGAGATCAAATTCCTGCGAATCCTTCAGGTTCTTTTCTTCTTGAATCATTTTGATCAAATCCGTCTTGGATACAGTTTTATTGAGATTGAGCTTGGAGCGCAGGAGTGAGCCATCATTCTCATTGGGGATGAGAACAGTGACCATGGAAGAAGATAAATCCAAGGAATCATCCGAGTTTTCCATATCCTATAAAAAAATTATTTTAAGGCCCATTTCATTTATTGAGTCAATTTTTAATGTCTTACCCATTTGGACTCAAATTTACCAAATATACAACTCTGACGAAATAGAGAAGTTTTGACACGTGAACGAAAGGCCACAGATGATGAAACAATGGATAAATATCTACGAGATTCTCCATCAAGACAATATTGAGGTAAAAGACAGAGAACATACTCCATCTGTGACCGAAACCAGTCTTGGCAGTTATAGCGATTGAGAAATTGTGAGACGTAGGACTTGAGCCTTGTGTCCAAAGTCTCATCTCCATCTTTACCCTTGAGCTAAAATAGATATTTATGAGTATATATTAAAAAAAACCAAAAAAACATTACTTATAACACATGGGCTGAAAAGTCCTGGCTTAACAAAGAAAATATGTTTTTGTCGTTGAAATTGACTATTTTAAAATTACTCTTATTTTTTATTCACTTAACGGACCAAAGTACCGAGTTTCACAGATAGATGGATCTATTTTTTTAATTTTACCTCATTTTCAGTTTGTACCAATCTTCAAAAGAGAGCTGTCAAAATCTAATGACAATCTGTTCGATTATTTGTGAGTTATTCTGCTAATAAATGAACTATTGAGAGGGAAAAAAGAAACCAGCTTTACTTTGTTAAGCCTAGGACTTTTCGGCCATGTGCTATATGGAATTCAACCTACCATTCTTTGAATAAATTGTAGAGCACTCAAAAGGTGTCCTATTTTCTTGCTCGGAGAAAACTCTGAATTGATCTTAAGGAAGTATTTAAAAGTAATTTTATGTATCTTTAATTCGTCCTTTTGAAGTGCCTTATCATCCAAAACATGATTACCAAGAACAGACAATAACTTCCCATATAAAGGCTTGAGAACAATGTCATATAAAACCTCTTCGTAAATGGAGTTTAAATTCATGCACTCATTGGATTTCAGCTTTAAGAAAAAAAAATAAAAAATGATGGATTCTTAAGTACTTAAATCAAATGAACTAAACCTTTTTTCTCTCATTTTGAATAATGCTCTTGAGACTTCCCTCACCGGATCCAACCAAATAGTTTCGAATTCCGTTCAAAAACTGCCGCACATTTCGAAGTAAAATTCTAGATTCCACCTCCTTGCTCTCGCATGTACAAAGTATAAATTGCTTGACTAGAGTACCGAAGGTAGAACTTTCATTTGCATAGAGTGAGTTGATGTAATTTTGAATCTTTTGAGAAGCATGGATCTCTTCTTTATCTAAGAATATGAATAAAGACCATTTGAAGATTTTATTAAAACACTTTTATGAGTGTTGAGACTCGGTCCTAAAACGAGTTGGGCACTATGTAATTTTTAGAGACCGATTTGGACCGGGGAGCGAAATTTAATTGTTTTTAAATCGTGGTTGATTTTCAGTCTCATTTTATGGACCGATTTTATCCACTATTCAGATATTATGAAAGGTGTATACATATGAAACACATTAAACCTCGTATGACGTCATGGTACCAAATGTTTGCAATGTGGAAGCAAATACATGACGTCACACGCAATTCATCTAAAAAATCGGTATTGATTGGTTGGACTGCACAGCGTTACATTACCAACAAAACATGTACACTAAATTTGTTGTCAGCTGTCGATTTTTCTGCCCCCCCCCTCTTATCAATGTTCTGAACATTGATTGGTTGAATTTGAATTCACTCTTGTTACACTCCGTTAGTCATCATCCTTTTTATAACGCAGTTAGTGTATTGGGTAAAAAATAAATCCCAAAAATAAAACGTATTTAATTATATGATAAACAGTTGACCAATTATAATAATTACATACATTATTTAAATTTTGCATTATTTTTGCAGCTATTTCATCCATTTTGAACTTATAAGTACCAATAATATAGGTAAAATGTATTCTATGAATAGAATACATCGAGAAAAAAATAAATCCTTACTTTGAAGTAATCTTAAATATTTGAGAATTAAAAATTAATTATTGTTAAAACACCATTTTCACAATAAATAATTTGTTATTCTTATAGTAACGGCCTAAATTCTTTAAAAGACCGAATTAGTTTGGTTCAACCAAAGTTATAACAGTCTCTGACTAAACTAGAATTTCCGAACCTAGGCCAACACTAATTGTTATCTCTTACCGATATCGATATATGTATCATAGTTCCGGAGACAGAGCTCCTCCTTGTTGAGTTGACTGGATGTGGTTGTAGTCGTGGAGGACGTATTATTGTTCTTACTACTATTTAGAGATCCGTCATTGGAGGAAGAGCCTTTGCTTTTATTGCTATGATTCATTGGATTCCTCTCTGATTCTTCTTCAGCCTCTTCCTGCTCTTCTTCTTCGAACAGATACTCCCAACTCGACGAATCCACTTGCCCCTCATGAAAACTAGCAAATTCTACAAAAATAGATTGTAAAATATTGTCAGTACAGGATTTTATAGTGACTCAAAGGAAGGAATACTCTAATACGGAGCTAGGTAATTTCGCCTTAAACCATTTAAAGCCAATTTAACTCAAGAAGATTTCTCCTTTATAAACTAATAAATGAGGTTTATAATATGTTGTTACAAGGGCTTCAGAAGGGGGTCGGATGGAGGGACTGTGTATATACCCCACTCCCAAAAAAAAGTAAATACATTTTTACTATTTTTAGCTAAAATTGATGTTCCTTTCGAATTTTTTTATTTGAAAATATGTAACTATAAAACGCATTAAATAGTTGTTATCTGTTGACAAAATATTTTGGAATTATGGCCCAAAAATTTCAATGTATACATACTAGTGTTGGGTTTCGGTCTGGAAATCCTAGCCCGGTCTGAGACCGTCTTATTTTTTATTGGACCA
This sequence comes from Lepeophtheirus salmonis, assembly GCF_016086655.4. NCBI lineage: Eukaryota > Metazoa > Arthropoda > Copepoda > Siphonostomatoida > Caligidae > Lepeophtheirus > Lepeophtheirus salmonis. Next base: position 12,860,479 of record NC_052140.2, read on the forward strand.
ATTAGCTCGGTCCAACAAAAAAGCTTGGTCATGACCATTTTTATATCAAAATTCGCTTTAGATAGGTCCAAAGGATAAATTGTTTATAACTTGACATCATTTGTTTTTCAAGTACAATGACGTTATACGAAGTTTAAACAGAGATAGCTCGGATTAATATTGATCCCGCCGTCTCTTATATGTATACAGTATTTTTTCTAAAACTTATCGTTAACTTTTTTCTTTTTTTCCAAAAAAAACAAAAAAACGAATGATAGTTGATCTAGAAAAAAAAGAAGATCTCTCTTAATATATGAGACTGAAAAAAATCTTTCAATAAATTGAGACCGAATCAAAATCGGTCTACAAAAGTAAGACCAAAATAATCTGTTCACGGTCTGGACTTAAAAATCGTTCAAGAAAAAATCACGTAAGACCGAATCGAAAAAAAAAAATTCTGTGCTGGACCGAGTTTCAACACTAATACATAGCATTAAAATCCCACTTTGTAATGAGTTCCAAGTATAGACAAAATGTGTTAATATTATTAGTATAAAAAGAAAAAATAACAAACACGACAACAGTTCCAATAGAAGAAGTGCTTATCACTTATCATTAGACATGATGGATATTTCATATTGAAAATACTCATGGATTGACGAACATGCATCATATGAGGCAAGAGCATTAGTTAACAATTATTTAACACGTTTTATAATAGTGCATTTGATTAAAAAGTTCTAAGGGAATATCCATTTCTATCAAAATATTTGACAATAACGACAATAAACTTCGTGCATTTCTGTTTATCTTGATGAGGTCTTGGAGCCACATCTATATAAGCATTTGGACCACGTGATAATTGCTCACAAACACAAAAATGTACACTGTGTTTGGTTGTCAGCTGTCGATCTTTCCTCTTCTTTCATATAATCAGTGTTCTTAACATTAATAGGTTGGACACTAAATAATTGTTATCAAGTTGTGAAAAATGATCAACTTATATATTATTGAATAATTATTCCATATATCTTATTTTAACTACCAACTGATTTTGGGCCTTTTATGTGTGTTTCTTTTTAAGAAAGAGGTTGCGAGATACAAGAAAGGAAACGACGTTTTCATAAAAAAATCATTATAATATAAAGAAATAATTATGTTTTAATAATAAAAAATTGGGGGATTTATTGTTTCGGCATCGGTAATTTGTAAAAATGTAATCTTATTATCCGGATTCTATTTTATTAAGATCCGAACGTCGGCTAAAATGCTCATACAATTTGAGATAAGTATATGTCTTAATTTGGTTTGGCATACCCGAAATTTACTCGTATATTTAGCTCTAAATATCTGAAGAGACTCGGATCCGAGAAAAAACGGATCCTTCCTTTCATAAGCCCTTCTTAGTTAGTCAAAAAAAGAAATGGGGAAAAAGAGGAATTTAGAGTATTCCTTGCCCAAATAAACAAACCTTTATTAGATGCTGTCCGTTGAATGTATTTATTAATGATAAGACTAAATCTCCTTGTTTCTTGAACCAATTTGGGCAAGGACTTCTTACGAGAGGGCTGCATAACAGGGCCACAACTTATTTTTCTAGGTTTGACATTAATATTTTCAGCACTACTGGACTTTTGTACCCGTTTAAAATGCGTGATTGAGTTTCTTCTCAGAGGGTAATTGTCTTTTGATGAGGATAAGACTTCGTTGTTATTCACCTCTGTCTCATGGGTTCCAAAGGCCTGTTTCATACTATTTGCTTCTTCTATAGCTGAAAAAATAATAAAAAAATACTTAAATTCATTTTGTTAAATATATAAAGTTGTAAATTAAACCAAAAATCAACATGGTCAACCTGACAATTTGAAAAATGTAGCAAGTAGATATTTATGGAGCTAGGTATTTTCGCCTTATACTATCTTGCCTCAGGACATTTTGCCTCAAGGATATTTTCGCCTTATACTATCTTGCCTCAGGACATTTTGCCTCAAGGATATTTCGCCTTAATATTTAAATAAATGAGACTTATATGTCATTTTAGTTATTTTTGGTCAAAATTGATGTTCATTAGGAACTTTTTAATAAAAATATGTAATGTAGATTACTGCAAAATAGACAAAATGGTTTTATTCTCTTGGAAAAATGATGGAATTTAAGTCCTAAAATTTCAATAAATGCACCAACAAAATCCATTATCTCAAAAAATTGTGAACAGCTGTGGAAATATTTCAAATTTATTTTCCAACATTTTTTTTATGTGATTTTTTATTTTTTGTCAATAACTGTGGATTTTTAATCTTTTTCAAAAAAAATAATAATTTTCTATGAGTACCTATGGATTTTGATTTTTTTTTTCAAAAAATTTCATATTTAAAATTTAATTATGTCGAAAAAATTTTAATTTAGCCTTTTTTTCAAAAAAGAAGCCCCTACGAATTGATATGGACGCATATCGAAGAAGTATCCATGGTGAAGTCCCCTTTTTATTAGCCTTACAACATTGGTGCCCCCTGCTCTTATAGGTCCACATAAATTAACCCTATTTATATAAGTAATTATACATATAATGGTGTTGATAATTTTTGGGGCTACGATCCCTCCCCAAATGAAGAAAACCCTGTGACCAATTATAAAAATGCTTTAAATTTACAACCTTAATCAAAACATACTTAGAGTGTTTGGCTCGGATGATGAACTTCGTGACGAATCAGGATCTATTGAGTCGTACACTTCCGTATCCACAGCATTTTCCAGAGCATCCAAAGGATCAGAATAGAGCTCTTTTTCTTTGTCTTCCATGGATTCCACATCGAAATCCGTGAGACAAATATCAATTATATCTTTGGAACTGGCACTATCACAAATGATTGAGGATGAAGTAAAAATATTGGATGAGATGAGGGAACGAAGACAGGATGAAGACTCTTCAGTATCCTCTTCTTCATAATCCTCATGGTTAAGAACTTTATCATCCTCATCATAGCTCGGACTCAATTGGATTATTTTATCCTCAGAAATGGGACTTGCCGAACTCATTTTCAGTTTTCGATGTAAATACTGTTTGAATTTTTTCTCAGACTGAGAGAGTGTTAGATCCTTATCCTCCCAAATGTCCTCATAGTCGGAAATCTTGTCAGTGATGGAGCTACGGTTATAGGATGAGGATATTGAGGGATAATCGCTGGGAGATCGAGAAATGTGACTGTTTCTCTTTGGGAGTTGAATGACTGGAGATATTGGTTTTTGATGATGACTTAATCGACGATTTGGATGAGGTTCCATGAATGAATACTGAAGTAAATCCGTGATATCTACATAAATCATATGGAAACTAAATTATTATTTTTGTTTAATAAGATAGGGTGGGTTTAAAAGTTTAAGGTATGATCGTAAGCATTACAGGTCTTAGGTATAAATTCCACCTATGCAGCGTTAATTTGGAAATAAATAAAATGGGTGGTAGAACCGGACCAAATATCCATGGGTGTAAACTGAGTGAGTCGATGGACCACGGTCTGTACCGACAAGAATTAGAGAAAGAAAACATGTGACGTCACATCCTTTTTTATAATAATATGTATGAATTATGATAATTCATTTTGTTGCTATTTTCAAAGGACAACTCTATGCCTCTGCAGGCCGGTTGTATAATTTTAAAAGCTTTTTTTGTGGTCTATGTCTTAAGTCCGCAGACCGATGCAGGACCGAGTCACGTGTCTAGGGATTTATTATTGGTTCATTTTTTTGGATTGACCCAGTGAGTCGATCACGTGATCCACTCAGACCCATAATTATAGACCTACCAATCACTGGTAGTAGATAATGTTGTTTCAGTCCAGTCTGTACTAGAACTGATTAAAAAAAAAAAAAAAAAAGTTGTGTGACATAATAAAGGACTGAACTTTATAAATTTTACGATTGATATGTAGCCTCAACCGAACTGAGACTAAACTAGACGGTACACCAGTCTTCAGTCCTAATTAAGGACTGACACAATACTATACTAGACTAAAGAGTCTACTAGGAAAGATGCGACAAACATTTAATATATTTAAAACGCTCTATGTTCATCATCTGACTCACGTCATTGTTTTATAATTTGCGTGCTCAACATAAGTCCCATCCCTAGTCATTTTTTGATTGAATGTGGATGTGAATTAGTGAATATAATTTACATATGTGTTTTTTTGTTTCATTTTATTGCAAACCCCTTGTCCCCTCATTCCTTACACGGGGAAGAGAGCATTATATACACAGAGAGTACACTTATTTTCAGAAAATGCATAGGTTGACATAAACAATCATCTTTAGTATATCTAGGTAGTGTTTGACTGGATAAAAGATTATACGTAGATATACTAAAGATGTTACTTCGCTTACGATAAAATAACCTATGTATGTAGTTATCAGCTGTCAATCCTCTCGTCTCGCTTGATGGCTATTTCATAATTTATTATTTTTGATAAATAAGCAAAGTAATAAGTTATTATATACCAAGATTAATAGAAATACTAGGTTATACAATAACGCATCTACGACTGATGTTTGACTTCCACCACGCTTTTAATATTAACCTGATAGTGTATGAGTGGTTGTGTGTTTTGCCAAAATCTGTTTTTCTTCCCTAACAGTCGGTACGATACATTAAATTGAAAATTCTATCAATAGCGACGTCAAAGACTAAGAGTGGTTGCGTGTTTGGTCAAAATCTGTCTGTCTTGCCGTGCAGTCTGTACAATACATCAGATTGAAAATTCTACCCGATTACATGATGGTCTAACGTCTTATTTCTATTAACCTTGTTCTGTAATTATGCTCCGTTTCCAAAAGAACAGGAATCCAATCTCTTGTTGATACCTCCTTGTTTATATAATATATATATATTGTCCATTTTATTATTTAAGGGAAGAAATTTGGCTATGATATAGACATATAAACATATAGCTACGCTTTTAATAAAATAATACGAAGCAATATTATAACACAGTATCGAAAAAAATACTATGTATGTTAGTATTTAATCATATTATGTAATTCATTTTCAAAATGGTGAGGATATAATGTGACAGGGATAGTCTGGCAGTAAATAAAATATAAATAGTAGTTGGTATAATGGCCTTATTTGTCTAACTACCAGATGATTTCGGGCCTTTTTTCTCTTTCTTTTTAGAGGAAAGTTTTCGTGGTAAACTTTTGTGCATAGAGTTTATTTAGAGACACCTATTTCACTCCAACCCTGTGGTCAAAGTTCTGTACTATACGTCTTCGTACACCACTAAAAAAATGAAAACTTTATTGAAGCACTTTGTGTAGAAGTTCATTAATAAGGTAGGATTAATTGAACTATTGTCCACTTTTTACTTCTACTGATAACCTCCTTTTTTTAAAGTACCATAAAACAAGTTTTTTAATAAAATAAAAAAAAGTCTTGCTTTTGTTTAAAAAAATGATAGTTCACACTTGTAGTTTTGTTATACACAGTTTTAAAAATCATATCATATAGATGACGTGTCCCATTGCCCATATACCAAACTGATTCTTTCATTTCTCTTTCAATAACTTTTTATTGGGACGTTTTAGAGGGGATACCTATTTAATACATCCATATGCAAATTTAATTGGCAACATATCTTAATTTATAGTTGTGGATGGTAAGTTGATTAAATAATTAATTATTGGCAATTTGCAAATGCCTTAAAAATGTTGGATTTTTCAAAATAAATCAAGTTGGAATTCTCCGATTGGAATAAATTGCACCAATTTAGAATCTTTGCATAACACCAAATCTGATGGTTTCAATTTTATATCTCTAGCATAGTTATTTGTTGAGTTTTTGGCGTTCAAAGAATTTTAGTAATTTTAAATTAGGAAAATGAATTGAAAAAATTCTTATTTGGATAATAGAAATCGAAGCAATTAACAGATTTTCATAAACCTCAACAATAAAAACTCAAGAGCTAAATTGAAAATAGTTTCATTTTATAAAATATTATGTGCATTCATTTATTTTTGACGGCAAACGCACGTTCCTAACTACCCCGACCCACAATATCGACCCAAAAAAAAATCAAAACTCGCCTCTAGGCTAAAACCCCGCCCATTCTGCTACTAATTCTAATCCGTACTTGCCACGCATTATAAATAAGGAATTTATAATGCCGCACCCTGTATTCCTTATTGTATTTTATTTACTGTATTGAATAACTTATATACAAAAAATCAAATCATTATTTTCTTTTAGTTTTTAGGAGCTTTACTTTTAATCATTTTTTCCCTACTACTATTTTTTAAAGCCCCCCAAACATAGAGTCCCTTGAATAAATTCGTTCACCACTATTGGCTACATTCAAGTATTTAAGTAGTAAAAATTGAATTTACTATTTGAAAGTGACGAGTGAATGTAGGAAGGGAGAGCGGAAATACACACATTTTGAACACACTCTACTCTACTCTATTTTTGTACCGAGTGTGTTCTTGAAATCTGGACACTTATAAAAGAGATAAATAAGAAGAGTACATTATTATTCATCCCATCAGCTCACAATCTGTGGTTATTGAGACTCTCCTGCCAAAAAAATTACACAAATACTTTGTACATAGCCTTACAAAGAGACAAAGGAATCGAAATTCCTGATCTATTTCCTACAGAACACTCATCAACAGAGATCCAAAACTGGAATAAAGAAAGGTAGGTAGACGTATTTAAGAAGAGCATTAATCGAAAAGTTGAGGACTGAGTTGATTCACTAGATGAAGGAGAAGTTTCTGGATGGAATTCTGTAGACACAACAAAAGTTACATGGTGCTTTTTCGTGGCCCAACATTCCATTGTGACTCACAACATTGTCACCTCCATATTCGCCAGATACCAGACCACTCGACTTTTCCATTGACTGAATGTCGAGGTCAGGCCCTGAGCGCAGAATCTCTCAAGGCTTCTCTTGATGAGCATTTGAACTCTATGAGTCTCAATGACACTATTACCATCTGTCAACAGCTTCCAGCGGAGTATTAAGGCCATGATCAAAGTTGATGTTTTAATTTTTTTGGGGTGTGTGAATAACCATAGCTTGTCAGCCGATGGAAGGAATGTGTTTTATGTGTTTTTCTTATTCCTCTCTTTTAGGTATAAGTGCTCAGATTTTAACAATGCACTCAATACAAAAGAAGATTAGAAATCGGTTCAAAACATCTACCAACATCTGTACAAAATTTAGTTAATACAGCTTCTATAGTTTCTGACATATAACTGGCAAAAATTCCAGATTCAAAGTGTCTAGTTTTCAATTATTCACTCCATATAATATACATAGTTAAAATACTCACCCTGAAGCCCGCTTAGGGCATCATCCAGGAGTTGAGGAAGGGATAAATTACTTTTAAAGGATTTGCCCTTCTTGCTATCAAATGATGAATGAGAACTTAGCTCCTCCAAGGGTGGAAAAGACATGGGATAGTTCCAGAAATCTAAAAAAGGATAAACCAATTTATATACTGCTCATTATATACATTTCTTCATGAATAAATAGATTATTATAACTGATAAGTGATAGGTTCATACATATACCTATAGGTAGATCGATCGTAGTTATTTGAAAATTCTTATCTAATCCTTTAAATTTATTATACGTACTCCTCTACTTTATATGTCTAAGCAGATGTATCTAAAATAGTGTTGTGTTGACTCAAACAATTACAAACTCGGTTCGACTTCGCTTGAGTCGATGTTCAAATGCTTTGAATTTTGTGGCACTGCCTCTCAAAGTTATTTTCTAATCTATCTTCTTCTTAATCTTATTAATAAAGCAAAGTTTATCTGTATGAAAAATAGTCACAGGGTGCACTGTATAGAGTGCTCCCTGATGTACATATTTCCTAATCATATTTTGATCTAAGAAATAACAATGTAGTCGTATTAATGAACTGTTGAAAGGGTTAACATATAGCATCGAACGTGCATACAGAGTGCTTTCTATAAAGTACTCTCATACACATATCGTAGTTAGTGTTGAATCAGTTTAAAAAAACTAAAAATACTACCGTGCTATCACTTCGGTACTAATAAAATTTGTCGGTCCTAGAATCGTTCTTTATGGTAATTACCCCATCTGAAATGACGTAGTTACTGACTATGTCAGTTCATCTGATGGAACTTTGTCATATGCTCTTTCAAAGTAGGAGGTGTGTGGTTAGATATCATCTAAGTTAAGTATTGAGTAACTACGTGTGAGTCTGCTGATGCAAAACGCAAAGTAACACTATGATTCCTTGGAGAGCTTCCTTTTATATCCGTAACAACATGACTCGGTCCAAATCGACGTCAAAACAACAACACTAATATAAAACAAATCATGTTTTGCTTAATGGAGAAAAAATATATATTTTGGATTTAAACAAGTGCTTTTATCTGTCAATATAATTTATATTTGAAATAGACACAATATGGGTTAAATAAACATTTCAATCCTTGGATCGGAGGAGTTATGTGCAAGACACAAAGTCATTTCAAGTCCATTTGTTGGGGAGAGAGACAAAAAAATCATGATTAATATAATACAAAATTAATCACAGATGACTTATTATAAGAATTACTCGTTGTAACAATACATATTTTACTCTCATTACGCCCGTTTAAAATCATGACACACTATACAAAAAACAAAAGATCAGAACAAAGTTGATATTTGAAAGAATGGCTTTTGATATAATGAGTCATCATATTTTTTAATTGAGTAATTAATTTTCAAGTAGTAGCTTTTCAACTTCAGTCGAGGCGTACTGATTTGAAGGTAGTATTGTATCGGCCCTATTTTTAAAGTCCAGTCCAGGCGTAGTATCGGCCCATCAGACTGACGGTCCTTGGAACTAGTTTTTACATATGTAAGCCCTTTAATTTAAGTTTAAAATAGGTTAGTTTTATTAACCCAAATAAGATGTAGGTATGAATTTAGAATTGTTACAAAATAAGAAACTTGGGGTACGAGATCCATTACAATTCAACTGATTTTTAAAACAGCAGTCTGTCAAAAATTGTGAGGATTCATGCCTCTCTCACTAAATTAATATCATTATAATAAAATACTAGAATATCATTACAGGTGTATAGGTATAGAGTTATATATTTGGAAATGAATAATATAATAAAGAATAGAAAAAAAACACTTCCTTTTTGGATGGAAAAAACAGTTGAATATAATCAGGGTTGCCAATAGGTGATAATATGGCCAGATATGCAAAAGACTCGGACTCCAACACATGTCATTCCCTGGAATTTTTCTCAAAAGCTTCAATGACGTCACGAAGGATCAAATTTACCTTCTTCCATGACTGAAAAACAGGACCGGTCATGAACATAGTCCTAAATAAGGCCCAACACAACCCATGTTAAGGCAAATAAAGTTATCAACGAAACATATGGCTATTTCATGGGGATTTTCGGTAGTTACATAAATTATTTATAAGAGTTTTCTTTCTTAATTTATTTTTCTTTCCACAAAAATACAATTTTGAATTTAAATCTACAAACAATAAATATATTAATTAATATTTATCATTGAGGGAGTAGTATTATTTTGCCGCAAGAGTGTGCCACTCTCTACCAATTTGTTCACAAACGAAGAACCTCAGTAAACAATAGTCATGTTTTATTAAAGTATGAATGTTTATGATCAGTATCAAGTAGTGTTCAATGCGGATGTTAAGTTTGTTTTGATTATGAAAGCTATTTAAAGAAGTTGAATCAAGATTTATTGGAAATTTGTTCCTTTTGCCGACTGTTAATTTTGACTTAAACTATTTTGCTTCAAGGATATTTTGCATTCATGTATAAATAAATTAGCTTTATACTAACTGAGTTTCATATGCTTGCCCTAGGAATTGAAATATATATATAAATCAGTGTTGGAGTCCATACTCGTGTCTTTTTTAATGGGCCCGAGTACATACACTGATAACTCTAACTTGACTCAGAAAATATGTACTACACTTCATTTCTGTTATAACCCATATTATTCAATAAACATATAAAAATTAAATATTTAGTAAAAAAGTTACCTAATGGTTTTAGAGGAAAACGCTCAATCCAATTCTTACCGTTATAGACTTTTTGAACGACTCATGATACAATTCAAATGTAGGAAACACGAAAAATGTGGTTATTTCTAAATGGTTACTTTCAAGTAAATTTCCAGTACAAACCTGCAAATTTGAATAATCATCTTTGTACGTCCCCCACCACATCTTTTTTTGTTTTGTCTTTTAGTCTTGCTATTTTACTGATTTGTAAGCATAATTTTATCTCCAAAAATGAGTTCAAATTAGGTATATTATCCATTTAAATAATTAAGGATAGGTATCGGTGGAATCGGTAATATTGAACCTATTCCGATAACCGATTCGGCTACTTCAAAAACGTCCGATTTTTGCCGATTCCGATGCAACGGTACACCCCTAGTAAAAATATCAACTTTTAGTTCCCAAGATGGCGTCTCCTTCAATTATGATGGAATTTATGACGTCATTAATACAGCTCTATATTATTAAAGCAAAGTTTATCTGACTTTTTGTTCATTCATCGACGAGGAATAAACACGAGCAATACCGGATACTCCCGTTAGTATTTAGGCCTGCTTTTCAATCTTTTTCCATGAAAACTGATATACTTTGTTTATAAGACTATAGGTTTCTTGGTCGAGTCGAACCGAGTTGATAATTGTTTGAGTTCACACAAAACTATTTTTAAAGCAATTCAAGTCATATATACCTTTTCCTAAAAGAGCCATGGAAGTTAAATTACTTCTCGAATGAGTTATCATCAAAAGATGTGGTAGCTTCAACAAGATGGGGAAATCCTCTCTGTGAAAAGAAAAAAAATAATAAACTAAAATATGTGAATACTTATTGTTTTAACGGAATAATATACAGTGTACCCGGAAATAAATTTAAATGGCTTTTATGGTAATTTACGATGACACCTGGCAAACTTTTTTTAAATTGTGTTAGAGCAAACACCTACTTCTTTTTTCTCACCAATTTTCGTTCAGATAGCTTGAACAATGAATTCACAGGAGCAAAATTAAACAGCCATTGCCACGGTCCTTCAAACTCAAAAGGAGATTGTCGCCAAAGGCAGGGGTGTCCCTGGTTATTGTCTATGCCGTAAAAAAGAGGATGAAGGATAACCCCACCAAGCATTCTGCCTCCATCATGGAGTGATAGGGAGAGGATGGGGACTTACTTACCTTTTGAAAAAAGGATAGTCTGTCGATAGGAGGCCTACTATAAGGGATTTAGGTGCACCATATTGTCATGGTTGAAGGTTAATTACACCCAAGGGTATTATTTGTGGCAGCAGGATAGAGCTCCCTGCCACACAGCCAAACATAATTTGCAAATTTATGGGCCTTGGACTTCTAGCCCCCATCATTCTCTACCTGAACCCTCCAGACCAGGGATGTCCAACCCGTTTCCCAAGGGCTGCAATACGGCCCGCTTAATGTCTAAGTACAGCCCACTACTCATTCTAACTTCAATTAGTATTTTCTTAGCAAAATTGTCAATACATCATCAGTACGCTTAGAACGCGCGTAATACATATAAACATTGAAAAATATTTCCCAAATTAAGAAAATTTTTGAGAAATGATCCCTCTGGAAGGAATTTTTTTAAAGTCAAAACCGAGGAAAAAATATTTTTTTTATGATTTATTTTCCAAAAAAGGTCATTCGATCAAATTATGGAGGGGAGTAAAAATTTTAATTAAAAAAAAAAAAAAAATCCAAATAACCAAGCCCCCCCAAAATATAATCCTAGAGACACCCCTTAGCAAGATTGCTAGATTGGCCAATTTTGAAGCAGTTTGGCGTTGAAAAATTAGATTTTGCATTTTTTTTGGTCTAAATCTTAAATAAATATGTACTTAATAGTTTTGTTTTATGAAGTTATTTTTCATAAAATCTAATTGAATAGGTTTTCTAGCCCATTAAAATATTTCAAGTGACAATACGGCCCATTATATTAAAAGGTTGGACATGCCTCTATTGGTAGAGCAACGTGGGCACAAGTGCAACAGCACCCACCTCAACAGTATTGACTCCATCAAGACAGCCATGAGGGGGGGGGGGTACGGGAAGCCCAGTCCATGAAAGAGATTCATTTCGACAAAGTATAAAAGCTGTCATAGCAGCTGAGGGAAAATGCTTTAAATACCTCAAATAGAAGCTATTGAACTCTCAATGCACCAATTTTCAATTCAAAAGTCATATAAATAAGAAATTTATGGCTGTGAAACTGTTTTTTGAATAATTTAAGTTTATTTACGGCCACCCCGTACACAATTAGTATCAGCAGATGAGTACAAAAATATTTATCCACACGTTTATAGTTTATGATGCTACTTTTTATTTAGCTGGTTAAAAATTATCAGTCGTTATCATTTACCAGGCTTTATAAATATGTAAATTAGGGTGGTTTGTCTTTCAATTTTTTTTGAATTTCGATTATGGCGGGTGTCATGTGTATGAAAATTATCCATGCAAAATTGCATTGTCCTAACAGGTCATCTTTAGGTCGCACATCTCGATAAAATTATGAAAAAGGACAGCTTTTTACTTTGTAAGACGAAGAAGTTTTTTTTGTTATTTTCTATCAATTCATTTGAGAAATATTTTTTGACCTATAAAAAGTGTTTAAATCGTTTTTTTCTAAAAAAATTCTATGGAACAGAAATGTAGAAAGAAGTTAGGATATCGTGTAAATCATTTTTTTAACATTTTTTGAAAGGAAAGGTCTTTTGTTATTATATATATATATTTTTTTTTTTGCTGCATAGGGTTTAAGTAGAAAATAACTTTGTTAATATTTTTATAGATTAGAATAATGTCTATCATAATTAACAAATAAAAAACAATGATTAATTTTGTATTTTAATCTCGAGTTTGTGGTACCTTTACCTCTCAAAAATGTGAATAAATATTATCTTAGTACCAAGTTCCATTAAAATGGATCATAATTAAATAAACAGGGGCAAAAAGATAATCTTGGTTGGTGAGAGTAAAAATACATAATCCACCATAACTTTGGAAAAAATTCAGATACATAAATCAGTTTAATTTTAGATAGAGTTTTTGTGCTCCACCGAGTGTCCGTTCTAGTTATGATTAAAATCATCGGTTATGAACATCCATAACAATGCTTTGAACTTCATTTAGTCAACTTTCAAAAATTAAAGGGTGATAAACCTGCAACACCCGGTGTCAACGAATCAAGAGGAACTTTAAAACTAATAAAATAATTTAAAAAAAAAAAAGGCTCCTTACTTGACGGTCATATAATGATATACAAGAGAAAGTATGTTGTCAAAGGTCCGATCCGATATTTCCAACTTCAATCTCTTGGATTCAGGGATTTGATGAATGAGATAATGTTCCACAAGAGTTCCTTGACGTATCGTAAGAGCAAGTGTACGCTTTTTACTGGACTTTCGTATCAAAAATGTCTGGAGATTCATTGTGAAATATAAAAAACATAAGTATATTAATAACTAATTGTAAGAAATACATTTCATTGAATAACAAAGAAATACTACTTATAAATGGAACCCCCTAGTTTTTTTCTTCCTTTTTTTTTTTTGACTAACTAAGGGCTATTTTTCTATGAGAGAAATAGTTCTGAAATGAAAGAGATACTTGAATTAAAACAATTGTGTGATGATTTTTTTAAGGAATTAAAATATTTTATTCAGTTAATCTATTTGTTTTATATGAACAGAGTAGTCTATTTTAATAAATCAAAGTTTATCTGTATGAATATTTGTCTGTATAAAAACAGTAACAAGGTGCACTTTATCTAGTGTTGCCTGATGTATTCTATATATGAATATGGCATAAAGAAATAAAAGGGGGTAAAATATACACGGGGCACTGTATAAAATGAATGAAATCTCGCACGCATTTAGTTCAATTTATATTAAAAAAGAAAAGAAAAAGGAAGTACTTTATACAAAAAAAAAAAAAAAAAAAAAATGTGACTTTAGATGAGTCTTACAAACGAGCTAAAGTACTCCCAGGATCATCAAACCATATTAGGTTTTTTTTCAAGCTTTTATTATTAGTTACAAGTTTCAGGAGGGAACGTCTAAGTATTGAGAGAGTGTGTAAAAATAGGAGAGTGAAACCCAGTATTTGTTGTGGAGTTATCTTTTATGTTATTTTAATTCCTTAAGACAATCATAAAGCTATTGCAATGGTTGTACCCTGTTCGGATCTCAGATTTTTCATTTCACACGTCTCGGTCAAAGTTTTGCCACTCCGATCTTGGTTCAGTAATCGTTTCAAATTTTTATTTGCCCAACTATTGTAATTTTTTAGGAAATAACAAATTTTGCCCTATTATCTGGGACTATATTTTTATCTCTTAATTAATAACACCGGAACAGATAAGCAATAAGATCCGGTCTGAGTTAGAGTTTGTAGGCTCTAGTTCTAAAAGTTCAAAAACAAAAACCAATAGGCTGTACTCAGTTAAGGTTCAATCGGTTCTTGTATCAGGTTTTTCATTTCACCAGTCTCGGGGAAGCTTTCATTTGTCCCAATAATGATAATTTGTTAGCAGGTAACACATTTTTGCCGAATATTTGGGAGATCCATAACCTTTCTTTGAGAAAAAAAAAACACATCTTGCAATTTATTGAACCATTACAGATAAACAATATTATCCAGTCTTTTAAATACTGGAGTTTTTAGACTCTAGTTGTAACGGTTCGAGAACCGGAACCGATAAAGAAACAGCCTTGCACTATTAGAAATATGGCAGGATTTGGATCCCGATTTGAAGTAACCGGATACGGTATAAGTAAAATTGCATTATCTGAAAAGATCCAAGACCCGAACCGGCTTCGGATTCTCAAACTTTTACGGATTATAAGAATGATTTGTGGGATTTTCCTGATCTCAAAAACCTTAGTGTACTACTTAATACTTAATCCTCGTTATGAAGAAAGATATTATAGATATCGAACGTCACATCTCTATTTATCTTGATTACTGTTTGGTGCCACATCTACCTGAACAGATGCATTGCGTAGTTATTCTTCTTTTCTTCTAATCAGTGTTCTTAACATTGATAGGTTGAATAAGTATTAGTTCTTATTATGCTGTGAACAATGATCAACTATTATAAATATAATAATTCGATAATTGGAAGAATTGGCTAACTACCGAAGGATTTTGGGCCTTTTTCTATTTATTTTTGGATGAGAGGTGACATATACAAAAAAAGTACTGACGTACCAAGAATCTAATGTTTTTAAGTGTATTTAGGCCTAAATTAAGGATAAAAGAAACTATGCTCCTGCTTGAAAAATACTTAAAGTAATAACTACAACTAATAATCTTGTTCAAATTGCTATAACATTAGATTCTTCATTCTTTCGGCATCTGTATTCGGTAAAAATGTAACCTTAATCCAGATCCTAATTAATTCAGGTCTGAACTTTGGGTAAAATGGTCCAAAAATTTGAAATTTTTGGATCTGAATCTGAAAGTTAGGGTACCCGAAATTTGTTCTAATATTTAAATCTAAATACCCAAAATGACCCGGATCCAAGAAAAATTTGATCCGTCATATCTTTCATTCCATAACTATTTGAATAATAGACAAAAAGACACAATAATTTGGTCCAAAATAAAGAACTAATAGATTGTGCCCAGTTTAGGTTCAATCGGTCAGGTCTCAGGTTTTTCCTTTTACCAATCTCTGAAGATTTTACGATTTCCATTGGAATTCATCAATTGTCTCAAATTTATTTTTGGGCCAAATTATTATAATTTTGTAGAAGGCTACAAATTTAGGCTAACATTTTTTATGGTTTAAAAAAAAATAATACATTTATTGATGACTTTTTTCCCTTTTTGAACAACATTCTTTGTGACCTTTTTAAAAAAAAAACAGAACAATTTATTGAACTGAGACAATTCCACACAATATTATACTGTATCGGATCGACTATGTAGGATCTGGGTCTAACGCTTCAAAAAATATGAACCGATAAATCTACCAGAACGATAATGTTACGGCCTTGCACGTTTGCATTAATTTAATTATCTCTATTCTACTTATAAAAAATATCCTTAAGTTGGTCAAAAAAAGAAAGGGGAAAAAAGATTGCGGCTTCCATGCATTAAATATTCCTTGGAGTAACTTACACCCTCCTCTTTTCCTCGAAGCATTCGTTCCCCGTCCATCCTATTCTTCTCTGGTAAGAACCAAATCGGATGTGCTCGAATAATCCTTTCTAACTTGGTAATGGGGATCGTCTGTGTAATAGAAAGATGAATGTATATAAATCAAATTACAATAATGAAATACTTACGTCATTGCTCTCCTCTGACTTTTGACGAACCATGGTGCTTTCCTCAGAGGTTGAAGTGGATTGGCTTTGCTTTTCTAAGAAGGAAAGTAACCGAACAGCTGAGCTTTTGCTAAAAGCTGGACCTGAATCCATTCTCGTGGCATGAAAAATCTTGTCTACCTAAAATATCAATAAATAATTAAAAATATGTAAATATTTGTCAAATTAACATAAAAACAATCTTGAATACAATGAAGAAACGGAGATAGATTTTTTTGCATAATATATGTCTTTGAAATATTTTGTAAATTATAATCTTTGCCTTCAAATTCATTTATGGGAATAAATTTTGAATAATTTATATAAAATCCATCAAAAAATAACAACATTTATATACCTTTATTCATGGAATAATCAAATATTACTTAATCCTTATCCCAAGCGTGAGTGGACAATAAGCCGAAAACTCTTTTGCCCATCTACAATTTGTGGAACGGTCATTTTGCCGAAGGAGCGTTTGGGATTTTGGGCCGAAAATAATGTTTAATATACTGAGATTGTATTTTTTAAATTGTCAAAAATGTAGATTAAAAAAATAGAGAACGACGAGTCCAACCGTCATCATGTAAGCGCTGTTTTGATAGCCAAGTTTTTAAGATTTTGTATAGAGTTAATGGAATAATCCAATAGAAATGTGTGTTTATAACAGTCTGTATATTTATAGTATTGTATAATACATTTAATTTTATCAGGTATTTAAACTCTAACCCATGCTGGCTTATAGGCTTAAACAAAGTTTATAGGTCAGGACTTCATAAAGACACTAGGGTGATGATGATTGAACAAGATGTTTATAAATATTATAATCTTATAACAGGGGCAAGCGTAATATTTTTTTCATTAGGAAGGAGAGCTAGTCTCTAGTTCGTGATGTTAATATTTATGGCCCAATTTTCTGCAAAGGCAATAATACATCAATTTAAGGGTAATAAACTTGAAAATTATTGAAGGGACGGTATTATTTTCGATTTAATACGAGATTGATGTAATACCGAGTTGCCCATTAAAATCCAAACACCTTGAATTTTAAACTTCAACAAAATATACATAATTTATTAATTAACAGATTAATTTCAACAAAATTAATACTATGAATAGATGTGTGTCTGAGTTCTCTTAATAATTAATGAAGCCGCCCTTAGCGGCTATGATGGCGTCCAGGTGGTGGAAGGCCTGGCAATAACTGGGGATATACTCCTCTGTGATGACATCCCAGTGTTGGATGACAGTGGAATTGAAAGGTTTGGTGTTTGGGTTGTAAAAGGTGTTGGTATCAGGACTGTAGGGGACCAAAAGTGTCAAAAAAGAGTTCAAAAGAACTCAAGACTCATTCAAATGAGTCTAAGCAACAGATGAGAGGAGTTTTCTTAATTACAGGTGTAAAAAATGGCCTCTGCACCCTCACAAGGCTCTTTTCACCCATTTTTTTAATAGCTCTTTACAGAGTCTGGTGTGAAACCCGGAGATCATAGGTGCTCATGGATTTAAAGTGATTGGCCTGGGCTGTTTTCTTTAACTCCTCTGGATCCAGTTTGGCCTTTTTGACAGAGGCCTTCTTCCTCTCCAACGTTTTGGACTTGCTGACTGTGTAGACGGTGGTCCTGGTGATGCCTAACTGCTTGGAGTGCGCAAACCCCTTGCAGAAACCTCTGTCTTGCTGGTGTGAGGACCTGAACTTGAACTCAAGATAGTTCCAGACAAAGTAATAATAATCTCTCGGATTCAGGTCAAGGAAGGTAGGAGGCCAAATATCCTTGCATACACAGTCATAGCAGTACTCCAGGAGCCAATCCTAAGTCATTCGTCTCCACTAGGGCCTTGTTCAACTCCGCAACCCTTCTTCTGTAAATCCCTGTCATCTTTGAAACCTCAGGTTTGCTAATATCCAGATCGTTGTTCCCCAACACAACCTGCGTAGGGTCTATGAAAATCTAATAGGCTTAGAAATCTTCTGTTGTTGACTCAATGGTGGTATTTGGCGTCTAAGTCAAAAGTTCATAACTATATTTTACCATTAAAAACATTGCACAATTTCGTCGTCATATATTCTGGGAAAATCCGGAAATTCCGGATTCCGTTGTGTCACCTTAACTAAGTTTTAAATAACCACAATTTAATCTCATAATTCAATCTATGGTAAAACCCTTAAGAAATACCAGAAAAAAAGTGGATCTCAGGAACCTGGGACTAGTTTCCCTTGTAAACCCTAGTTTCAATAGATTGCAATAATAGCATTTGCACGAATATATCTTACTATAACATACTTATAAAATATTTGGTAATTGTTGTATACCGCCCACATCCAAATGAATTTTGACCATTATTATTTTTTAAATATTAAATAAAAATCTCCGAAAAGCAAGGTATATCTTTTACAAAAAGAAAGAAATGCAGAGTTTATTGCCTTTTTTTGGTTGCCTCCATCAACAGGTTTCCCAGCTTAAAGAAGTCTGTGCACCACCTCATAGGTACATTCTTATGTAGTTGTGAGTTAACACAATTATAATTTTTTTTTTTGTATAAAAATCAAGAAATCAGATGAGAGGTCCAATTGATTTTTATGCATCATATACAATACATCCCAATATTTCATGGGCATATTTTGATCCATCATACTCTATTTACATTTCTAGAATAAATTGAGACAGACAAGAAGTTTAACCAAGGTTTAAAACAGGGGTCAGGTAACTTTTCTTAAGGTTACCCCAAAATAACTTCTAGTAATATTAAGTTACACCAAACTAGTGAACAGGTTTATAATTATGAAAATCCTACAATATTTATTTTTTTTGAAATTTTTTTAAAAATTTCAAAAATCCGCATCTGTTAAACAATTTTTTTTTGAAAAAAAAAATTCAAAAATTAAACAATTTTTTGGAATCAAATTTCAAAAATTCATGCTTATATAAAGGATTTTATTAAAATAATTAAATGTTTTGTAAAAAAAATTAAAATTTCTTAGAAAAAATGTGAAAAGTTAAATTTTTTGAAAAAAAAAATTCAAAAAGCCACACTTACTCACAAAAAGTTAAATTTTTGGCAAAACTAATTATAAAATCCATAGCTATTCACAAAAAAAAAAAAATAAGTAACCCTAATTTTGCGTTAATTTTTTTAATCCTGACAAAAAAAATCTTCCCTTTTCATCTAAAAGGCTGTTATATGATACCGAATGTACTTGTCTTGTATTTTCGTATTAATATCAAAATTCCATAACTATAATAATCAACTAAACTACAATTTCAGATTGCCCAAGATGAATAGGAAATGAAATATAATGAGGGTTTTTTAAGCATGGATATACTTTTATAATTGAAAACAAAACAAAACAATATGTCATTTGCAAAGAAATGATGTCAGCCGAATCGATGAAACCCAACAAAATTCAAAGCCATTCTTTTGCGGGGATGTCTAGTATTTTAAGAACAAAGCTGATAGTGTCAAAAAAATAGCGGCAAATACCAACAACAAATTATGGTAGCTATTTAATCTTCATATTTGGTAGTTCTCAGAATCACCAAAACCAAGAAACCTCACACCATTACCAAGGAGTTGCTTCTACCAGCGTCCAAAGGCAGTGTTCGAGTATTGAGTAGGTGCTTAATATGTATACAAATGGAATACAATATCCTTTTCTAAAAACACTTTCACTACTTAGCCCCAAAAGGCAATGTAGGAGGATCAACTCAACTAATTGTTTCTTTAGTATATCAAGGGGCAACGGCCCCAGAAAGGTTGGGAACCGTTGGTCTAGAGTCTTTATTTGATTTATAAAACTTACATTGGATGGATGTTACAGCCTCTTTCAAATACAGAGCACGTATCAAAGTTGTTGCGCTCAAAAAAGTATATGTAATCTAACAACTCAGATATTTTGTGCAAAAACTTTGGTCAGAATTTTATGCATCAAAGCCTCTTGAAACAAAAAAAAAAAGAAAATGAGACGAGGATGGAGGAGGCCAAAAGGAAAAGGATCGTGGATCTTGCTCACGCCCAAGTTAGCAAAACGGAGATTGCAGAGATTGTATAGGCATTGTATCGATAACAATTATGCTGGGATCGACTATGTACGGCAACAGGATGGATTCCCTAGCCACAAGGATTCTCTAAAGTGGCTAGCGGAGAATATAAAGGATTTCTCACGAGCATCAATGTGACCTTCATCTTCCCTAGATCGTTCACC
Organism: Lepeophtheirus salmonis; assembly: GCF_016086655.4. NCBI lineage: Eukaryota > Metazoa > Arthropoda > Copepoda > Siphonostomatoida > Caligidae > Lepeophtheirus > Lepeophtheirus salmonis. The sequence goes on from NC_052140.2 coordinate 12,881,049, forward strand.
TTTGGACTATGGAATATGGGGCTTCGCGAAAGGCCAAGACTGTGTTACTCCTCACAAGAATGTGGACGACTTCAAAGCTGCTGTGGAGAGTGAGTGAGCCTTCAGGCCTCGTGCGGAGGCTATGGTTACTCCTGTAGGACCACATGCTGAATATAAAATATAGTTAACAGTTTCGTTAATAAATTTAAAAAAGTATTAGAGTTGTAAACTTATTTTCTCAAATCAGTTCCTTTTCATAGTATCTTGGGTGAAGTGTACATAATAATTTGGTTCGACCACACTGTACATATATAGCATCTATCAATTTATAATTCTGTCATTGTGACAATGCGTTTTTACTTTAATTTAATCAACTATTGGTCAATGGGCTTGCACCGATAAGTTATAAATTGACATCCTAGTACTACAATTAATCCATTTGACCTAGGAAATTGAAGATAGTCTAGATATTGACATGCATATTCCTTTTCATAGGAAGAGTTTTTGGTTGTGTAGAGAGTTTTTACAGACGGTATAAATTGCATCATAGTACATAAAAAGGACATATTTACAATAAACTTTGATAAAAAAATTACAAGTGGCTTCAAGAATTAAGAAAACTCAATAACTCCCTTAAATACTTTTTGATACAAATAATTAACACTGATATTCGAATTTAATTAAAGGAATATCTACTGAAAATCTCTAAAAAGGGGTGGATGTGTACAATTTTTTGTTTTGTTAATTGATTACAGACGAGAAAAAAATATTTCAAGAAGAGGAAAATAAGATTGTATAACGATGTAATAGCATATTTTTAATAGATTTAAGGATCACATCCATAATACAACTAGACATTTCATTTATTGGTCCAATTTTGATGTACAATAGTTAATTATTTTCCTTAGTATTAATGAAAAAAGGGTTTAATTGTTATATAACTTTGTTGTTTAGGGTCTTAAAATGGACGAATCAAAGTTGCGACGTCACTTGAAAACACTCAATAAGTGAAATTTACGATGTCTTCAAAGGATTAATCATAATTTTTGTTAATGGAAATTGGCGATAATTATTAAGCAATATATATAAGCATATTAATTATATATTAATATATTCAATTTTGAGAAAAATTACTTCAGCGGGATTTTGAGCTAACGATATTTATTAAAAATATATATGTATAATGTTTGTTTTTTCTTTTGACAAAACATTTTTGGCATTAAAGGATATATAATTATGTTCCATCAAATCTCTAAAGAAAATGCCCAACAGGTGTGAAGAAAGGTTGGCTTATTCCACATTTTACCACATAATAAATAAATATGCAAATTGGGAGAGGATTTTATGACATACATAAATAACACTATTATATAATTAAGAACCTCACTTAATTGGGAGTATGTGCCAATAAAGTGGTAAGGATCAAACCAAGGTCTATACAGGGTTGATTTTATCTAGTGGTAGACATTTTATTATTAATTATGCACATTTTTTCAGCGTCGATGTCACTGTGAATAAGCGGAAAAGCCGCTACATCACAACTAAACATCCAGAGAATGTCCCAGCTTCTGTGAGACATTAATTCGGAACATTCGGAGTTGTGGAGTCTTCCCTCCCATTATTGTGAAACAGAAGGTTTTCACTCAAGACGGAGACCTCTGTCATCACGCCGCTAAGCCTTTCCTGAGATAAAATTTCCGATTTTTTTGGACCTCAACATGTGGCCGTCCTCATATCAAGACTCGAACCAGTTGAACTACTCCATCTAGGCGAGTCTGGAGGAGATGATGTGTGATACTCCTCAGAGGAGTGTCTAGTCCCTAGAGGCTTCCATCAAGAAGGAGTTGATCAAGAACGAGTTTGACTACATAAACAAAGCCTGCAAGGGATTTAGGCCTCGAATTGATGCAATTATTAGAAATGAAGGCACAGATTATGAATAAAAGTTGTGCAAACACTATTTTGAGATGATTTTGTTCCATAAATGTACTCACAAAACCTTTTGTTTGAATTTTACTCTTGAAAAATTGAAATAAATAAAATGTGTAACTCTTGATAAGATAAACCCTGTATAATAAGATCCGTTAAGAGAACAGTAATTCCAAGAAGTTTGGAATATCCAAATGTATTATAAATAGTTCGAACTAATGATAGAACCCAGCATTGCCCATATATATTTAACGTCGTCAAACAGACAAACTTTGCTTTAAAAAAATCGAAGACAACTCCCCGAAAAATAATTATTGTTCCTCTCCGCTTTTCGTGAGCTCACTCTCACTTAGTTACTTAAATGTTATCTATTTAATTTGAAACCATAATAATAAGAGCTTGACAAAAAAGAAATAACATGATGAGTTAGGGAGTACTTTAGTCTCTAGAACGCTACCTAGCAGTGTTGTAGCTCTACACGCCCGTTGCTAAGCCTCATCTAAAGTAACATTCATTATTTTTATTCAATATAATCTACTTATTTCCGTTTATTCTTTAAAATGAAGTGCACACTCGGGACTACATGCAAAACGCTTATAAAATTGAATGAATATGACTACATTATCAAAAACGAGTGTACGAATTACACACGTACATACATTCAGACAAACTTTGCTTTATTAATATATAACCAATAATTGGTTTAAATGGATTCCTACATGTTGATTTTCAGTTTCATTTTTAAACCGTGTCTGGTAATTGCATTCCTAGTAAATTCATTCCGAGTAATTTCATTTCTAGCAAACTAATCCTTTGAAAAATAAATACATCCCCAGATATTGCATTCCCATTTTGAAGAGGGGTATTTAGTGACGTCATACGGTTTATGCTTTTAAACTAATTAGTAGTTTTGTGTAATGTTGTACAATGAGGGATGAGTTGGCAGTAGGCACTCGATATAACAAGTGATGGATGGGAGACAGATACTGGTTATGGATTAGAAATGACGTCGTCAGCATATTTAGTATTGAGTAGGAATGGAATCACGTGATATTATTGGTAGCTTAGCTTAGAAAATACAAGTAAATCTCGTGATTAATCTTCCCAGTATTATTGTCGATCTCTACTCATCCAGCAACAATCATAATCATTAGTTCTCTTTCTATTATCTCTCTACAATTGAAACCTGAAATTGCTGACTGACAGTGCCTTTGAGAGACTCGGTATTTGCAGGCCTTCCCCTCTACATGTATAGGTGTAATCGAGGGGGTTGGGATTAGGACTGTAGGGGGGGCAAAAATGTCGAAAAATAATCAAAAAACCTCCTTTAAAAGAGTCTTGCAACGGAGGTGATGATGGGCTTCTTTCATTGTTGTTGTCAAAGTTTACCTATCCAACCTCACAGGCTCTTTCCATAAACTTTTTTGATAGCTTTCTGGATAATCTGGAGTGAAACACCGAGATCTCTTGTATGAACTCCCATGGACTTGAGGGGATTGGCCTGGCTGTTTTCTTTAACTTCAAAAGGCTAGTTTTAATCTTTTGGACAGAACCCTTCTTCCTCTCCAAAGTTTCGCACTTGCTGATGGCGTAGAGGGTCGTCCTGGAGACGCCCAACTGCTTGGAGTGCGCAAATGGAAATTCGTCAATCACGTTCAAGTGTCATTTTCTCGATTTGTAAGTAAGCTAGAGAGCTTAGGTTTGTTTTATTTTGTAACTAACTGTTTATGATTTAATATATCTAGTTATATCGAAATATGAATTAATTTCAATCTCTCAACCTTCGTTAATTATTTTATTAGTTAGTGTTCCGATTTCATGTAGATTTCATGTTCGCTTGGTATGTAGAAAAGATATAACAACAAATTAGTTATAATACCCCGTTCTACTCGGTTCGACAAAAAAAATATAATAATACTCGTACCCATTCCTAGTAAGTGTATAATTCGATGAACCTTGTGAGTAGGTTTTCATTGAGAAAATCAATAGGAATAACAATAATTATATCATGATCAAAGAATTGCATTGAACATACATTAGTTAAACTACGTACAACGATCTTTGATTCTACTTTTGTTTGCAATTATTATCATATTATGGTTCTAACTATGTACCTATATAATAATAATATATACAAACATTGTTGTTCATATACGGTCAAAAAAATGTGGGTATTTTCCAGAGTTGGGGCACTTACATTAGGGTGGGTTGTTTTTGAGGGATTCAATCCATTTTTTGAAATTTTGAAATTTTCAGCCTCAATGACGGCCGTCAGCCTCTTTCTGAAGAAATGAGATACTGGAGAGAAAAATGCAAGTAATAAACATTGCAGCTGATTAATCAAGGAACCTTTTGTATTCCAGACTTTTTTAAACAAATGTCATGAAACACATCAAGAAAGAAAGTTATCCTTTTGTAAAGATTAAAAATTAGTTTGCGGTGGTTAAAACGATTATGGTCTCTTACTATGGTCGTCAAAAATGTAGATACAATAATGAAAATCCTCGAGTTGGACCGACATGTGAGTAATTATTCAATTGCTCAGGAACTGAAGATTAGCCAGAAAACCGTTTGGAACCATTTAAATTGGATAACCCTAATTATGTTAATTGTATTGTAAAAATAAAGAGAAAAAAAACGCTCAAAACTGTTTACTCTACCTATTATTAATAAAGTAATGTTTATCTGTCTTTCTATTTGTGTATCGGATAATATATTACTGTGTGTAGGTAAAGTACAACCAGTGAGGATTCTAGAGACTAAAGTATAGTCTGGTTCATCCCATAATAATCTTGTTATTATTCTTTTATTTTAGAAGAGAAAACATCTTTCATATGTGAGTATCCTCATGAAAAACGGAGGGTAACATTGATGATATTTTAGAAAGATTCCTTCCATATTATTTGAGCAAAGTTTATCTGTTCGTCGACGCCTAAAAAATCAATATTTATAAAGAGGTTCTTCTCATCTCTGACGAGATAGGACTAGACTTATGTATGGTGCTGAAAATCCTAAGCATTTTCAGAATGCCAAAAAAATGAAACCGAGAATTAATATGGTAACGCAGACAATTTGAAGAATGTTTCAGAGGAGAGCAGCTTCTAATTAGAACAGCTGCAATCAGCTATTAAAGGAAAGAGCTTTATACAGAGGTTCTACTCCGTATCAAGCAAGGATATACATAGACGGAGATTACTCCGATGTCTATCCTCAATTCTACTCTAAGATCAACAGTCACTTAAAAGTATATTATTCAACGGCCAATTACTCCGGAAAATGCCGGGAACTAACAATAGTGTATAAATACAGTTTATACTTAATTAAGGAACCTTCAAAATGCGTTCAATCGTCCTTAAATTTGGCTTAGAGTAGTCTTTCATAATTGTAATATATTTCATAATGACACCATCATCGATTTCCAAAATTTTGATTTTCGGCCCACCCTAATATACATATGGATACATATGTATACGTAAACATTTTCAATCTCGATAAACAATTTGTGTAGGTATGATAGACATAAAGTACCAATTTTTTTAACTCAATTGCTACATAATTAATAAGGACATACGGGGTTATTTTTATATAATTCCATCATAGGTACGCCATATTTTTTTTTTATACAGAGACAAAGAAATACAGATTTTTCACTGACGTCATAAATTACATCATAGTTGAAGGAGATTTCATTTTTGGCGGCTCAAAGTTGATATTTTTACAACATAAAATGGACAAATTTCCCATAAATCTTCATGAAAGTTCATTAATTGACTTTAAAGTTATAAAAAAAACGAATTAAAAGATGTACCTCAATTTGTTACAAAGTTATGGCCGATTGCAATTTTTTTTACAGTGACCTTGACCTCTTACTGCTATTAAATACATATTGATGATCAAAAACTTGTAGTAGTATGCCTAAATTACGAATAACGTGATTTTTTTTAGAAACAACTCAAGACTAACTGATGCTATGTTTAAACACTATATTTAGCCAAGGTTATTACAAATATAAGGCTATGCCATGATGAAATTGGACTTTCCATAATTTTCAACTTGATGTACCTTATCAACTACTGAGCAAGATAGACAGATATGACATCATAGAGTATTCCAAAGGAAATTCTAACAGTAACAGTAAAGGAAAGCGATATATAGCTAATCTTGATAGCAGTTATACTACTTGACGTCACTCTTAAAAAGCGGGGTGGAAGTTAAACATAAGTAGGAAAAGTATTTTTGGCAATTAAGGGCGTGCATATGGGGTATCATAATGTCATGATGGCAGCTTGGAGTGAATCCAAACTTGAACCAGAGGTGTGGCAGAAATTCTTTTCGAAGACGCCCCAAATTGGAAATGGTAGGGGGTTGACGTCATGGCGGTTTTGGTTCCTATTGGCTGTATGGGACTATAATTTATATCTTGATATTGAAGGCATTACGGATGGAGATGCCTGCTAGTATATAAGTGATCTCAAGATAGCCTTCAAAAGCATAGATAAAGAGGATCAAATAAAAAATATAATTGACTCTAACACATTCATTTTTCTGGTATCTTGTAAAGTTTTCAAAAAATAACTGCAGGTGTCTGCAGCCTGGTCAGCACTGACTTCGGCGTGGAGATGATCACACACGCGTTGCCTTGTTTGTTGTTGCTCCGAGATTTTATACTTATAGACGTTACATAACAACAAAGCTTATTTATTTATGTTTCATCTGTTGTTCTGTTTCGTAATTAAAGATAACGTTGATAAAATTGTAATTAAATGTCACTTCAAGTTTTTTCGGTATGTAAATTTAAAATTGTAAGCAGCGTGGGGTCCCAATCATGAGCAGGGACATGCCTCTTGCTCCTAAAGACCCCTAAAACTACCCCTGGCTCCCAGTTAATTCTGGTTCTAAAATGGTTCCAATTTCATGTAATAATGACCTCTACAGTCTTCTCAGTGCTGATATGAGGCGGAGAGAACGTGGCACGTGCGGCAGCCTTTCTGTTATTCCAACATTTTTAAAAATAGAGAAATGGGATAAAAACAAAAGTTATTTATTTTTGTTGCAGCTGTGGTTTGGTTGCATAATGAAACCTCGTAATGGAAAATAAGGGGAATAAAATCGTAACTAAGTGTTACTGAAAGTTTTGAGTCCAGCCTCTCTATAATCTTCCTACAAAGTCTAACCAAAATCGGTTCCTAACTTTTACGTTGTCACGCTTACGAACAAACCCAGACGAAAACCTAACTTCGTTGCTGGCGGAATTGAAGACCCCACCCCAAAAACATTCTGTTTCGGACCGAGTTTCAACACTAGTTGTTACTAATCGTAAGATGGCCCATATCAACAATGCTGTTGCCACATGAAAACGCTCTATACAAGCTGCAATACGCAAATAATGGTACTTTGCAATATATGTAATAATTGTAATTATTGAGACATTGACTCCTATATGGGTAGAATGCAAATATTTAAATATTGTATGATTTGATAGGCACACAAAACGCATCAGCATCACTACATACTACTTCATACTTTAAAAGAATGGAGTGGGATGGCAAAATAAAAAATATATACATACATACATATACTTGAACACGTCACGTCATTAGAAAATACAATAAGTGCACAACACACTGAAAAAGGCTAACAAAAATATACCCTACATATATTTTACTATTGACCTTACTGTATAGATAGGGCTGGCCGTGGACCTGGATACGAATTACCCAGGTACAATATAAGTAAATGTGTAGTATCCGAAAAGATCCGATACCCGAACCAGCTTCGTTTATTTGAAATTTTGAAGATCTTAAGAAGATTTATGAGTTGTACTTTGAACGCTGATTAGATTAAACTCAAATGATTTCTTGTTAAGCTGGTGTGATCATTTTTCCAAAATTAATGGAAGCAGTTGGCAAGTCGTTATCTTGATTGTATCCCGCAACCTTTGCTACAAAAAGAAATAGAAAAAAGGCCCAAAATCATTTGGTAGTTAGCCAAATAATTCAATTATACCAACTGCTATTTATCTCTTATTTACTCCCATTGATTAATGTTAAGTTATACATTAGTAATTGTGTATGATAGCCAAAATTTCTTCATAGAAATAATAAAATAGCCAATATATATATTATATAAACGAAATTGAGCAGGAATTGTATTCCTGTTCTTTTGGAAACGGAGCATATGTATAGAATAACTGATTACTTTGTTTATTTATCAAAAAGAATGAATTATGAAATAGCTTTGACGCATCAAGGGAAAGGGGGGAATCAACAGCTGACAACAAAGTACATGGGTATTTTTTGCTAACAATCAACTGATTTTAACCCTACTGTGCTGTCTCTCTTTGAAGAAAAGACGAAAGGGCTTTATATTTAAATTGTGGGATATTTCAGATTTCTGATACATCAGTGAAAAGTACTAGTTATGGTTAAGTTCATAAATGATACTCCTTGAAACTCACTTGGAAATAGAAATAAGACGGGTCGTGGACCAGGATCTGAAGTACACGTCTACGGTATAAGTCAACTTGTATTATGCGAAAAGATACAAGCCCCGAACCGGGTATTCTTACTTTTACAGATCTTAAAAAAAGCTACGAGGAATTTTTCGGATCTTAAAAATATCTTATTGTATTGCTTAGTCCATAGATTTATAAAGATATTATATATATGGAGCGTAGCATCTCGTATTTATCGTGATTAGTGCTTATAACCTCATCTACACCAACAGTTGCATCACCCACGTCGTTACTTTTATTATATCACGCAACTTTTCCTCCGAAAAGAAACAGAAAAAAGCCCCAAAATCAGTTGGATTTATTATTATTCATAATTTGTTGGTTAAACTGCTCATAAAACTTGAGACAAGAGTCCGTCTAATTTTAGTGTCGGATCTGAAACCAAAAATTCGGGTACTTGTTTGGAATATTTCTTTCTAAAGATATATACCGATCCAGATCCAAGGCAAACTAGATCCGTCCTATCTTTACCATGCGGTGACGTCATATGTACGAGATCTCACCAAAATGAAACCACTATTTTATATTGCGTATTCCATTATCATTCGATTTGCCAATTATTTTTCTTTATCAAGTTAGAACACATGTCAACAACGTTATTTACCTTTTGAGACAACGCTTTTTGAATCAAATTGCAAGAAGGACAAATGGGTTTGGGTTTCGATACTTTGTGTCAAGATAAAGAGTGAAAAACACTTTGTTTCATCATTCGCAATTTTTTGATGAAATACAAAATAGTAAACTACTTACTCCTTCTGGGTAATGTGTCTGGTAAGACTAATGAAGTGAGAATTTACTTCTTTTTCAAAGATATTAAGGCATTTTTTATTAGAATGTGATATTTTTGTAAATATCTGGGATTTAAGGTGTGTTTTTTAATTTGAATTGTAAAATATTATTAAATAATAATAAATAAAAATATTGCTACAAAAGTGCAGAGAATCTTAGAAAAATCCTAGTTCCCTAGAAGGCAATTACCTGATAATAATGTCCATATTATTAATAAATGTATATAAATATTTTTATTCAACTCTTATTTGATCTATTTTTGTCTTTCTTTGATGCATTAGGTGTAAATTTACCTTCTCATTATACGTAATTCAAAATACAATAAATTGAAATATAATTGCACTTGGGTAAAAAAACAAAAAATATATATATATTTGAATATAAAAGTTTAAAAAAATCCCATTCTAAATTGATTTTTCCTTCCATTTTTTCAATATTAGAGAATCCCAAAGCACACCAAAAAATTGTCTAACATTTTTATCTATCAAAAACAAAGTAACGATGCAAAAGAACCGTTAATGTCACCATACATTGTGGCCAAATGTACCAACAAAATTAAAAAACAAATTGAATTCTAATTAGAAAATAGGGGACGTACAATTTAGATTTTTTAAAATAAAATAAGAGATCTATAGATCAATAAATGTTAGGTTCCTTTTTGATTAGACTAATATGTAATACCCCTAGTAGGTATTCGAGGAAAATAATATAATATTTGTACTTCTCCAGAGAAGATTAGTGAAATGAAAGTTTTTGGCATGAATAATGATCACTACATGTCACAGAGGAAATGTATTAGAACTGTATGAATCATGACAATGATGACTCCTTCAAATTTCAAATAATTTCCTCAGATAAATCACTCTCAAGTAATGATGTTACTTACATATGAAGTGAAACTGAGTTCTCACATAATATATGATACATATACACGAAAGAGACTCACTCACTCTAAGAAAAGAGACATTTACTCGGGTGATTTGTTAGGGATGGGATTTTTTGTAGATATTAAAAGTGTTATTCAATTCGATGTCTACAAAAAAGTTCCATCCCTATTGTCATTTTATTGTTTTCAACGAGGTTGAACATAATTAAAGGGCATGTACTTTTTTTACCCAGTATCGTTTCAACTGATTCTTCACTTCTTTCCCTGGCTTAGTATCTCTTTAGTGTACACACGATAGGTTGTTTTTAATTAAGATTAATTGTTCTATCATGAAGGTTTATTATATATTGTCAACTAGGAGTAGTACCCAGCATTGCCCGGAGTTATTATACAGTTTTTTTTTCCAAAATAGTCTAATCGTAACTCTATATAATTCTCCGAACAAAATTACAGACGGGACAGGTTATACAGATGGGAGCATCGCCGGAAGAAGTTTGTCGAGGTACAAGGAATCAATGTTGAAATATAAAATTAAGAATTTTTTTTTCTTACAAAACCGCTACTCGCTAAAACGGCTAAAAATTTGGTGTGTAGCTGTCAATAGATGCTAAATAGATATGATTAGTATTTATGTACGAGGTCAAAAACTTTTCTTAGTTCTTAGAGCCACTGATCTTAAGATTGTACCATACTGTACCCAAGAAAGTCGGACTGACACAACACTATAAACGATCATATTTTGCCTCCTTAAAAGTCTACATAAAATTTCTCCCCAGCATTTTTATTTGTTTACATTGAAGGAACAGCATCCTGGCTACAATTATTAACGTACTCTTGTTTCATTTTTCTGTTTATGGATAGACATTTAACAAAATAGACTAAACACCTAATAAAAAAAATCAATAAAACCGACAAATAGTTATACATTAATGTATAAGTACATTATTTCGGCTCCTTATGATCGGGGATGTGTAGGAATTTGATCCACGTGTTTTGAACTTTTAAAACTATAATAAAAAGCTCCATCAGTGAACGATAGAGTAAACATCAGAGGAGTCGCTAGTCCCTTTATTTATGCCGTTTTCATTCCAAGTAAACGGGCTTATTGCAGTTTTAGGGAACGATAAAAATCCGTGTTATATTGAAATCCGGATTGTAAGGGGATTTTTTTAGTACTAAACCCCATAAAATGGGAGACATAATTTACGAATATATGTGGGGAATTTACTGCACTATATGGCGAGTCAAACACAGCGTTATGCCAAATCTTTGGGATTTTGAAACCTTGTTATGTGGGCCCCCATTATATCTAGATTTCTGTGTTCTACATATGCTTAGCTGTTCTTTACTCAATAACAATTCTAACAGATTTGGAAAATATATGTGTTGGGGCGAGAGCCAACCTAAAAGTTTCTGAAGTTCCCCCGCCCTAATTTTATCATATCATATATATATTTATAAGTGTGTTTTTCGTTTTTAACATATGATCAGTCTGAAATTTAGCAAATATACGGATAAAATAACCAAACGGGTTGTACCGATATTTTTTTTGATTCTTGAAAGTAAATAAGAGCCTGTTTTTAACGGAAATAAAACATTTTTTTCCTTTTCTGTTCCTACAAGGGTGGTCTGAAAAGTTTCTAACCTAAGAAAAATTCTTAAAACATTTTTTCTGATTTTTGTATTCTTATTTTTCAAACTGGCTTCCGTGTATCTCTACACACTTCTCCTAGTGATATTCCCATCTCTGTAACCCATTCAAATAGTACTCTGTGTTTATCCCTGCAAAATAATTATTCTAGAGAAACTTTATATTTTTTGGCTCAATTACTCCGAGTTGCATTGACTCAGATCCGTCAAATTTTAACACATCAAACCTTTATATGCCTGCTATATTTTGAATCTATTTATAGCTCACACTTTGAAAAACAAATATTTAATGATACTCGATTTTGTTCATTTTGACACAAACACTCACATCAACGACTCTTACATGACAATTACACCTCCAAAATGGATGAAACTTTGGTGAGTAACTTTCAATAGATTCTAGATAGATGTGACTCGCGTTTATTTACCAGTTCAGGTCGGTAATTTTTTCAAATCACCCACTCCTTCTCTCTGCTCTTCCCTATTCTCTTCTACCCCTATCTCTTTTTACATCCCACTCTCTGTTTCTTTTCTTAAACCTTCATTCTTTGTTTCTATTCCCCTCTATTCACAACTGCAACACCGACACCGTTTCCTAGTATATATGTAAAATAGGGAAGTACCCATACCAAAATTATACGATCTTGAACAAAAATCACAAATAAGAAAAATGTCTAATATATTTTTGTACATGATATATTTACATATACATAGCTAAATATTTCATGGACGGATTTCGGTCAATTATCGACTTTTAGGGATATCATTCCCTGTCAGAAGCATCAACAGAAAGAGTTGAAGGTAATCAATAATCGTAATCGGATGTACAAGTAAGGTAGCATTAGCTAGTGCTGATTTCTTACGATTAAATTATTCTTTTAATTCCATATTAGGCTCAATCCTGACTTTGATGAGAGAAGCTTTGGTCATGAGAGCTCCTTTTTAGTAGTTGAGGGAAAGGTCGTAGAAGTTTAGCCATACCAGGAACAAATCGATGTCGATCTATAACCACTCCGAGTTAGATTTACTTAGACATGTCAAATTTTAACACAGCAAGTCTTTATATGTTTGCTATTGGTTGAACATATTTAAAGATTACTCTTTAAAATACAAATATTTAATGACAGCTTGATATTCGATTTTGTTCTTTTTCACGTAAACGCTCACATCAACTCACTCAAACGACTGTTATACAAGAACTGGGCGTCCAAAATACTGGAAACTTTGGTGAGTACTTTTACTGAATAAACTTTAATTTTCAATGGATGTACCTGAATTTTGTTATGTAGGTTTTTAATTATTATTGCACTTCTTTTAAATTAAAATTAAGTAAGTAGAGCTCTAGTCTTAAGCCTATGTTAGTCTATACTATGATATATGGTTTTTACTCAATAATGTATATAAATAAATATGCACAGGTATAGGGTGGAATCCGCATTATTGTGCCAATTCCGATGCATTGCCCCACCCCTATATAACCCTTTATATAACCTTTTAATATCAGTAATTATGTAACGGGTTTAATATTTTTTTGGGGGGCTAAGACCCCCCCCCCCTTCCCCAAATGACGAAGGCTAGCAACAGCCCTGGTAAACATACCGAATTACACAATAAAGTAGGATTTACATGAATTTATTGTTAAATCTTTTTTTAATATCTTTGTTTGAGTCAGGAGGGGTCACGCATAAGAGTTATTTAAAGAGGGTTTTTTCACCTCTCCTTTCCTTTTCTTCTTTCTTATGTAGATGTCTACATTTTTTACAAGATTTAAATATTAAATGTCATGGGAATGTTGTCATCAATCACTTTTAGTCGAGCCCACGAAATAAATTGAAATCCATCTCATGTCGTCAGTTGAAAGAACAGGAATCGTGTAAAATGTGTATATGAAGAATGACTTATTGTGAGGTGAGTAAACACACACACACACAAAAAACAATCTCTGGCAAAAATCACGAAGAAAAGGAGAAATCTCCAATTGACCCAAAGGAAATAGGCGATTAGTCGAGTGAATTAAAAATAAATCAAAAAAACATTTACCAAAATTATGCTGACTCGTTCACAAATCCTCAATCAAAAATGACTAAGGATTAAGGATAGTACTGAATCACATTTTCTTAGATCTGGGTGGTTCAGATCTTTTGACGTAAATATTCGAGTAAATTTCGTGTCCAGATTAGGCGGCTACTAGTCTTCAATTTTATGAGCATTTTACCCAATGTTTGGACCTTTATAAATTTTTTTTTACTGATAATGATTGATTCTGAAGCAATGAACTACCCAATGTTATTGCTATTGAAACAGATTTATTATAATCATATTGGGCACGATAATAGCTATATTGTATTTCGCAACCTCTCATCCGAAAAGAAACAGAAACAAGCCCAACATCAGTTGTTATTTTGCCAATTCTTCCAACTATGGAATTATTATTCAATAGTTGTTGAGAATTATAAACAGCTTAGAAGGAGCTAATAAAAATCCAGGTAGTCACTATTAAGAACCCTGATTAAAGGGGAAAAAGACGATCAATCGACAGTTGATAACCAAATATAGAGTAAAATTTTGTGTTAGTAAGGTAGTACCGGGTTTAATAACTTGAGCACCGCGTTACTTCGCTAACACAAAAATATAAATAATATGTTTGTTATCAGCTGTTGATGTTTCTACTTCTTTTTCTCTTGACTAAACCTATAGAAAAATACGTCTTCCTTTTAATATTCATTGTTTGAAATGAAAAATATCAAGAATGCATAAGGATGGTCGACCCAGGATATTACAATGCTATTTCAGTATTCAGGGTAAATTGAAACCCCTTGAAAGTAATGAAAAGGTTAAGGACAATTTATGACGCCTCCAAAAGATTAATTATAATAATTTGTTTATAGAAATTGAGGATAGTTCTTCGTAGTGTACAAAATATAATCTGGACTCAATTTGTAGAAAAATCATTCTAGTTTACTTTTATATTAACGAACCACATAAGCTGTGGGCCTACATTGTATATACTTATTACATCCACATAAATCCGAAAAATGAACATAATTTACTCGTAATTAATGGATAAATAGAGCTAACTAAGAGCAAACGTAATGATAGAATTGCCTCAACTATTATATAACATAACATTATATTTTTGATAGGAAATATTCATATTTGGTCACAATATGTACTAGAGCAATAGTCCATAGTGCACTTTTTTTTATTGTTGATAACAGCCATTTTGGGGGTCTAAACAATCAAGTTTTATAATAATTAATTCCCTTTTTTATTTATATTACGAAAAGTATTGAACTATTTGGTGTCAAAATGGAACCAAGAATTGAAAAGGACTTAAACCTTATTGTTTATCAAAAATATATCACCTTTTGCCTTATTTTATTTAATAACTGACCTTAAAGTGTATTATAAGTATGTATCGG
This sequence comes from Lepeophtheirus salmonis, assembly GCF_016086655.4. Taxonomy (NCBI): domain Eukaryota; kingdom Metazoa; phylum Arthropoda; class Copepoda; order Siphonostomatoida; family Caligidae; genus Lepeophtheirus; species Lepeophtheirus salmonis. The sequence continues at coordinate 12,896,218 of NC_052140.2, forward strand.
TCGTTGGATCTATTTTTTACAAGTGAATAATTTAGCATGGAGTTAGTGTGAATGGGTATTTAAAAAAAAGGAGGACATTACTTAGCACCGGTAGAAACCATTGGTGGCAATGGGCTCACCCCCTACCAATATTATTGGGTAGAGAAAGTTGGTTTTGCCATAAAAATAACATTTAGGCTAATAATACCTACATCATTTACATATTTTTGTCAACTTTTTAATTTTATTATTAAATAATTTTTGCTGGATGAAATACACTCACGGGCCAGACTTGATCTCTCTCCTAAGAAAATAAATTATCTCTTTCTTTTTCATTTCGTTTTATTCCATATATAAAAATGTCCACCACAAATATTTAGAATTATTTACCAAGATATCTCATAGAGCAGGACGAAAGGTTAAGTCAAGGACAATGATGCAATTAGCCACAGTATATTGCAACCAATATATATGCATATAACTATTAAATATTATTTACACGAAGGAAAATGCCATTATCACGTTCTTGCCTTACTTTCAAATCTCTAATCCGATTAAAAAGACAAACAAACACCGTCGAGGACAGTGGAAATTCCAGTCAAATGATTCAAATATGATATTTAATGCATTGCAAATTTGTGTCGTAAGTTATCTCGCTAATACTCTGATATTTTACATATATAAAAGCATATAGTCATATTGACAATGCATTAAAGGTACTTTTGTAAGGTGACGTTTGTGGGCCTTTGAAGTAGCGTGTGGACATGAGTACATAAAGTATTTTAATATTAATGATCTGAATGGATTGTGGGTTGATTGGAGCAGGTATAGCAATACAGAGTGCAGGAGAAAAAAATTCCGAAATTCAATCATTTAAAAAAAGTGTGCAATATGGAAAAAGAAGCACTTATTATTCAAAAACTCTTATAACAAAAAATGTTCATCTGTGTGAAAATGAGCACCATTTTATGGGTGCAAGAGTGCAGTTGTACAACAATTTTCTTGTACAAGTGATAATATCATGGTTGCAACTTGTCCAAGCAAATTGTAGAATTATATTCTTGTACGTATAGAATGTACCTCAATGTATCGCAACCGTCTACTGAGTCAAGGAGCCCCCAAATATAATGGTGCGGAGCCCCCAGGAGTCGTCAACCAAGAAAATTTACTACTCAAGCTGTAATAAAAACCTTTAAAGAAAAGATGGATCTCTCCATGACGACCATGGACGTCAATATCTCATTGTCCACAGTGTCTCATTGACCAAGGAGATATGTAGGTGGTCAATTTTTGTCTTTCAACAGAATGAAACTCTCCTCCACACGGTCAAGATTGTACAGAAATGGCTAGGATACAATTGTGAATTGTGGGACAATAACTCTTGACCACTCGAATCATCAGATCTGAATCTCCTGGATTATAGTATAGGGCGGAAAGTAGAATCCATGGCCTGCAGAATCAGACATCCAAATTTTAAAATACTCTGTCAATAAGCAGCGGATCTCTATATCAGAGGTTTACATCAAGAGCACCTGCATTAAATTTAACCTCCACCTGGAAGCCGTTATTACTGCTTAAGGTGGTCATATTCAAGACGAATGATTATTTATATGTTAAATATATATAAAATATTTTTGGATATTAATTTATAGAAAACTATACATCATTGTTTAATTCGTTCATACGACATGGTATAGTAGATCATATGAAGATGGAGCCTGAAGGATTTGCCCTAGTATGAAGCAAAATTGTATATGAAAACTTTTGGTTTATTAGAGATATATAAAGTAAAGACCCATCCCGAGTCCACACCTAATTTTCCTCCGTGTAATTGGCCTTCAACCTCGACAATACGGTTAATCTCAAAAACCTTGTAATATGAATCAAAATGAACTTTTTCCTAATGTTTCAAGAAATATGAGTCCATCCTCTTCTCATCACACACTACAACGCCCAGACACATAATCTAGGCCCCTGAATGCTTTGTTTTGAAGGTCACCTTAACCCCTTGTAATGACCTTGCAGACAATCTGTCATTTGGACGGCTTAGGACCTTGTCCACAGTGAAGTTCCTTTGGCTATAGAAAGATTTAACTGTCCAAAAGATCAGACACTCATTGCCTTTTGGCTTGCTAAATCTAAGGGTAAAAGGAATATCCAACTTGTCAGCTGCTTGTATTTTGTTTTTTTCACACCTTAGATAATACTATAAATCAATTAAAACAGTGTGCAAAAATTACCACCTGCACTCTGTAGTCTGTATATAGAATGAACAAAACAATTTATTTTACGCCATTGTTTGGCCTATAATCAATTAGCAAGAACCAATTATAAGTATTACTGAAACTAAATGATAAAATATTTTTGGGAGTCCTTGAACAACATTAAATATCAAATAATAATTAATCTATCACAATTATTATTAAAATTTGTAAATAGGATTTGAAATTTCATCATTTTTGAATAAAGAACTCAGGTTATTTATGATTTTTTTTTGGACATAGCCCAACTTACGTGGGCTGATTATGTCTAGGGGAGACGTTGCAACAGAGGATGGTTGCAAAACTTCCAAAAAAATCTTTAAAAAAACAACACTTCCCAATTGTAAAATATAATGCAAATAATTGTCAAGCTTTTGAGGGGTAAAAATAATATTTTTGAGTAGCATTTTTTTTGTAATAATGTAGTCATTTTTTGATTGTATTTTGTGTAACTTATATAATTTGAATCATTGATTATTTTCTATCCGTTGATATAATTTGATCAAGGATCTAAACTCACTCAGTGAGGATAATTTTGTACATATGGTATCACTGCGTACAAAGGAGAAAGTTACTACAAATATTACAATTTCCTTTGCATTATTTATTATTCTAAATTAATTTACTACTACACGGCATTACCCAGAGTTATAAGGCCTCGTCGAACAAACACACTTTGGCTAAAAAAATATAGAAGATAATTAGGTGATCCTTAGTTTTACTCGCCTTTTTTCATTGTCAAACTCAATCGTAGTCATTAAATATATATTAATGTTTTCTTCTAAATAATAAAATACCGAGTGGTCCCTTAAAATCTCAACATATCTGTCTGAGCTCTCTTAATCATTAATATAGGCGCCCTTAGTAGTAATGATGGCTTCCAGGCGGTGGCGGATATGGTCTTCTGTGCTGAGTGACAGTTGTTTTGAGAGCCTAAATGTTGGGATGATGGGCACTGCAGGCCTTCCCTTGGCATGCGCCCAAAAAGTGTAGTCGAGGGCGTTGGCATCTGGGCTGTAGAGGGCTAAAAGTGTCTTAAAAGAGTTCAAAAGACTCATTCAAAACTCATGAAATAAAGTAATGTAACGGAAGAGACGGGTTTCTCCCTTTGCTGATGTCAAAAGTGGTCTCTCCATCCTCATAAGGCTCTTTCCACCCACTTTTTTGATATTTTTTTTTATACAGTCTGGTGTGAAATCCTGAGATATCGCGGGAATGGAAACTTGTGGATCATGTTCAAGTGTCATTTTCTCGACATGAAGTAAAGCTGGAGAGCTCAGATTTTTATATATTTTGTAACCTATTGCTAATACTTTAACATATCGACATATCAATTAATTTTTATCACTCAACCTTAATCAATTATCGAATTAGTAAGTGTTCAGATTTCAATGGACCACCTGATAATAATAATTAAAACAGCTTGACCAATAAAAAAATCACGTTATGACCATAAATGGAAGTAATTTTATATTGGAAGAGGTCTTTTTGTAGTTGCTGACTGAATATTTGTTTTTATTGCCCAAAGTTATTACTTTCTTGATGAGAGAAGAAATAAGTATAAAATAATCACTAGTGTTTAAAAGACAAAAAGTAACATTGATATTTGTTGCAGAGTTAGAAGTGTTTGACCCTTGTTGAACTCGGAGTGGAATTGACCTATATACCTTTTAAATAATTTCAAAGAGTTTATTTAAAACAGCTCCAAGTAATTGATCCCAAAACGAAAAGTGTTACGATTGACCTCGGTCTCCCATATTTATTAAGGATAGTCAATCAAAAATATCAACAATTTTGCATATGTGGAATCGTTAATGATCAATATCTCAGGATTTTATTTGACCATAATAAAAGAGTGCAAATTTAACTGCAATAATGTATCAAGGCCAAACATTAAAAAGATATCAATCATTTATACTATGGTTTTTTTTCTCTTCTTTCAAATATAAATGTACTTAGTTTGAAAATATCATTAGAACTTGACAAATGATCTTAATTGCAAAAAAATAAAAAAAAGGATTGGAAGTTTTTAGAAAAATATATATTCTGAAGGACATTTTAAGCCATTGAATGAACAAATATAAGGTTACTGTTGAATTCCTGGATCGGTCTTAGAATAAAATATTTTTTGCCAAACCAAACTATTTAGTTCCTTTAATCTAGTTTGGCCTGGATCGATCTCATAGACAAATTCGATGTCAATCAGTTCCAAGATAAAAATCATTTTATATTGTACCCACAAAAAAGTGTCTTTTAATGGGTGTTATTTAAAAATCGAGCTGGATTAATTTCATAGATGATTTGCTCATGAGACCATGCTGTGTATTTCTAAATTTTGAACATCGGTAATATGACGTCAGCCAAAGTTTAAAGTGTTAAAACAATGAAAACATTTGCAAACCGTGGTGTTAAAACGGTCCATTCCTTATCAGTCTTTTTCGTAATCGGCCCATTTTTGTTCACCATTTATCAATTCATAAGGACTAATCAGTCGGTCCTTCAGCTTTCTCTCTAACAAAAAGATGTGGACGGTTGACTTGTCTTGAAAGAGCCAAAATAATAGAAATGTACATAAAATCGGGGTTTGAGTGTATTTACGCACACAAATACTATTTTATGTGAATGAATTTTTTAAACAAAGATTGATGACGTAATTATAATATTTGTTATAAAAGTATTTAGTATTTATCAATTTTAGGAATGACAAGGATCGACACTTATGAGTCATGTTGTTACACATTAAGGAAAAGGGTGGTATTTTCTCTAGTTAAGAATCTACAAAAACATATTAGAAATGAGTAATATTTAAATGAAATTCTTGTCAGGGATTTTGAATGCATTTAAATATTTGCTAAGAAGGAAATTCCTGTATCATGACACATTTCCTTATGAGATGTCTGTGGGTGTTTATACTTTTGATGAAATATTGATTCATCCGTAATGGTACTCCCAGTTAGTATCGAGGCTCGGACCGAAACTGATTTTATTTTTTCGTTTCGGTATTAAGTTATTTTTTTCTATATGGATTTGTATCGATATTTATGTACAGACTGCGGGCTCAGGCCGTTGAATCGAAACTACATCGTGTTCAAATCGAGGAAAGATAATTTCGACCTCACTCTACAGTGCCGTAATCACAGTATTTTTTAGTGCCTATATATGACTCATCAGGGTTTTTATACGATAAATACTAATTCAAAAAATATTATTGGTCATACTCAGTAGGGCGATAATAATTATATATTTTTTGACAAGTAAATGCAAAAAAAAAAAAACATTTAAAAAAAGTATGAACAGTTTTGAAGAGTATTAAATGGTAAGCTCAACGGCCCATTAGCTTTGAAAATTTGAGTATTTTCTTGCATACTAACTATATACTTTAAATTAAGGGTTTTTTATGTCAAAATAATAAATTGAGATTAATCAAAGTTAATAGAAATACAAGGTTATACCATCATGTAATTGGCTTGCCAGAATTTTCAATTTGGTGTACCCTTCCGACTACTGGGAAGGAGAGTCATATTTTAATGTCATAGAGAATGATCGGTAAATGGCAGATTACTAGCATATAATTCGAGAAATTATATGATCAACATTAACAGTATATTATATTCTTAGACGTCACTATTAAAAAGCAGAGTGGAAGTCAAACATCCGTCGTTATGGTATATTCTTCAATTTTAATAAACATTGAGCTTATAAAATTTACAATAAAATATATTTAATAATTATTTCGAAAAAAAAGTTATATATTTTCGTTTATATACAAAATAACGTTAATTGATTGAAATTTAGCTCATGAGCAAATCGCAACCAGAATATTGGACTGATCAATATTACATTTAGAAATACATGTAATTGACATTAAATTAAGCGAAAAAAATATAAATTTTAGACAACTATTCCCTAAGTGACCTTTTTATAACCAATCAAAAGCTAAAAACCAGCTTTAATATAAATCTACAAACCTATAAAATGACACATCATACAGCTCAATCCGAATGTTGCCGAAAAAAATAATTTATTTTTAATAAGGAGAGTCAGAAACAGTTAATTGTTAGTTACTTTCTAAGTTTTAATTAAAAAATTCAAAAATGATCTTTTTCTGAGTCATAACTCAAAAATCTTCGATTTTGACCAATTTTCTAAAAACAGTATTTTTGATAATAAAAAAAGGCAAACATTTCAAAGAATATGGAAATTTTATCTACGCAAGTATTTATAGGCTTCAAACTCCATTAGCTAACAGTGCATATCATTTCTAAAACATTGTAATGTAGAAAAAAATCTAAATTTCTAATAAAAAAATGATTTATTTCTTACCAATTACTCAAAAATCTTCGATTTTGACAAATTTTACAGGAAAAAAAAATTGATTTAAATTCTCATTTGAAAGAATACAAAATTATGTATGCGCATTAACGGCATTATGGGCTTAAAAGTCAACATCCTTTTTATAACATAGTTAGTGAACTGGATAAAAAAGAACACCCCTCGCCCCCCCAAAAAAAAAAAACACCCCATGTACTTAATTATATGATGAACAGTTATAATAATGACGTTATTTAAATTTTGTATCAATTTGTTATCTATTCCGTCCATTTTGAACATAAAACACAAAGAAAATATAAATCCTTATTTTTTAAAGTAACCTTAACAATATGAGTTTGGGGCTTCAACTATATATAATTGGTTATTCGTATAGTAAAAACCCTAAATTGAAAAATAAAGAATTTAGTCAATCAAAAGGAAAAACAAAGGAAATACTTTTTAGCAAAAATATTAATTAAATTCACTAAACCTCAATTATAAATGGCTAAAAATATAAATAAATCCGAAACAAGGCATTATCAAAAGAAATAAAGAATGTCGTATAAAGGGATTGAATGTTTCAAGAGCATACTGTAGAGTATTGACTAAGGAATGATGAACATTTATCTTGGGGAGGTTAATCAATCTAACTAGTTCGTTCCAACACAAATTATTATTAGGGATATAGCCATACCGAATTTTCAGCTAATTCCGGATCCAACACCATCTTTATGGACGATTCCAATTCCCTCTGTATCTGATCTAATTTCAACTGCCTTACTGCTAAAAAAAAAAATATTTGCGACGCTAACAAAAAGCTATTTTCTATTATTTTAATGGTTCGGACAACATGAGAAAAAATCATCTTGAACATTATCGAGTTCCTAAAACTGAGTTTTATATACTTGCCTAGGAATTAAAATATGGATAAACCAGTGTTTGAGTCCATACTTGTGTCTTTTTAAAGGAAGAATACTGATGACTTAAACTTGACTCAGAAAATATGGACTCGATTTCAGTTCTGTGTTAAAACAATACTATTCAACAAACATACAAAACTGAAATATTGAGTGAAAAAGTTACCCAATAGTTTTAGAGTAAATTCCTCAACCCAACTCTTACTGTGACATAATTTTTGAACGACTCATGATACAATCAAATGTATGGGGCACTAAATATGTGGTTATTTCTAAATTGTTGCTTTCAAGTACATTTCCTGAACAAACCTGCAAATTTGAATAATCATCCTATGTGCTTCCTCCACCCTTTTTCTTTTTCTTTTTTTTGCATTTGTCTGAAGGACTTTGTCTTGGTTAGATATTTTATTGATTTGTTACGGTAATTTTGTCTCCCAAAAATAAGCTCAAATAAGTGATATTATCCATATAAATAATTATACATATGTATCGGTTGAATCGCCATTATTGTGCCGATTCTGATACTTCAAAAAAGGCCAGCTCCGATACTTATTTTGATGCATCGGTAAACTTCTTAAATATAATGGTCTTAGACCGATCTAAGATTTCAGACATCACTAATTTGGGTTGTTTTTTTATGAGGGTGAGAGAGGAACAAACGGGTTCTTATCTATGAATGTAGGTTTACCTAATACAATCTCATTTAACTATATAATGAGTTATTTACGTGATATTTATATGAATGATTATAACTCTGTGTATTAATTATACATATTAAAAGCTTGAATAATATGTTCAAGGGGTGTAGAATATAAATAGACACCCCCATTATGAGCTGGATAATCATGAGACGAGAGGTCAGGATATTTTATTATACACTAAGATTATAACAAGGTTTTTTTCAAGGACAATTCCAGTTATATTTATTTAAAAAAAAGGTTATTACGGATATATGAACATGGGTATGTAAATTAAAGACTTTAAATCTAATCACGCATTTATTCATCCCTCCCCTTCTCACAAGAATCCCTTTCTGTCTGTCTAGATCAATAAGTCTAAATAACCAACCATTTAGAACATTTTATGTACAGAGTGGTACATTATTATCTGAACACATTGGATTTTAAACTTTAAAGAGATATAATTTATTAATTAACAATAGAATTTCAACAAAATTAATATGTACTATAAATAGCCTTGAGTCTGAGCTCTCTTAATCGCTGGAGTAGCCGCCCTTAGGGCAATTATGGCGTCTAGGCGGTGGAAGGCCTAGCACCCACTACGGATGTAGTCTTCTGTCATGGCGTCCCAGTGCTAGCTGACAGTGACTTAGAAGACCTCAGTGTTTAGATGAAGACACTACAGGCTTTCCTCTCGACATCTTTCTAAAAGTTGTGGTTGAGGGTGTTGGCATTAGGCCTGTAGTGTGAGGCAAAAGTGTCCAAAAAGAGTTCGAAACCCCCGAGCTCTCTTGCATGACACATCATGAACTTGAGGGGATTGCTCTGAACTGTTTACTTAAACTCCTACGGTTCCAGTTCGGCATTTTTAACAGGGCCCTTTTCCCTCTCCAACATTTTGGACTTGCTGACGGCGTAGACCGTGGTCCTGGAGACGCCCAACTCCTTGGATTTCACGAATGAAATTCGTCGTATACGTTAAATGTCATTTTCTCGACTTGTACGTAAGCTAGAAAGCTCAGGTTTTTATTTGTAACTATTTTTTTATGTTTTTTTATATATCGTAATATGAATTAATTTCAATCACTTAATCTTCATTAATTATTGAATATTTAGTAAGTATTTCAATAGGCCACCCGGTATCTTTATATATAAGGTCATGCTCGACAATTGCAACAAACTTTGACATCATCGAGATCCCGTATGAGTGCATCCCGGCCAAGTTTTGCCCCCTGCACATACAATAGGTTAGACAGCAAATAAAATTAATTTCCGTTTGTTTTTGTTTTTAGTCTGTTGTAGAGATGAAGAAGCACGATCACTCATCAAGTAGAGTGTTGCTAATTGGAAATTTTCAAAATTATTTGGACGCCAATTAATCGAACCTTAATGATGTTAAGAGTCCTATAGCTGGTGTTATCGGATCCCACGTAATTCAATAATTTCAAATGAGAGCAATTGGTTCAGATTTACTTTATTTATTTATGTACATGGAAATATTGACATGTAAGAGGTAAAAAAATTAAAATGTCAGTAATACCAACGGTTTCCAATTGAACCACAAGGCCTAATACGGTTTGAAATTCTGAAATTTTATTCATTCAGCGTCTATTCCATGAAAAAGTGCAGCAAAGAGAAAATGGAAAGGAAAGCTAGTTTAGATGTGATTAAATCAAATCAAAAAATCAGTAACAATGTATTTGTTCAGGATCTGGATGACGTCAAAGTTTGCTTCCCCTTGTAGTGCACGCCCCTGAGCAAACTAAAAAAATATATATATTCTCAGCAAGGTTGTGTGACAGATTATATAGCTTGTTGTTTAAACTAGTTGTGTAAAAAAATGGCACATTCACAGAATAATTTTCAAAGGACCCTCTATGTGAGTAATATACACCTCTTTTTTTTTGTTCAATAATATAATCATTCAGGGACTTGGATTACTTCAACGTTCAGAACGATAATCAGGGAAAAAAGTAGAAATATCGACAGCTGACAACAAAATACACTGTATATATTTGTGTTTGTAAGCTAAAGTCGTGCTAAAAGAAAATAATTGTAATAGTAAATGTGTGATTGATCTATTGGTAGGTTGTAGGCCTTTGTTGTATCTCGCAACCTTTTCCCTAAAAAGAAATTTAAAAAAATATTGCTTCTTACCTATGAACAGACATATTTAAATGGACATTCCAACTTGTTCAACAATATTTACAGACATCCCTAACAACATACATAATTATGAATATAAAACAATTCTTAAGCCAGGCATATATTTTATTTTAATGATATTTCACGACAAATAAAAAGCTTAGACGAATGCACTTTTTTTTTAACAACAATAGTTTTAGTTTTTTTTATAAATAAAATAATTAGTTTGTTTCTTTCTGAGAAGATTTGATGCAAACAATGTTTATGTATAGGGTAGGGCAGTACAACATGGACTTGATAAATTGATTTAGAAATACAAAAATAATTTTATATTTTCAATACTAGGTAAAAAAATAGTGTTAACAAAACATGTAGACAAGGTTTTTGCAAAACTTTTTCTACTTTTGCAGGAGTTGATGAATCAAGCTCCTCTGACAAGTCACCTGCAAGGTCATGGGAGTTGACTTCAAAGTGAGTCCACATTTGGTTGCCAGGTCCTGTTGGTTTCCCCTTCCAATGTGCACCATATAGAAATGCTCAGTGGGTTCAAATCGGGCCAGGAAGGGGCCATATCGCTTTGGGCCAGAATCAACCCATGCTATCTGCGTACAACTTTTAGCACTTGGCCAACATATGAGAGGGGGCACCGTCTTGAGTCCACACATAGTTACCCTCCGTGTAGTTGGTCTTCAGCCAAGCCAAGATGGTGTACCAAAGCACCTTATAGTAGTCTTCCAAGCCAATTTTCTGTCCAGCCTTGAAAAAGAAAGGAGCCATCTTCTTTTCATCAGAGACCACAACGCCGATAACCATTTTTTTGGTCGGAAAATTGGTGTAGTAATCCCCTTAGACCTTTTCTTTTGTTTCTGCAAAGCAAGCAGTCGTTCCGGTGGTTGTGGAATTGATTAACTGTGTAAAGCTTTTTGTCCAAAAAAAAATTCCCAATTGACCCATTTGCCTTGATCCATGGGAGGACTTTCTTGAACCTCTTGAGCCTCATGGCTTTCATGCCCTCTATCAGAAGGTGGGGTGGGATGCTTGTGAAAGAAAAAAATCCCAAGTTGTGCATAAGAGCCCTCCTGATGGTCCTAGGAGCCACCAAGAAGTCGTTAGCGAAGCGATTCATTGACTTAGTGGGATCCTCCTTTATATCATTGTCGAAACTTAACAAGAGCTCACTCTATAAATTATGCCCTCAACTTCCTGACGTCCTGGAAAGGTCTTCTAAAAAAAAAAAACTCTATATATAAACGTATCGAACCTTAAGGGACATACCAAACCGAACTGCGGTGCAACCCCGTACCGTACCAGCTCTAGTATCTATATACTAGGCATGAGTCTGGGTAATACCTGTACCCTTTGAGTTGAATCTGGAACATCAATGTAAAATTTACTCCCATATAAGACACACAAACAATTTTGTGGCTAATTAATGGGAAAATTGAAAAAAAAAAAAATATTCGGATCCTTATTTACAGGCAAGTACCCATTTTTTGCCCTGGATATTTGGCATAGATAACTATATCTACAGAGTGGAGAGCAAAAACATGCAGTAGTATGACTTAATTACGAAAAAACATGATTTTTTATTAAATTAAGAAAAGAAACAGCTCGAAACCAATTTGAGAATTGTTTAAATTCTAAATGTAACGACGTAGCTGAATCGACAATGCACTCCGGAGAAATTATTCTCTTCAACTCAATATGTGTAGGTTTGTATCTCATTCCTAGAGAAGGAAATACACTTTAAGTTTATGCACTTCAAATAATTCCTAGATCAGGTGGAGTAAATATAACTCTATAATATTTACTTATACTTAATCAGCGTAACTCCATATGACCAATTAAAGTAACACTAAAAAAAAAAGAACCTATATTTGGATATATTTTGTTTCTTTCTTCACTCACCGGCAAACAGATTGGCTGCTCTTACCGATGAAGGGAGTGCCCATTGGGAATCACGTTGTCATGATGGCAGCTAGGAGCTATTCCAAATCTGGATGAGATTTGCAGGATACATTCTTTTCCAAGACACCCCAAACAGCAAAGTCTTGGGAGTTTATGTCAGTGCAGGAGAAGGTTTATACGGAGGCAGGCCAGGAGTCAGTCATATTATCGATGCAATAGTTTTGTGACATTTAGGATACATGGAAATGGGTACTATCTTGCCATCCTTAATGGACTTCTTGACATTGCCACCAAAAAGGGATTCGTCCTTCCCTTATCACACACCAAGCCTGCTTTATATTTTTGTTGTATTATTCCTAGTTGGCTCTGATATGCAGGGGTTCCATTCATCATAAAACTTCAATATGCCTGTCCAGCCTTTCAACATTGTATTGGGCAGGGCCCAATGCCATGGGGTCGTTAATTGTTTTTGAGACGGATGTGAACATTATGTAAAAAAACCGCTGGAATGGTAATTTTAGCCAATTTTTGGCAAGATTTAGAGAAATTTTGTAAAGAATATTCATCTTTTCCCCAATAGTTTGCTTTAGTAATGTGTATCTCACATTGTATAAGTGCGATCGGTTTAAATTCAATGGTGTTAGAAAGATAAAATTTCAAACAAAAAAACTTTTTTGACCGTCTTGTGAGGGTTTGACTCAGTTTTGTTTGAGTGTCAAAGACAGACAGCAGCAAAAAGAAAATACGCCAAAGATGCAACAGGCTCTGGAAGGCCAATTGTCGAAAATAATCGAGTCGGATCGTCATGTAAGTACCGTTTGGATTCCCAAGAAGATAAAAGTCAATGGAAAGAAAAAAATCAATAAAAAAATCCATTAAAAATAATGCTTATCTTTTTAGTATATAAGATATTTTAACAGTTTGGGTCGTTTCTGATTGCTTGTTCTAAAATGGGTCGCTATATTTGACAGGTTGGGAAGCACTGCCCTAAAAGGTTGGATTGCTTTAAAAGAAAAAGAAGAATGCAGTCCTGTCAGTCTGGTACTAATATAATATTTCATTCCTAAAACCGGTCCCTATCGGTCTTTTATGGAAACTAAAACAGGTCAAATAACGTAGTTACTACTAACTATGTGATTTGATTCGCTGAATTTTCATTTGAATTAATTACTTTCTTCAAAGAGACAAGATACCTGTACGAAATGTGTGACTAGAACCGTATTATTATACGTTTCAGCTATCTTTCATTACTTTCTTCGTTCTTATATTCTTCAATCTAAGCTATGCGTGAAGAAAATAAAAAGATACCTGGGACCACAGAACCTTAGAACCGTTGAATGCAAAAAATATCGGAATGATATATATATATAAAGACTTAAAGGGGTTTGGGAAAAAAGACGGAGAAAGTGTTCAGTCCTAGGACATATCCAACACTAGTTACTACAGAATTGCCGAGATAAATCTGGACAAAATTCAAAAGCGTCTTTTTAAAATTGTAGACTAGATAGAGATGTAAGCAATAAAACAACAATTATTTGTATGGACTATTTTAATCAATGGGACTGCCCTCAGTGGCAATCACTTTCTCGATCCTGGCCCTGAAGCTCTTGCAGGCATTTTCCACATCTGCAGCCGAGATACTCGCACACTCCTTCTTCATGGAGTGTCTTCAGGCTATCCACGCTATTGTGTTGCCTTGAGCAGACATCCCTCTCAAACTTTGCATAGAAGAAGTAATCCAACGGATTGTAATAGGAAGAGTTGGAGGACCGTAAATCGTAAAAGTTGGTGCTAATATACTCTTTGCTGATCTTAGATGTGTGGGGGGGGGGTAGAGTCATGCGGTAACACGTAGGGCTCAGGGACGTTTACTTGCACCCACGGAAGCATAGTGGACCTCAATCACTCCACTTACACAGTAGAATTGACCTTTTCTCCCCGCTTGAAGAAGAATGGCGGCATGACCTTTTCTGTGCTGGTGATTACGCCCAAGACCATGATGGAGCTGGAGTTCTTTGACTTGTACACAGTGGGGACATTGCCACTGGACTTAGAGAGCCATTTGTCATTTTGAGAGCTTCTTTTGCGTTCAATAGTGAATATTTTCTCATCTGAGTAAATGATGATAGTTACTGCTCCATGTTCTGCAAGAGCTAGTTCGGTGACAGTGGATCTTTTGGGTTGCTACATAACTCCAAGTGTTTATTTTGATAAAAAATTGAAAGAATATTACACACAAGACTATAACCTCTTAATTAAGACACTCTGATGTGAGCTCAGTGCAAGGATCCCAGTGTTATTATCTATTGAATTTTGTCGTCCGGATTTATCTAGGCAACCCTGCAAGTATAATTCGTTGATTGAGTAGAAATACTCAATCCACACTCAATTTTGATTAAAATCCTTCTTGCTTGCTTTTGTGTTGACAGGCCACATATTGATAATGTATATATACAAATTTAATTTCTTCATGAGTAGAGTCAATGTCAGGAGGTGCTTGGCCTAGCCTAGATAATCGTTGTTTTTATTGCTACTTTTGTACCCTCTCCTTATCATTCATCTGTCAGTCCAAATATTTTGTAGTAAAGCTCGGCTTGAATACATAATACATGTATGTTTGTTGTTAAAAGAACACATAAGCTCTTCACTTCAAATGACATTCTAATTCCTAAATAGACACAAACCCCATTATTCTGTAATTAATAAAATATGAATCATTCTCACATCATTAACTATATAAGGTATCTTGCAACCTTTCATTAAAAAAAAAAAGAGAAAATGTTTAAATCGGTTATCATTATTTTTTATGAAACCGCTATACTGGGTGCGAGGCTAAAATCTGAAGACTAGATAATTGGCAAATTGAGAGCTTCTGCTGATTTTTTCATAGAGGAACCTACATAAAGTTAGGCACGTTGAAGACTTCATAATACTCTGTAGAAATTTCATTTGTTTATCTATTTTTAAGTTATCAAGAAAATGGATTCTGAACGTGACACTCCTGTAAATATCTGAGCCCTTCTTGATGCAAAAAATAACATCTAGAGGCTCACTTCCTCCCATGGTTTCGGGCTAACTTCCGGGATGAAAATGTAGTCTTGGAATAAAACGGCCCTCCACACTACCAAAGATGCACAAAGATCGTTGCGCAATAACATCAATTTATGGCCAAATATAAATATGGTCCCTGTATTTAATGCCACAAACCCTTTGGACTACACCTTTTGGTCGCTTGTAGAGTCCAGGGCCAGTTCTCTTAGGCACGAAAACATCCCGGCCATGCACCCCACCGTAAATGATCACTGGACCAATATGTCCAAAGAGTACATAAGAAAGACGTGCTAAACCTTCAGCAGTTTTTAGCCTATATCTAGCAATTTTTGACTGGTATAGCTGGATAAAATTTCATCAACCTGATGGATGGAAAGCTTAGTGGATATTTGCTAAAGTTTAGCCGATTTTTATTTATGTCAGAAATATATACATATATATATTATCATAGTTTCGATTTTGAGTAAATTGAGTACATTCATATTAAAAGATTCAATGAAATAGTTCATGGTACACTCAGGGTTGGATCAACATTATAGTGGGCCAATTAGTTGTGTTTCATGTATAGACTATACTGTAGCCCCCTCTCCAAATCGAGAAATTTTTATCATTGTCATATAAAACTATCGTCTTGAAAAAAAAAAAAAATCAATTTGTCATTTCTAAAAAAAAGATAAAGTTGTTTAAGTCAGTGCACTTTCATGAACACAGGTTTAAGGTTAACTTTTTCTTTTGTAGACAGCCTCATCGATTTTCCAATATTGAGTACAGCCTCAAATGTACCGCTGAAACTTTGAACAATGATATATTCAGGGTCCCAAAAAAATTATACCCCTGAGGCTATAAACCAATAATTATATTTAGCTAGCTGATTTTTTAGCCGTTTGTTGTCGAAACTATTCAATTTTTAGTAAATTTAGTTTAGAAGTACATATATCCAATTTTACTTATCTCCACCTGGTAACACTGATAATAATATCCCCCATCCGTTTATCATCAAGACTCACTCAACCTTTATACGAGGGTAGTCTGAAAAATTTCCTAACTAATAATGGTACTAATCATTTATTCCGTATTATTCATTTTTATTTTTCATCATGGTCTCATTGTATCTCTACACACTTCTCCCAACGATGCTCCCATCCCTGTAACCTCTGACCAAATAGTACTCGACGTCTTTGTCTACAAAATAGTTGTTCACGGGGGTTTTTTCATTCTACGAAAATCTTTGCAGTCCACTGTTTGGACTGTATTTTGGTTTCGGGCGTATAAATGTGTATCCAAGTTTCATCTACAGTTATTAATCGGCGACCAAACAATGATTTTTTGCACCTAAACTGCACCAACAGTGCATTATTCCATTTTATCCATTTTCACAAAAACATATACATCAACTATGTCTTCAAAATGGCTAAAACTTTGGTGATTAACTCTATACAGATGATATAAAGATGTGATTACTTTTGTTAACTAGTGCTGCTATCTTCATGTTGAGTTTGGAAACTTTACATACAACCCTCGTTTATATATCTCTTCACTCATCATGACAAGGTTAACTGTCATTTTCTTTAAATATCAAGGTGCTGTCTTAAAATGAATGCGTGTAGGTACGTACGCGTAACATATGTACATTATGAAGGCTGCTCCTAATTGCTCAGTGTCATTCATCAGAGGAAAGGAGGAAATGAGTTGTGTGTGTATGAGCGTGTAGGCAAAATAGAGATGTATCTGGACAGACTGTAAAGATATGGGGGGGATACGGGAGGAATATTATTATCTCATAATTATCGTTATTGTTACGTGTGTCGGTTCTTATTTATTCGGTCCAGCCTTAGGGACGCTCTTATCAGTCCTCAAGACCGGTCTTTCCGACTGTCAGATCTAAAACTGATTGAAAATAAGAAATAAAGTTGACTGACGTCATCAAAGACCGAACTTTATAAGCTGCAGAACTGATACATAGTACTGAACTGGACCAGGGGCATCACTTTTTATAAAATTTTCTTAAGTTAAATTAAAATTTTTGAGTTATATAAACAAAAAGTCCTCCATTTGATTTCTGTCCATTTTTTTTTCTTCAAATGTTTCTCAAATAAACTAAAAAGTATATATATTATCCGCAAGGGGGCGTGCAAGTCTGTAGCTTGTTGAAAAATATGGCACACATTGAGATGTATTGTCACAGCGTCCTCTTTTTGAGTAACGTATACCTATATTCTGTTTTAAATAATATTATCATACAGGGAGATGCATTACTTTGCTGCAAGGTGGCGCTCCTATCAGAAGCTTTGTTTACACTTTTATACAAGTAAATAACGCTCATGCTCCGTTAAAAGGGTGAATTCATGGACAAATGAGTGAGCTCATGAAGGTTACATAGTTAGTTATAGAGTTATTTATCATGGGGGACAATAAGGAATACTCAGTAGTGATGTGTCGTTCGAGAAAGTTACGGCTCTATAAGCAACCTCGTTCAAATGATGTTTTGAGTATATATTTCCCCCCTCCCTCCATAAATATATATAATCGTTCGGACGTCTAACAAAATAATCTCTGAAGATCCGTTTGGGAGCTGAAAAAAGAGCCCACCTCTTTTTTATTGAGCCGAGCCAAAAGAGCCTCTTCTCCAAAAACACCCGGAATTTCCATCACTAATACTAAGAGCAAAAATTGGTCACGTGGCTGTTGTTTCTCCTCTTGCGTTTAGCTACTGTCATGAACAATAAAAAAGGATGGAATATCGTTAAACAAAAAGCATGAACAACGCCATTTTCCTCCAAATATCCCAGCCTGGTACATGTTGCCAGGATGTAAGTAACTAAGGGATCAAACAAACAAGAGATCGTCACTTCAAAAAGCAGTCTTTGACATATATTTACCTTAGGTATAACATGGCTTTTGTCTCTTATTTTCCCTATAAGTAACAAATAGGAAATTCCAGAATTGACAATTTTCATTTATATTTATAAATAATATTATTATATAATTTGTAGGTAGATGGAAATAACTGTAATTCATCTCTCTTTATATTTGTTCGTCAGTTTTTTGACAATAATAAATAGTGTATATTGTTATACTACTAGTAGCAAAAAATAGAGATTTTAAAAGAACTCGTTTGACCTTTATGTATCGTCTACCTATACATGTAATTACATATTTTTTATATAATAGCTATTAGTTACATTGTGTAAGAAATATATGTATATGCCTTGTACAAATTAGGATTTTGTACGAGTTGTAACTTGTATAGGGAGATTGTACAAGTTGCGTCTTGTTACATTATATATATACAAAAATGGTAATTTTAATTAGCAGCAATTAATCCATGCTATCAATTCATTTTGATCTATTACAATGGCTGTATCGGGCCTCAATATGAGGTTTGAAATTGATCCCATCATTGTAATTTGGTGTTATTAGGCGTCGTCAAACAGACAAACTTTCTCTAAAAATATCAAAGATACCCAATAAATATTAAGTGTTACTCACCGTTTTTAATTAACACAATTCCACGTAGTTACTCAATACATAGATGATAAATGTTCTCTCCTCAAGAATGACAGAATAATAATGGCTTGAGAAAAAAAAAATACGACGCTATGACTGACGAGCCAGGGAGTTTATTAGTGTTTAGAGTGTTACCATACTGAGGCTTAGCTACACACGCTCCATGCTACATGCAAAATACCTGCGAGACTCCATTAATATTACTATATTCTTAGATGAAAAATATGTATACTATGTACATCTAGGACACTATTCATTGGCACCACATGCATGCATGACGCTACATGCAATATTCCTCTCAGATTTCTTATTTTTTAGACCAAAAATATGGATATGATATACATCAGGGAACATCAGATAGAGCGTATCATGCATACACACTCAATGCTATATGGAAAACACCTACGAGATTTTATCAATTTGACTTGAATATTATTTCTTAGATCAAACATATTTATATAATATACATCAGGGAGCACTATATACAGTGCACTCTATATATATGCTCGATCCTTCATGCAAAATACCAGCGAAATTTAATTAATATAACAAGATTGTTTTTTTTAGATCAAAAATATGTACATAAATTGAATATGATATATCTCCATTCAAACAAACGTTATTTTTTACTAGCTAGATGGTTCTTAAGTGGAATAAATGTTACTTTTTACTTAGCAATATTTGATGCAAAAGAGCTTAATTCAGTCAAATTGTATTAAATCATTGAATGTTCAAACATGAGTCGCCCCAATTCCCTTAATGGAACATTCTTTTAGATTAAAAGAAGCAAAATTGATGTTATCATAAATGCACTATTGTGAAACTTTGCTTTATTAATAAGATAATAAACCATTGGATACTTGATGGTCAAGATTGATTGATGAAAACGTCTTTGGCTGATATCTATTAACATGTCATTTTGTAAAGTCCATAAAGATAGAATTCGGACGCGATATCAGAAACGTCATAATTTTGCGACCGATATATCCCTAAAAAAATTCTTATTTATTGACTACTTTGAAGTAGTATAATTTTGGGCATTTGAATTGTACAATATGCCATTGAGTACGTCTTATTAATTAGTAATTTAATAATTTGTCAAAAGTTACAAACTTCATGTATTAAGCATTTATGAAATATTTAATTATCGTACTATCCTTCTCCCACGCACTCTAAACTTTCTTCATTTTCAAGTATAATTCGTTTTCATTTTTTGATTGAAACTTGAACAGGACATATCACCAAATACTATCATTATTTGAAAGTGAATAAAAGTATGTATCGTCAACATAAAATGAAGAAAAAAAAGTGTCACCTTTCATCTTTGAATTTATGTCAAGTTCATGACATCTAATTAATAAGACAAAAAAAGAAAACATATATTGCAAGAATCAATCTTTCAAATTGCTCAATGAAGTAATTTTGATAACCTATTAGTTGAATAGGTATAAATACAGTCGAGCTTGATCGAACGACCACCTGCTTTCAAATTGAGTATTCTTACAAAATAGGAAACTTGGTGTATAAAGAGGTCACTTGCACTAAGAGATTGTTTTTTCAGCTTCCTTTTCCTGACCGCATATTGCAGGCTTGACTGTATTTATAGTGGATTAATCATCTATTACAGGATGCAACCACTATTTAACAACCAACACGATTGTTGTTTTAAAAATGGATTTTCTTCTAAACTAATTATAAGATTTTAATAAAGACCAATACCAAATGAAAGCTAAATCAATTTTTTATAATAATTATTAAATATAATCGACTTCGGAAACGGAAGCAGGTCTTGATGGGAGTATTCTTTGGCAGACTCCCGTATTCCTCCAGAATTCTGGATATCAGCTAGGATTTTTTATTGCAGGAGGATCTGTTGATGTGTCGCTCAACTGAGTCTCATATAAAAACGTCCATGGGATCCGGCAAGTGAGCTTGAAAGCTGGGTCCCAAAAAAACAACAACGAACAGAGTCATAATCACCTCAAGACTATTCCAGTACCTTCCTGACTCTCCAGATAAAGAACTAGGCTTAAGAAGATTTCTATCTCAACATTGTCTCGTCCGGGGCGAATCGTGACAAGGACACTCTGCCTTTTCCATAATTGTGGAATAAATACTTCGGTAATCAATGTCATTTTTATTAACTGACACCAAACACTTCTCGCTTGCCACAAAAAACAAAAAAAATAGGTACTACCTGCACTTGCGAAGATGTCACAGGTGGTATAAGTTCGTTGTTAAACAACGGCCACACGCTTTATACATAATTCAAAGTTGGGATTTGAAATGAAAGAGGGAAATGAATTAAAATAATACTCTAATTAATGTCTTGAGGAATTAAAATATTTTGTTAATGATTAGTTGAGGTATCCGAACTTATTGCTATTTTTTAAAAGTTTAATTTATTAATTGAAATAGCCATACACACTAAAAACTATATAGCAATTTTCTGAAGGGCCTGAGGCTAATGACAAAAGCCTGAGGCCATTTTGGAATCATTAGATTAAACTCTACAGAAATAAGTGTACTTCATTATAGTGAAATTTTTGCTGGGGTACTGAGTGCGACACTGAAGTCGAATCCCTATATAGGACTTAGTCCAGATTCTGTACCCTTAGGAATAGTAACATCAGGGCCATAAAGGCCAACGTTTAACAAACACTGGGACAATAACTCCCAAGAATACATTAGAAAGACGTGCCAAGCCTTCAGGAGTCGTCTTCAGACCATCGTGGATACCAGATGGGACTACATAGTAGATTAGATGAGATAATATAACATGACAAATTGCCTCGAAATATATTTGTACATGTATAGTGGCTACAGAAATATATCTCGTTAAAGTTAAAGGTATTGATTGCTCCGACTTCAACGTCACATCCGGTAAATGATAGGTTAAAATAATTGAAATTTAGCAAAACTGGGTCTCATGGAATTTGGTCTAAACGGAGTATTGTTGCAGAGATGGGGGGGCTAGGATTCGCTACTGCAAATAAAATGTGATTTAATTTGTATTATTTCGAACTCAACGAAAACAAAAACCACAGACTTGAGTCGGAATCATAGCCAAAAGCCTTCAAATTCGACCAAGACAAGTGGTCCAAGCCAACTATCAAATAACAATTAAAGTTTTTTCATAACCTATCATTAAATTAATAACTATTTGCTTTATGTATTCTTAATACTAAGAGAACCATAGTTACATAATATGCCTACAAGATTTTATGACTCGAAATTTAGTCCTAAAAAATATTTAATATTTCTTAGAAAAGTGCATTTTTTAAAATAAATCTACTAATTCTCATAAAAAAACATCAGATATGACAAGGAATTATATCACTATAATTTTTTTAAATTATATCATTAAGACTCTTGATTCGACTACGACCTGTTTTAAATTTTAAATTGGATTCAAATATTTGCCTAAAGGCTCAAGACTTGTCTTATACTCATTTTGTAATTGAATTTCTATCGAATAGAGGGTATATTAAAGGCATAACCCGTTTTTCAAATTTTATAGAATATTATTAATTATTAACATTCTTCACATGTTTAATTAATTATATATGTATTACACATAATTATATGATAATCAAGAAAGTTTAAAAGATCAAAATGAAAGGATAGCCTTAATAAATATTTGGTAATTTTAATGACGGTGATATGGTGCCTAATGTAATACTATTTATAACTTTTTGGCCTTTGGGACAAAACAAAATACGTTGACATATTTCAAATAATTTTTTGATTATCTATTCATTAAAAACTATAAATATTACTTGTGGACTTCGGTCTGGAAAGACAAGACCCATTTGAAACCGTTTAAGCTAATGTGGTCCTTTAAAGAATCGCTATGGATCATTCATATAGAAAACTTGGTCAAGATCGACACAAAAAAATAAAGTTCGGATTAGATTGATTTAACAATAAACCCGGTATTGATCCACTTCAACCTTTTTTATGAATACGAAACCTCGATTGGCAGTAGGGAAATGATAAATAAGAAGAAAACAAGGATCTGGTAGATAGCTTTCTGTATTTTTCTTGTTGTCAACTGTTCATCATTATTTACATATTAATTATTATAAACATTGAATTGATCAATGACTGCGTTTGAAAAGACACGAAATCTAAACAAAAGTTCTTGATTTATATAACTAGTTATAAATATATATCCTATGTAATAATATGCTTTTGTAATTCATCATACGTAAAAACCCCTGAAAAGTTAACACATTGTATCTTTTTTTATTTAAAAAAAAGTATGGTTCCAGGAAACACTGGTTTCATTTAAAATTCAGCCTAAATTTGTTGATAACTTCATGTGTGTCTTGATATCATGAACATCAATACAATGGTGTCCTACAGGTATAAAGTGTTGGAACAATAAAATATCAATGACAGTTGATATAAGAAATTGTGTCCCTCGTATAAGACAGAGACTAAAATATGTCAGCTGTTTGAAAATAATGTCATTTCGATCCACGATTTAAGTACAAAGTCCTTACCAAAATATTTGTCCAGACCGGTATATAAAAAATATCACTTGAGACCGAACTGGGGAAAATCATCGGGTTCTTTTGATTCTCAAACCTAGAAGATATAATTATGGATAATATACAGGGTGGAAACGTTATTGACACCCAAAAATGATTATGTTACAAGAACTCTCATATCTTGGTCAAAAACAAAGATAAATGCATGAAATGTTTTTAGTAAGTTCATTTACTTATGCACTACCTGGATGCCCTCCTCGAAGCGTCCTTGTACTCGACTCCAGGTCTTTTTGACGTCTTCGGCTAGCAACTTTGTAAATATGTTCATAATAGAGTTGATGATGAACTCCTTGGTGTTGACGGGGGAGGGGGCTCTATCCTAGGGATTCAGATCTGGGGGTTCGAGTCCATATTTATTTCTCCCAGAAGTGGGAGAAATTGTCTTGTTATCATTTCTGAGTTTTACCAGAGTTGTGCTCAAGGTGATGAAAATCGTGTATATTTTGGGCATGTTAAAAATAAAAAACCGAAAATCAACATGGTGCCCCTGACAATTTGAAGAATGTTTTGGAGGAGAGCAGCTTAGCCGTCTTGACAATGCATTAGATTCACTACAATCAGTCGTGACGAGGGAGAAGGGTGGTAATACAATCAACAAGGCCAATGGCAAGAATGACGCCGATATCAACCCTCAATTCTAATCTGAGTCCAACAAGGACTTAGAATTTTAACTCTGCAACAAATCCGGAGGGATACTTTTCTTCTTTTATGAGTACTCACGAATTTTCAATTATGGTTTGAATATAATTGAATCTAGTAGAAAGTGAAGTTCACTGCTCATGAGTTAAATAATAACGACCATAGTAAAGGAAAAGAATATTAATTCATCAAATCACCGACTACAAAAAAAACAACAACGTGCGAGCATAATAATAAAGCTAATTTTCACCCTTTAATGATCTTCCTACAGCGACATCCTCCATCAATGTTTTGACTATGATGTACAAGACGTTGTCCATATGAACACTGGTTCCAGTGTTTTGTCCTCCCTTTGTGACTCCTGCAGGCATGCCTTCATGGGGAGACACAAATTACAACTGAGGACTAGTTCCTTACCATCAGCCTCAACAGTTGAGGGGTATGGTGCCCATTACAGCCGTTTTCAGGGGTAGATATGGACTACTCAAAATAATGCATCAACTGTAATTCGAGCTATACTTTGAAAAATGGAGTGAGCAAAGTATGAATTGAATATTGATTTAAGGGATTTGATTGACAAGAGTAGAAAAGCTCATGCAACAATAATTTATTTTCCCTACTTTTTCTTGCATATATTCGTGTATATTCAAACAGTATATGTACCCAAATATGTAGTGTGTAAATACACATTATTTGTTTAATATTAATAGCTATTCATGCTGAGATAGTTTTACTAACATCATATACATATATCATACATGTGTTTGAACATAATTGAGGCCAAATGAGGGATGAGGATCATACTCCTTCACCTGAATGAAAGAAAGAAAGTTTGACTTGTCATTATCCAAGGAGTGATGTGTATTCACTATTCATAGTAATGCCTTAAAATGAAACAATATTAATAATAAATATGTCACGTGGTTACATTTATTGTGTCACCCAAACTTTTATATAAAAAGAACCAATATTTATAATACAAATGTCACGTGGTTACATTTATTGTGTCACCCAACCTTTTATATAAAAAGAAACGGGAAAAATCCCTATAAGCAGTTGGTAGTCACTAGTTAACCAATTACCAGGGGCGTCCGTAGGGGAGGGGATGTATCCCCGTCAAATTAAGGAATTTTTTAATTCTTAATAGAAAATTTAATCATTCAAATTTAAACAAATTTTTAAATTTTTCTAAACAGCAATTAGTTTTTGAAATTTTCTTCCGATAAATTTAATACTTAAAAATGTTATATTTGAAATTTAATTTTGGAAATTTTTTTGTCCAAAAATGTCAGTTTTTTGAGAACAGCTCTGGATTTTGAAATTTTTTTCTCCAAAATATAATTTTTTGAGAATGGTAACGGATTTTTGATTTTTTTTTCTAAAAATTTCTATTTTTTGTTATAAGCTAAGGATTTTAGAAAATTTTCCTCCGAAAAATTTTATAATTTAAATTTAATTTTTTCCAGAAACTTATTTTTTGTCAACAATTCAATTTTTGATTTTTCCGTTTAATTTTTTGCTAACTTGATTTTTGATTTTTTTTTCCAAAAAATTATATTTGTTGTTTTTAAATATAGATTTTTTAAATTTATCTCAGAAAAATTTTATATTTAAATTTTTTTCCAAAACATTTTTATTTGAAATCTAATTATAGAATTTTTTTCAATAAATTTTTACTTTTTTGGAATAGCAGTTGATTTTTTAATTTTTTTTTTCGGTTACGAGTACATAAATTATCTTCAGAAGAAACTTATTAGCAATATATTTTTGATCCATTTCATTCCTTGTTCATTTATTTAATTATCTTATAGTCCAAATATTTTCTTTATACCCTTTATAACTAATAGCTATAAATTTCATCTATATTTAAAGTCTCTAGACTCAAATGACTTATTAGTACTTATATAGGCTTTAAAATATATATTATTAAAAAAAAATGGTGTGTTGGACTCAGAGTCGTACATTTCATTTACCGTCTCCACAGTCCTGGTTATCAGTATTCTAGTGATGTGATAATTAAACGCATTAGTGAGCAAGGATAATTATAGTTTTTATGTATAGGTATTATTTCTGTTCTCATATATGTCGTGGATCAAAGTTACATATACATATACTTTTCTTCTTTATTTAAACTCACGCCGATTTATACAATTTGCACATCCCTATTAATAATTAATAGAAGCTTTGTGTTGAAAAGAATTATTAAAATTATATGATACAAAATATTGTCTCTTGTATTTTCGTCTTTTCATATATGAAATCCGATATTTCTTTTCAAGAAATATGAAGAAAATTGATCGTCATCCCCCCCCCCCTCAAAAAGAAGTTGCAAAAACTATTAACAAAAGAAAAGGAATGATTGTTTATATATTTTAAAAAGGGGACTTTATGCATAGAATGAAGAGAGACCAAAAGTTTGCCTCAGACACCATCGTGAGTCAGTCCCTTACAGTACTTACACATAATTTACATACATGATATTTCAAATGATTCCCCGCCAAAAAAGTAATACAATGTATGTCCAATGACGCTAATCAAAATCATTTTAAGGATGTTAAAGAAAAATAAACCGAACATTAACATGGTAACCCTGACAATTTGAAGAATGTTTTGTAGGAGAGGTGCTCAGCTGTCATGACGTTTCATTAGATCAGCTACAATCAGCTGTGAGGAGGGGGAGAAGGAAATAAAAAAGGACTTTGGCAAGAATTACTCTGATATCGATCCTCAATTCTACTCCCAGTCCAACAAGGACTTAGAATTATAACTTGCAACAAATCCTCAAGCTTACTCTCCATCAGGCTTTGAAAATAATTAATTACATGTAGTAGAAATGGAGGATCACTTTCAGATATTAAATAATACAACAGCCCGTGATTTTCATCATTATGTATGACTATAAAATATGGAAGTACAGGGTTCCTGGAATCTTTGGCTACAATTTTTTTTTTTCAACAAAATTTACACTATAAACTCCCTTCTAACTCAATGGCACCTTGTAAAATTCAAATGCCCACAGTTATACTATTCCGAAATAGTAAATAAATAAGAATTTCTTAGGGATATATTGGTCGCAAAATTATGAAGTTTCTGATATCGTCTCCGAATGGAACACAAAACTCGTGCTATCTATATGGACTTTACAAAATGACGTGTTTATAGATATCAGCCAAAGACGTTTTCATCAATCAATCTTGACCATCAAGTATCCAATGGTTATCCAATTATCTTATGAATAAAGCAAAGTTTCACAACAGTGCATTTATGATAACATCAATTTTTGCTTCTTTTAATCTAAAAGAATGTTCCATTAAGGGAATTTGGGGGGATTCATGTTTGAACATTCAATGATTTAATACATTAACAATCTTATCGAGTTCTTCATTAAAATCTAACCACTATGATTTTTAAAATTCAACAAGATTTAATCTATTAATTAGCAATATCATTTCAACAAAATTTACACTATAAATAAATGTGTGTCTGAGATCTCTTAACTATTAAGGTAGCTGTCCTTAGTGGCAATAATGGCTTCAATGCCCGAGTAAGGCCTGAGATCTGATGGGGATGTAGTCTTCTGTCATGGGTTCCCAGTGCTGGCTCAAAGTAGCTTTGAGGCCCTTGTTGTTTGGATGACGAACACTGCAGTTTTTCTCTCGACATGCACCCAAAAGATGTAGTCAAGGGAGGGGGAGATGGGCAAAAAGTGTTCAAAAGAATTCAAAAGACTCATTAAATACTCATTCAAAAGAGTCTTGCAACGGAGGAGATGAGATTCTTTAATTGCTGGTATCAAATGTGGCCTCTCCCCCCTCACAAAGCTCCTTTCCCCACTTTTTTGATAGGTCCCTGGACAGTCTCGTGTGAAATTCCGAGATCTCTTGCATGGGCCGTCATGGATTTGAGGGATTGCCCTGAGCTGTTTTTTTTTAAACTCCCCCTGGTCCAGTTTGATCCAGTTTGGCCTTTTTAACAGATCCCTTCTTACTCTTCATCGTTTCAGACTTGCTGAAGGCGTAGAAGGGGGTCCTGTAGACGCCCGACTCCTTGGAATACGACAATGGAAATTCGTAAATCACGTTCAAGTGTCATTTTCTCGATTTGTACGTAAGCTAAAGAGCTCATATTTATTTTGTTTTGTAACTAATTGTTTAGGCTTTAATATATCGTAATATGAAATAATTTCAATTACTCAAATTTCTTGTATTATTGGATATATAAGTGTTTAGATTTCAATGGGCGAATACGTATATGACGGGAACTTAGTTGTATGAAATAGGGGTGGTTGATTTTGGACAAAGGCCCCCTCCCAAGCCTAGTAAGATTAGTGCAATTATTTTTTGTTTTTTAAATACATATTTTAAAAGGTCAGAAATAAACTTTTCAAAAAGTAACGGAGAAAACTTTTTTTGTAAACAAAATGTCATGAAAAAAAAAAAATATATATTTTGTATAAAAAGGTCATCATTAAAATGTATTTAAAAAAATCCTCCTCGTAAGTCAGTATTGTAGGGATTGATGTATTAATCTCTTATTAAAATCCAGTGAGATAATTTGCGAGCATCGAGGCTGCGTTAAATATTATAATTACCAATTCCCCTACTTGGCAACTATAAAAAATATTTCATAGTACATAAATACGGTAACGTAATTACCGGACTTAGGCCGGGTAATCTCCCAATATTCTATAATTAATAAAAAACTAGTCAAAATATCCGTTGGAAAATTCTTTCTCAATAAATCAACAATCACAGGATGAAAGAAATTTCAAACTTAAAAATCTCTCTTTTATTTTTCTAGTTGGATCCCAGATCTAAGCCATTAACATTCAAAAAATTGTTTTCCACACTTGATTCTTTATAGGAAAAAAAGAGAGGAAAAAGTGCGATAGAAAGTGGTGTTGTTATCGTAAGCATTACCCTCTAATGTGACATCTTCACAGGACGTTAAATCAGAACTTCCTTTTTTTTAAATACATAGAAATCAGGCTGTAGAAGTATTGGCGGACAGAACGTGGTTTCATTATAGAGCTGATATTCTAAAGTTGTATTGGAAATAAAGTCAATTGCTACCATGCCTTAAAGTAGGGAAAAACGTACGTTTACCGTCGAAAATCAATATGGAGAAAAAATGGTTTGACAGAATATTTTATAAATAAAACTAATAGAAATTTATCTCGTGAGTTTTTATTAGTGCGATGTATGGAAATCCCGTTATTTGCTTCATTTTATGATATATAAACAACAGTTTTTTATATTCATTTTCATAATTTGAAATTTGCAAAATTCTTTCAATGTAAATAACTCCACAGATAATTATACCAAAGAGCTAAAAGTACTACAATTGGATTCGGTGTTATACAAGGATTAAAAATTTGTGTAATAGATTCATATTGAGTAATTGAAACCGGATTTATTCCGGAAAAAACAATATTTTTAAGACTTGCAGAATCTCCAATGACTAATTATTTAATCAATTACTTATCTACAATTATAAAATAAGATATTTTGATAATTTAATTTTACATCTTTTTATATTTATTAGTTATCCCTCTAAAACCTTTCAATCAAAAGTTATCGAGAGAGACACAAAAAAATGAAAATATCACCGGGTATTAAAATACCAAAGTTCAGTGTATGGACAATAGGGGACATTATCTATCTGATACAATTTTAAAAACTGGGTAAAACAAAACTTTAAATGTGTACTATCATTATGCAACAAAACAAAACTTTTTTGATCAATAAAACATGTTTTATAGTCTTTTATGAAAAGGAAGCTATGATGTCGTACCCTGTACAAACCACACCAAAGGCTACAATATCATTATGAACAAACCTTATTAATACGTTTATTTTAATCGCTTCCCTTGAAAAAGAAGTCAATATAGTATCTATTTTACTATTAGACACCTCAACAAACTATTTATTTTGTATATGTGTGCTTCAACGATTTTTTCATAATTAAGTCTGAATTACATTTGTGGGATTTTTCAACAGATTGTCATTTATTCATCCTTCAAAATATTATGAGTCATCCTTTGAAAGTGTCGCAAATTACGTCACAAAAGTAGCAAAAATTCATACATCGTCATTATGAAAGAGTTATGTATGAATAAATTTGATTTGAAAAGGCAATATCGTGGCCAAAGACGGTCACTTAAATCCAATAAAGGTTTTAAACCATAGGTAACATTCTTAAGTATATCAATTTACCACAGACATTTGAATATAAAGGCCCATAATTTCCCTAAATATGGTCATAACATGCATTTCCTTATATGATGTACATTATTTAGGTTAATTTCTCTTTTTTTGCTATATATATATTCGAGATTGTTTGTTTATTGATGCACCGTTTATAATGGATGTATTTATTTCATGACTAAATATCATAATTGTGTAATGAACCACTGCATTGGCTCGGAAATTCAAATTACATCATTTCTATTGGTTATTAATTCTAAAGGAAATTAAGAATATTTGTTTTCTTATTCGTGTTTAAACAAATATAATATAAAGTGACATTTAAGTATTTATTTTAAACACTGATGAGATGAGAAGAGTACGAACAAAAGTCAAAAGGTTAAGCCATGGAATGTTCATGATTCTAACAAGTCAAACTGAGGTATTAAAAAAGAAGAAAAGAATAACACACAAACTTAGAACTTCATTAGTGTTGTATTAAGTCTGGAAATCCCGGATCGGTCTCTCATTTTGTTAGCCCAAACTCATTCGCTTCTTTAAAGAAGCTTAGTATGACTAGTCTAATTTAAAAAAAAAAAAAAAATAGATTTAAATTTGTTAAAAACCACCTGATAGAGAATCAAATATTATTTAAGTGTTACAGCAGTTGGACTCCTGAAAGTATTGATCTATTTTTCAAATCCATCTCAACTTTTTAGAGAAACAAATTCTAAGAAATAACATAAATATATTAGTCCTGATTCCTGAGAGACAGCTGTCGATTAGCTGTCGATAGTGTTGGGACTGTCCTCATTGAAGACTGCAGTCTCGTCCAGACCTACATATCAGTCCTAAAACTTATAAATTCCGATCTTTGATGACGTTAGTTAAATTCATTTTTTCTTTTTTTAATCAGCTGTAGTACTGATGGTCCAAAGTACCGAAAGTCTTAAAGAACCGTCTCAGAGACTGAAAGGACCAGCACCAAAGGACTGATAGTACTGGTGCTAAGAATGGACTAGACTGGACCGAATAAGTAAGGACACACACAACACTAGCGATCGCTATTTGAATCTCTGAGGAGAGAGAAGCGGCAGGGATGGGACATGGTGGATTCATCAATTATCATCAAGCTCCTGCGAAAGAAAAATCCTGATACATGAATCTTGGCTCAGTAAATGTATTGATTCTCCGGGAGAGCTAAGTCCATGAATCCCTTTTGTTCATCCCGTTTGAAATGATCATGATGATGGATTTACATCGATTAAAGAGTCTTT
The DNA here is from genome assembly GCF_016086655.4 of Lepeophtheirus salmonis. Classification (NCBI taxonomy): domain Eukaryota; kingdom Metazoa; phylum Arthropoda; class Copepoda; order Siphonostomatoida; family Caligidae; genus Lepeophtheirus; species Lepeophtheirus salmonis. The sequence continues at coordinate 12,927,634 of NC_052140.2, forward strand.
GAAGTTTATGAACTCCATTCCGCTTCATAATCCCGCTAATTTATCAGCTGGACATATTAAGAACTTATTATTTTCCATTCAATCTACACCAACAGGTTATCTTTCGGAGTACTCGAATCTGGTTCTAAGGTCGCTGAAAGTAATACTTATCTCATCTTTTTATTTATGAAGTTATATCACGTCTGCTACAAAAAAAATGTAGAGATTGGAAACGAAATGTATCGTGTAAAATCCGTTTAAGGTTTAATTCATTACTGGACTCGTAAGTCAAAGCAACGCAGCTTGAAATGGATCCTGCGCCCCGTCGCCAAATCTTGATACAAATTAATGCTCATAATCCCCCTCTTATATAGAAAAATTTGTACGTTAGAGCACTCATATCTCAAGGTATTGGCGGAACTTAAAATTGGGTGTTCGTCTGGATATAATAAACTCGTTGAAGACAGTTTTTGTTGGGCCGAACTAATTCAGTCATTTAAAATATTGTTGGCCAGTGCTATAATGTAAGTACCGGAGACATAACACATTTGAAACGGTACTAATCTCAATTATGACCTCTGCCAACAAAGTGAAACGTAGTTTATGTTTATGCCACTATTGGTTTCTCTGTTGGTCATCAGGATTACAGTAAAATTTACAGACTTATATTGATTTAACCCAGTACGAAGATTATAATATATATTTAGTCACAGTAAGAGGCCATTAAATGATGAGAGGTCAAGGAAGCAGAAACGTTAAAAGTAAATAAATAATTTAGTTTTAACTTTGGAAGATATTGAGGTTCAGAACTCAAATTATTGTCTTTATATAGGTTTAATAAAGATGATTCATATAGCAAAAAATCTAATTCTGAGAAAATTACTATAGGTGGAAGTTTGCACTCTACCGAGAGCACATTCTAGTTAGTATTAGAACCGGTCTTGTTCCCCTATTTTGTTGTATAAATAATGCCCACCGATGACATAGTAAAATTTTGTTAAGGGGAAGTCCCCCCAAAATTTCTTTATATAAAAATGCATCCAATCCTTTCATTCAATATCCCTAATAAATACAATGAACGTCCATATAAGGGCCTGTGAATGGACGTAAACGATATTTTTGTTTAATATTTTAAGTCAAAAAGTACCACCGAGAAGTGCCGAAATACCGAATTTCAATATTGGAATCAGCACGAAAATATTAGTATCGTAGCAATCTCATATATAGTTTGGTCTGCATTGATTTTATGGATGAACTGTTGATGAAGTCATGTGTTTTTCCAAAATTTGTACGATCGGCACAATGATATCATATGAAATTTAATGTGTTTCAAATTTGTATTATTCGTAATTAGGGAAATCAGGAAAATTGGTCGGTAGAGTGAGACAGAAAAACTCGGCTTGTTATCTGGATAATAATATATCAATCCAAACCGGTCTAGAAAAAATCACTTAAAATGGAACTGAGGAAAATCTAGCTCGGTCTTCGTTTCAACCATACTATCTGCATATACAGAATCACACCAAATCAACACAAAAACTGATGATTTTTCTCAAAAATGAGTCGGAATTACATTTGTATTCCTCAAATAATTAATAATTATCTTCCATCTTGATTATTAAATTATTCTAATTAACCCTCTAATAGCACCGCAAAATGCACTCGAAGCCACATAAAATATCGTTGACAATTAGAAAAAGTAAAACAAACATAATTGATTCTATTGTTTGTTGAAAAGGGCCATATCAGGCCCAAATAAAATCTCATAAGCTAAACAAAGGCCTTGGACTGTATCTAATTAGCTTGGCTATTATAATTACCCCAGAAATTTGAATATAAAGCCAATAACATACCAAAATAAGTCAATGAAACTTGGGGTTGTAAAATTCAAAATATTTCTAAATTTAATTCAAGATTGTTTTTGAGTTGACGCAAAATATAAACATATTATATATACTAAGTGAAAATAAATTATATGAAATAAACTAAACTATGGTTCTTACTTGACTCAGCGTTTGGCTTAGGTCTTCTTAAAGCCCTCGGAACTTCATCCGGCTCTCAAAAAAGTACAATATAAAATGGATCACTGTGACAGAAATGGATTTGTAGAATATCACTGATTTGTGTTATTTTTTTTAAAAAGTCGTATCAATAATTGTAAATAATATTATAATTAATTATATAAGACAAAAAAATTAACTTAGTGAACGCGACTCCTTTTCACCTGATCATTTGCCTTTTTCTAAGCACACTAAAGACATTAAGAAATGAATTCAATGTACACACATAGATATACACTATGTTGAAAAGGGAAAAAAATAAGTGACGTCAGAGGCTCGCCCGGGGTTGTTACATGGGCCAAAAAACATTTTATTTTGAGCATGTATTATAGTTTTTTATTTTTTTACATATAATATGTACGTTTGGTGTTAGATCGAGCTTGAATCATTTAATTAGTAAGAGTTTAATTAAAAAATATATATACATAAAAAAGGAAAAATGTGATGCGTCAACTTAAAAACAATACTGAGATGAATATTTTCAAATGAAGTATTTACAGTACTGGAGATGAGAATCATGTAATTATAATTGTATATTCCATGGATAATCAATAATCTTAAGTGTGTAGTTTTTGACCATTTTAATATATGCTAATCATAAAAATGTAGGGTGCGCGAAAATCAGTTATGAGATTAAAAAAATAAAACCAGATTCTGAAAGCTTGATGGAATTTAATTTATTTTTATAAAATCAAATCACCTCCAGCCTTAACTATAGTCTCTATAACAGGCTGAATGGGCAAGCAGACTTTCACCACTTATTCCTTTGGTAAATCCTGGAATTCCTTCATGATCCGAAAATAAGTTCGTCCATGGTATTGCAAGGAGTTCGGTTGGTTTATCGTTGTATTGCACCCCACACAAGAAAAATCCATGTACACGATTCAGATCCGGCGAGTTTTGAGACCAAAAGTAAGGCAAAATTAAGTCGTCAAAATCGTCTTGGAACCATTTGGTACTTTTTTTCGAGGTATGGGAGGGAGCCGAGTCCTGCTGCAACATGTAAGACCTCTCATTGGCTACTATATCGATCCAGAGATTCGCGTATGTCTACAGCACGTCCAAGTAGGTATCAGTGTTGACCTTCTGGCCTTGGTAACAGTTTATTCTCGTCTGAGAAAAACAGATCATGTTTCGATGTAGTGGGTGCTTGAGGCAGTTGAGGAGCTTTTGTGAGTGATTTAAGCGTACTTAGGCAGCTGATTTTTTTTTTTTTTGTTAGATAGTTTGCTGAAACTTGCACCAGTTGGAAAAAATGGAATCACTTGAATAATTTGTTCTGCCGAATAATTGGAAAAGACACGGAGCCCACCTTGGAATCTGCACCGAAAGTGACAACATAATCATTGCTTGAACTTTGGGACTCTGTGACACGTTCGTTGGCAATATTTGGGGGGAATTTGAGGCATCTAAAGGTGTTTTTGATGCAACAGCAATCCGGGCTGAGGTCAAAGGTAGGAGTTACATTGTCCAGGCGCCGGAATTCGTAGACAGAATCCAGAAAATCGTCAATTAGGATCAAGGGAAGTCCATCAGGGCAATTGCTCGAGATGTTGGCCGGTCAGAGTCACTGATCCTCCTCTACATTCACGGAAACCTTCGTAACTTTTCATATGTGATGTACAAATTTATCAAATGATTATATTTTTTCCAACTGGTGCAAGTTTCAGCAAACTATCAAACAAAAAAACAAACAAAACAATCAGCTGCCTAAGTGCCTTTGTTTGCCCAAGAGTGCGCCAAAGTGGCGGAATAGATATCTTGCACACCCTGTATAAGTAGTATAGTTTTTTGTTGCACATTATCAAGATCAAATGCCCACAGTATACCTCATAAATACATAATAAATAAGTATTTTTAGGGATGTAAAAGTCCAAAAAATTTGACGTCCGGTCCGGTCCAATATCTCTAATACGGGTCCGAATCGAACACAAAGCCACCCATACAAATGGACTTGGACAAATGACGTATTTATAGATATCAGTAAAGACGTTTTCTTCAATCAAGCTCGACCATCAAGGATCAAATGTTTTAATAGAATAACAAGCGGCAGTACCCGGCATTGCTCGGAGTTAGGCGTCGATGAACAGAGAAAAATACAACAAACTTTGTATTAATATTATAGATTAACTTTATGAGTAATATAACTCTCAGAGTTATATTACTCATAAACACATAATAACCATTTAAATTAATAAATCAAAATGAATGGCACATGTTGTAATTAAATAGTGCATTTTAAGACCAAGGAATTGTAACTTGTACAATTTGTATATACAAATTGCAACTAGTACAAAGCATATACGCACAGTCCAATATTTTGTAGACATATTAGAGCCAATTATAGGGGCCTTTGTATACAAATAGTAGGAAAAGTAGGGATACCCATGAATTTTAGCTATAATTTAGAAGCTTTAATTGATTTGAATGACTTATGTTGGGCCTGATATAGCCTTTTACCTATGCACCCTCATCCTTAATTTTGACAATCAATTTTAGCTACTGTAATTGCAATTTGCAGCAAAACCAAAGGGGTGATAAGAATAATTTTTCAAAGAATACAAAATTTGTTATCCGCACCCAATTTGGAGAAAACTCATTTCTAGTTTGCTTTTGTGTTGACGCACACTTGAATATTTTATAGGTTTATTTCGCTCAATTATTGGCTATGCACTCAAATTTGTGGTATGATTTGAGTTACTCAGAATGTCTTCTAACGTATAGATTTATTATTTGATTTATGAAAAAATAAAATAATATTATTTCAATTACTACAATTTTTTGTGATAAATCTTTTACAATTTTGATAGAATTTTACAATATATTTTGTATAAATGACAAAAATTACTAACAAAATTTTAGAAAAATTAAAAATTAGAAAATTTGACAACAGTTTTTTTACACATTTAATGGATACACTTTTTAGAGACGCCAAAATTAGACTATATTTTCTTTTTTTATCGAAAAGACTAATTTAAACACTTTATTTTTTTGATTTTGACAATTTTATTTTATTTTAAATAATACAATTTTTCAAAAAGACTATTAATTTTTTTTTTCCTCAATATAGTGACAAAATATACAAATATTTGATTAAAAACGTTTTCTTTTCTACGAATTTGACTAAAATACTTTAGTTGGGGTGTTCTAGTCATAATCCATCCACAATTAATTTAAGTTGATACTTTAATTGCAGTTAGCCGGGACTCCAAAGGATGAATCAGAATACAGTTTGACAATTTTATTTTATTTTAAATAATACAATTTTTCAAAAAAGACTATTAATTTTTTTCCTCAATATAGTGACAAAATATACAAATATTTGATTAAAAACGTTTTCTTTTCTACAAATTTGACTAAAATACTTTAGTCAGGGTGTTCTAGTCATAATCCATCCACAATTAATTTAAGTTGATACTTTAATTGTAATTAGCAGGGACTCCAAAGGATTAGTCAGAATACAGTGGTTAACAACGAAATCTGGCGCTTCATATTCCGGCATATAGGAGGACGAAATTGCATCATGCTTTTATAAACATTTCAATGAGTAGCCAAAGATCTGCCACGGAGTCAACAACAGAAAATGTCAAGTCTATCATATTTTAAGAGGCTCAACGCAGATGCATTATTGCAATGATTATGGTGAACAGCGATCTGATCTATTAGCAATGCCGAGGTCTCAAATATGAGAGGGGAATAACAGAATCGAGGAAGGTCCTTTTGGAAATGAAGGAGCCCATGATTGCCTCCAAGAGCACTGCCACAACTGGTTTTCCAGTGTTTTTAGGTCTATTATCTTCCTCGACCGGAATCCAATGTATTATTTTGTCAGGAGCTACCTTGAGTCAAAGGTCAACAAACGTCTTCACACCATTAAGAAGTCTCTGATCAACTCCAACGTCCTGGAATCTAATAATTTAGATCGGGGTCTGCGTGCGGTTCAGTACCCAAATACCATACTGCTATAGGTGCCAATGAAGGCTATATATATTCAAAAGGATTGTATCTGCTTTTGTGTTTTTGAATCAATCTTAAAAAATGAACATTCAATGTTTATTTAAAATGGAGGGATCAAATGTACCGCATATTGGTGTTATATCCATTAATTTCTGGATAGAAATTAACGATCATTCATCCAAGAATACGAATAGAGTCCAGACTCTATTTTGGGAAAACTATTTCTAGCTTGCTTTTGTGTTGACAAGACATATATAATGAGATGAATGCCAGATATATTCAATCTTTCTTTTTATTAAGTTTTCTTTTAAAAATGACTGATGGAAATGAATAAATACATAATATTATTTGAAACACAATCATTGCGGCTTTATCCCATACTTACAGCACATCCCTTGTTATAGGTGCATGCCTGTGCGCTCATAACTTAACGGGAATGAAAGAAGACGTCGTCGTCAGAAGAAGAAGAAACAGAGGAACTCTTTAAGAAATACATATTGTGCCTACTATGTAAAGTTTTTTTTTATAGTACTATCATACGGAAAATCAAAAAAGAAAAAGAAAAAAAAGAAGATAATATATAAAGATTAACAGAGTACTGCATAATCATCCCTGAGAAGTGACTTAGAATCAACAATACAATTTATAATTTGTGATGGTGTTTGGTTATTTTTTTGGGACGGAGTATATACGAATAATTATGCTTTGAGCTTGGTTAAAAGCGGGTATTTTCCCCGGTGTTTTTATAGTTTTAATTATAAAGAACCTTGGGAAGGTCAAAACAATATGTTAATTCAACGATGTTTAGTTGCTAATGAGTAAAGATGTCATTTTTCTAATGAATAAACTATCTTTAAAAATTAGAAAAGGAAAAACGGTTGTTGCGGTTTCTTTTTCTACTTTTTGTTCATTATGTAATAGTTCATCTTCCACTGAAGTAAGCATTCTCACCTATCTTTGGTATAAATTGTTTTAAAAATGCATAACCAAATAACAAAAATGTATTTCAATCTATATTAATAAAGCAAAGTTTGTCTGTCGTCTGTCTGTACGAAAAACAGTCATGGGGTGCACTGTATATGATGTGTGTGCATGATGTGTCTCATGAACATATTTTTTATCTGAGAAATAACAATTTACGCGTATTGATTAACTATTGCAGGCATGTGCATAAAGCATCGAACGTGTATACAGGATGTACTGTATCAAGGACTCCTGTAGGCAGGACCGGGCACGCGCAAACATGAATTCAAATAAGCCTGCAACATGGGTCTATTGAAAAAAAAGCAAAAACAATGCAACGTGTTTGGTAAGATAATAACTATTAATTACTTTGTGGACGCCATCGTTATTGTGTTTTGTAATTCCAATCATGCCCACTAAGTGTTGTGCTCCAGTGTGTAGAACCGGCTATGACAACGAACCACAACAGTCTGGTGTTACGATCCATCTGTGTCCAAACAATAGAGAGACACCCCAGATTTGATACAGCCTGGCTGAGATCCATTCCAAGAGAAACATATCTGAAGAAGACAGATTAAGCACCATCCAAAAGTACAAAGCAGTGTTTCAACGACTCTGATTTCATCTGTGAGTCTAAAAGAAGTCAGACCCTTGGCAAGGCTTTAAAGAAGAGCTAAGACGGCTGCTCACTTTTGATGCGTATGCTGATAACTGTCCTTCTTTTACAGGTACCTCAAACCAGATGTAGTACCATCCCTATGGCCCAACTACCTCTCAACTCCTAAAGTGTCATCAAGGCCAACTCAAGCTGCGACCACGTCACGTAGGGCTCAACAGTTCTATGACCTACTACAGTATTTGGAATTTGAACTCTTGAATGAGGAGTCAGTCCTCTCTGTGGAATAACTTGTTGACAAATTGGCCAAGAAGACACTCCCATCAGACGTCATCCTCATCGCAAAATCAAGTGTTGCCCTTCTGAAGCTATCCTAAGATGAGAAATTAGGTCCCCAAGGAGTAGATAGCATCCAGTTTGAGACAGATATGTCATTCTAAATGTACCACTCAGCCGTGCCACACATCACCTCAGAAGGCAAGGTCAACACTGTGATTCAAGACATCAATTTGACTTCTTTTCTGGGAGCAAAAGAAGAATGGAATCAAACAGAGACCTGGAAAGACATTCTCAACAAGTTAGCTTTTAAGCTCTCTTTCATTCGTGAGTAAATGTCTCCTTCGTCAAAGAAACAGCTAGAAAATATTCAAAGCACAAAATTGTCCTCTCTTTCTGGAGAGATTTTGTCTACTTTCTCATCGAGTGGCAAAACAGTAAAGCACCTGGCATCACAGGAGAAACCTTCCTAGCAACAATGTGCCTTGCTGCAGCAAATCTGGCAGAGGATCTTTTCCTAGACGATACTTCTTCTAAGTACTCCTTGGCATGATCCAGTCTGATCCCATCGAAAGAAGGTTCGGCTGGTACACACAATTAAGTGAAGGTAACTACTACATCAGCGTGAGACAAATCCTGGAAGCAGAGACAAATATTCGTCTTCTGAGTCTTGTCAAATTCTCAGGTAAATATGATATTTGTTAATAGTAAGCTTCTTTATTTAGGTATTCATTTTTACTTTTTTAAATTTTCAGGTATGACTACTTCAGAAATTAAAGCTCTGCTGGATGAAGACCTAGTAAAAGCTGAGCTCATTTTGACTAACTGGCAACCAGATGACCTCCAGGAACTAGCTTCCAAGGGAGAAAGTAATGTTCTTTACTTTGTTGCCGGGTATATTGGTTTTTCTTTGAAGAATCAGAGACACGCCTCCGAACTCAATAGCCTTCGATAGCCCAACCAATCAGCACGTAGACCTGAAAGAGTGCATCGACATAATGATCAGAGGGGGGTTGTTGACTCAATCTTACCTTCTCTACCTCTCCTGTCTTTATGCTCACTCCATGTTCTCTTACATCACAGATATTCCTGACAGTTTACTTGGCACCCCAAATTCTAGAGCTTCATTTGTTGCCACATTCATTGACAAGATGCAGGACATTTTCAACTCTGACATTATCGACGTTGTGGGAGTAAAGTGCGAGGAAGGACACTCTTGGTTAGCTTTTATTCAAAGAATTTCATTCACTTTGTTTAATGTCATGGGTAAAAATTTAAGTGCTAAACTCAATTATGACATCCGATTTTTAACAAAAAAGAGAATGGCAGTTAAGAATTCAGAAGCTAATAGAAAAAAAACTAATTTCAATCAAAATCTTCTGACTAAAGTAGTCATTTTTTTTATTATGACACTCTTATTAGTTATACTTTCATTAGTGAGTACAGAACATCTAGGTATAAACTGTGAAAACCATGAAAAATGTAACTACTCAGTACACACTTACGTGTGGGTAATGAAAAATGGAGTTTAACACTCAGGATTTATTGGGGAGTTATCTTCTATATTATTTAAACAAAGTTTGTCTTTTAGCTGCCGCCTAATTACTCCGGGCAATACCAGGTACTGCCGCTTGTATAACTATAATAAGTTCCATGCACTGATGCTATTTAAAATGCCCATAATTCTAATGTCTCTTATTCCACTTTTTGAAAGACAATGACAATGAAAAGTTTCTCTATTATGTTGTTATTAATATTTGACGTTGTTTTTATGAAACTGCCTACACTTTTGAATTGTTAAAGCGCGGGAAGCTAACAATTTAATTGTATGCGACGTAATTGGAAAAATTTTCTACACAGATAATGACGTGAGAAAGAAAATACTATGGACTGCTTCGTTTACTTCAAGGCATTACTTGTACCTAAGTACTCATGAAAAAAGGAAATAGTGATAGATGTTTCAAAAATATCGGTGTAAAAACGAGTACACATAAATATTAGGCTAAGTAAAAAGTTCTGAGCGTTTTTCGCTAGATATCTTAAGTGTATTATATCTCACGATTAATTCATTGCATACAAAAAAACTTAAAGTGTGCACTTAAAAATGGTAAAAAAAGAGATAATTCAAAACATTCTTCAGTATCACTAACACCAAGGTGAAAAGGCGGAGCAGGCAGCCAAAAAATAATTGTGCTGTTTATGGGCCAAATACAGTATCGAATGCAATAGCAAAGCGGTGGCTCCAAGGATTCTGTTCTGGTAATATGGACGTCGAAATTGTCGCGTAAATGAATGAAATCGTCGAGTGGGACGGGTATGTGAGCACTTGTTCAATTGTCCAAGAACTGAATATTAGACAAAACAGCCGTTTGGAACCTTCTTAATTGGATAAGCCTAATTATTTTCATTTTATTATCCAAAAAAGAGAGAAAAAACGCTCAAAAGTTTTAACTTCACCTGTTAAATAAAGATCGTAATTCTTTTGTTACGTGTAAACAACAAAAGGTTGCATGTTTTTGCGAGTATTTTTTACATTTATATTCCTGGTACAAATTTCACAACTACAATTATTAACCGGACCCATCCTATGTACAAAATGACTTTTTTTCGGGCCTCCAATCATCTATGGTCCCAAATTTACTTATAATATAATTCAGATTATTACGACCAAAAATCAAATTTTTTTCAAAATATTGCATCAAAACTAATTATGTTTTCATATGATCTATTGATTCGCATACTATCAGTATATTCAAAATTCACTTATCAAGAAAAGATTTGAGTTATATGAACTCTATAAGTAAAAAAAAAAACAAAAAAACAATTGGGGAAGGGGGAGGAAACTTCTGAATTATATAATTCTTAAATCAGTGGTCGGTGAATATTTTGCCCCCCCCCAACTGGGAGTACTACTTCCTTATATTAAATGAAATAAACAACATGCCACTACAGGGTCACCTGGAGGGGCCCCTCCCCAAATTAAGCAATTTCTGCTTTTTATTGGATTTTTTTTTAGTCCTGATGAAAACATTTTACGAGAAAGTAAGGGTGAAAATTTAATTTTTTGTAAATAGCCATGGATTTTTCAAATTTTTTTCCAAAAAATTTAATATTTCAAATTTAATTTTTTTCCCCAAAAATTTAATTTATTGTAAATAGTTGTGAATATTTGAATTTTTTTTCCCCCAAAAAATATAATTTTTTAAATTTTTCCTCCAAAAAATTATATATTTGTAATTTTTTTCCAAAAAAATTATTTTTTAAATAATTTTTTCCGAAAATATTTAATTTTTGAAGTTTTTTTCGCAAAAACTTTAATTTTCTGTAAATAGGTATGGATTTTTGAAAAAAAAATTAATATTTAATATTTGAATTTTTTTTGAATTTTTCCAAAAAATATTTGTTTTAATATTTGAATTTTTTTCCCAATATTTAGTTTTTGTGAATAGCTAAAAAGTTAATTCCCCACCCCCCCCCTCCCAAAATAGAACCCTGCGGAATCCCCTGCACTAGTTTGTGGTAAATTAATTATTTATCTTATTATTAGTATTATGAACGTGGATTCACACAATTATAATCCACTCTTGTAAAACTGTAACTAATTCCAAACAATTATTGAATAATAACTCGAGAGTTGTGAAGAATTGGCTAATTGTTTCCCGTCTAATTTTGGGGCTTTTGTATTATATCTCATTGATACAGCAAAGTTTGTCTGTATGTATGAAAAAAAAACCGGTACCCTGGTATGACGTATATCATAAACATATTTTGATCTAATAAGTTAATGGGACCTGTGCATATAGGATCAAACGTAAATACAGGCAGTACTGTGTTCATGAAAAACGAAGATAAAAAAAGAGGATTTCGTGGGCAATTATCTCCTTTATTATTAAAACAAAATTTGCCTTTGTACCGCTGGGACATTAATATATCAGAGTAAAATTATGTCAAAATATATTGCCCTTAACATTTTAAAACTACAAATTTCAGCAAAGATTCCTCTTTCTCACATTTTTTAATTAGGAATTATAATCTTATGAGTTATTTTTGACAAAAATTAAATAATAATGGATATTGTATAATATGTTTTTATCCAAAGAATTACCAACGAAAAATATAGCTAAATATGGATTAAGCACTAAGAACTGTAAAGTGTATAGAAGAAGAAAGATTTATGACTCAAGTTGGAAAATAAAGGAAATCAAAATGACATCGATAGACTTCAATGTATCCATCTAACTACATGGTTACAGCAAAGGTGACGAGTTGTCAAACAGAAATATATAGATACAGTGTGAAGAGTTTGTTAAACTCTGAACAATTTAGCCAAAACAAAAATGTTTTAACTCTCCCACGCCTCTTCTAAATTCAAATAAAAAATATCAGAAGTTATATTTATTATTTTACCAAATTTCTAATTTATATAACATCATTCTTTTTCTTCTTCCAATGGGTCATTTCAATTCATCCTTGAGTTGAAATATCCTTTTCATTCATTTGTTTTAGATAATAATTTCTATTTTTTATTCATATATGATTCATATATCTATTAGTGCTGAGAAACAGTTCAGAACCGAATTAATTTTAAGTTTCTCTATACCTTTTTAGACGGATATTTTGTTCCAGAATGCAATCTCATTAGTAGGTAGAAATTCAATTATTTTAAATCGTGGAACGATATTTTTCAGTCTCAATCCATGATGGACCATTATTCTCCCTACTCCTAATTTATGTTTTACAATGTGCAGATGTTCACAATTTTGAAACACACATGACGTCGTTTACAATTCATAAATAGAACTGGTATAGACTGCATTTTAAAGAAAACAATTTTTGTATGAAAGATTCAAACCAATTATTTCTTTGATACCGATCTAGACAATTGCATTATATAGAGAGACAAAGTTTTTCTTGAGGACGTTGTTATTGGCATAAGTTCACGTCAGCTGTTCTTGGAGGATTTATACTAAATAAATATACATATATATATTTATTTTTGGTTTTTGCTCTTGATTTTTAAATTAATATATGTATATGTACATTATAAAATGGAGGAGAACAAGAGTTGACGTGAACTTATGCTGTATCAGGACACTCTAGCAATCTATACTTATTTATGGACTGATGTGTATAAATATGTCCTAGAAAGCCGGAGTGGCGTTTCATTTTTGAAAGGTGGTGTCAATATTACAGTATTCTTGAGATGGAGTTATTTGTAAGTGTTAAGTAATAACAGGCGCGTGTGATCATTAAATACGAAAAGAAACAAAAAGGACTTGCTTGGAAGTTATAAGTGGGGTTTCTTGCTGAATTTGGAGTAGAATTGAGTATGGACATTTGAGTCTTTCCTTCCTATATCATTGTTATTTACGGAGTGGGATTCGTGATTATTTTCTTTCTCTCACGGTGGCCAACAGCTGATCTAAATAAAGTGTCCTGACAGCTAAGCTGCTCTCCTTCTACATATTCTTCAAATTGTCAGGATTACCAATTTCATTTTTTTATATTTTTACATACAGGCACGTCATATTTTATGCATTAATGCATAAAAATACATACCTATAAGCAAGAATCCCACACTTACGTATCACTACAAGTTTATAAAATATGTCAGAGAAGTTTATACTTGGCAATATGAATATTATTTAATTTTTGAAGACAGAACATCTAAGTATAAAGTAATAACTACTGTGTGTCCTCCTGAAAGACGGAGAGTAACAATGTGGGCTTGCTCCTCGGGAGTTATAAGTGTAAGTTCTTGTTGGACTCGGAGTGAAATGGAGGATCCAAATCGGAATAATTCCAACCTACATATATGAGATTTGTTGATTTCCTTCATCACACAGTTGATCGCAGCTGATTTAATGAAACGTCATGACAGTTCAGCTGCTCTTCTCCCAAACCTTTTTCAAACTGTCAGGGTGACCATGACATTTCTCAATTTTTTTTTCAACTGAAAATCATAGCAATCTCAAACCGGTCTAGTATTTTCGAACTGGAGTCCAACACTAGTATATGTATATGTTTATTTTTTGTTATCGCTCAAAAGCACGTATTTTTATCTTTTGGGTAGTTATCAAATGCATCACATATTTACTATATCTATATGTAGAATAAAATTTGATGAGATATTCAATCATTTTTGAGATACGGGATTTCATGGGGGTTTCAAACATTTCAAATATACACATACTACACTTGTATGTATGTAGATATCTCATTAAAAGGGCTGTAGTAGTCCATCAAAGAGTAGGGTTTCGTCTCCATGTGGTCTAAAATATTGCATTAAAAATTATATTTAATATTTCTTATGATCTTTATTAATTATACAGACTGGGGGTCCGCAGGGGGTTGGATGGAGGGACTGTATCCCCCGCCTCTTACTATAAAATTTAATTTAATTTTACAAATTATTTTCCTAAAACTTATTAGTATAAATAGTAATGTATTTTTGAAATTTTTCTCCAAAATATTTAATATACTGAAAGCTACAAAACCTCCTTTGAAAGACCTTATTAAAGGTCACAGAGACTCGTCAACTAAGTGGAATGGGTAACGAGTGATATTAAACAAACAACTTTACAGAAACTCTAAGGATTATTTTAAAAATAATCTTTAAAAGCTATAAAATATAAAACTTAATATTACTAATGCTTGCCTAAATAAAACCTATTCTTATCAACCCACCCCACTTTAATAAAAGCTATACTCATATTTAGCCTACTTAGTAAGATAATATTCAAATATACATAAAATATAAATAACCTTAAAATAATTAAGCTACAATAAAACAAATCTCTGTAGTTCAACCTCAACAAAACCCTAAATAACCCCCCTAAAAACCAAAAGTGTAGAAGCTCACCACCTCTTAGACGCATTTGCTGAATATTGTCCGCCTTCAAATTATTGTGTTGACTTCAACAAGGCAATAATAATAATCCGTACATAAAAAATAATAGTATTATTAACTGAAAGGAATTAACCAATAAAACTAATAACCTTAGATTAAATAAAGAAAAATAGAATATTAACTCCTTTAATATACTTTTATGTAAACTTTCTAGGTACTTAAATACTAGATTTATAAAAACAAACCCTCACAACATTAAACTCTCTTGGCTTAAATTTATAACCAAATAAATAGGTAAACCTTTTTGAGAAGTTATTAATAATAATCAACAATTTCACCCCCTATTCACCTCCAAATCTAAAACCCCATAAATAAAAGGAAATAAACTTAGCTTTAACGAACCCCCACCAACATTAGTGGACCCAAAATAACAAAATACTCCTAAACTATTATCAAGGACCAAAACCCTAAATTAAAAAGTACTTTACAGCCCTCAACTCGGACATTTTACTTGGTAAAAAAATTTCAAAAATTATTGTATATTCGAAATTTATTTTTATAAAAAATTTTTTTGAATTTTTTTTTTGTTTTTTTTAGCTCTAGATTTTTGAAATTAACTATTGATTTTTTGAAATTTAGTTTAAAAATTTTTTACAAAAAATTAATATTTGAAATTTTTTTTTCCAAAAAATGTAATCTTTTAAATATAGTTTCAGAAATTTTTAACCTAAAAATTAATAATCTGAAATTTAATAAATTTTTAACCAAAAAATTAATATCTGAAATTTAATAAATTTTTTCCAAAAATGTAATCTTTGAAAATTAGTTTCAGAAATTTTGAACCAAAGATTTTTTTTTGTGAACAGCTATGAATTTGGATTTTTTTCCCGAAAAAATTTAATTTTTTGGGAAAATTTTGGATGGATTTTGAATTTTTTTGGCAAAAAATCCGGAGAGTAACCCTATGGATTTGTTGTGGAGTTATAATTGTAATTTCTTTAATTGTTGGCGTTAACTTATACAGCAGCACTTCCAAGTAATCTACACTTATCTATGGACAGATGTGTATAAATATGTCCTAGATGCGGGAGCAGCTTATATATATTAACAATCTGAACATAATTTAATAATTTGTGTTATAAATGTAACTCCTTATTGGACTCTCAGTGTAATTTGGGATAGCCATTGGAGTAATTCTTGCCAATGGCCTCGTTTATTTCCTTCTCCTCCCTTATCACAGCTGCTTATAGCTGATTTAATGAACTGTCATGACAGATTAGATTCTTAAAATGTTTCAGGATTAACACGCTAATTTTTGGTTACTTATTTTTTACATGCCAGAAAGGTTCCTGTTTAGCATTTCAATCAATGATTTATGCTGGAATATGCTCTAATGTTGATCCTTAATTCTACTCCAAGTCCAACAAGAACTTACATTTATATCTTCACAGCAAATCCAAGATATTACTCAGTCTTATTAATGTTAAAAATAGTATGATCTGCATGTAAGCTATAAAAAAATAAACCAACCACACGAAACAGCCATATTTCCATTTTAAATTTCTGAATTTTGCTTTTTCAATACAAAAATGACATCTCTAGTCATTATTCATAGACATTTATGTATAAAATATGACCTCTTGATATGTAAAAATAACGGAAAAGTAACTTAGTAATATGTTTGAGAGGTGAACAGTTTAGTTGTGATGACGTTTACTTAAATAAGCTTCGAGCAGCTGTGAAATGAAGGGAAAAATACTCTCCGTATATAGTAATGATATACGTTAAGCTGATGTCGATCCTAAATTATACTTGATATGTTCTCTCTACAAGAACAAAATAATACTGATAACAGCTTCTATAAAAACAACATATATTTTGGTAGCAGCTACAAAAAAAGAATGACCTAATTTTCTCCGATTGTTCGATAGTATGTAATACGATATTATCCCCCTTGTTCAGACATAAATTGAAAGCTCTTGCGTCAATTTTAAGAAATTTCACTCCGAATTGAAGTATTGTCCCTAGTTTTATAAATAAAGTTACCCTGTCTTTCTGATGTTACATATAACCTGAAGGTTGTTGATGTTATTAGTAAAAATAGTTTGAGGTGCTCATGTAATTATTCTAAGTCCGTATTTATAGAAATAAACATTATTCATTTATTTGTACAAATATAGTATGTCGTTAAAGTAATTTACAATATAATCCATTATCAAGTTGTTATGTAAGACCTGAATGTAGCCACTACGTAAAATGACAGTTCAATCAAGGATGGAAGGAAATCGATTTATAAGCACAGGGTCGGGATTTGAAAGACTGAAAATAAAATGATATTGTATATTATACATTTATTTTCACAAAATTAATTCAGCAATTCACAAATCCATAGGGAAGTCAATCACTCAAACTAACCCCCTCCAGCTTCAACCATAGACTTGAACCTGTCCCTGAATCTGATAGATGCCTTGATGAGGAACTCCTTGTCCTGGCTCACCCCTGCCTCGAGAATAGAAGCCCGCCAAGAGTCTACTGTGTTATGCGATCATTAATTGTACTCTCTTTCTTAGACGTCAAAACATATAGTCCAAAAGGTTCAGATCAGGCGAATAAAGAGGCCACATTTCCTTTGATCAAACATTCAGCAAGTCAGGAGTCCTTTTTGGACTCGGAACGATCATGCCTGCAACATCGGCAGCAGTTGATTTGGGCAGGTTTGTAAACTCAATAATCTCATTGGGCGTTCACCAGGCAGTGAGGGGCACAATGACGATTTTACGTCATTTTTATTCAGAGGACATCTCAGGGATTAAATATATGTATATATATATTTAAAAATCGTATATTTTCATTTAACAAAAAATATTAACCATAATATTTTATAAATAGGTATTGGATTGTTGCCAGTGTTAATTTTAGAAGAAAAAAAATAATACAAAAATCTGAAGGTAATCTTATTAGAAACTATTGCTTTTATTGATTCGAAACACTCATTGCTCTAATTTTTTCAATTTAAAGAGTAAATGCTGCGAGGATTAGTAGAACGGAACGCTAAAACCCCATTTTTAGTGCTCAGAGTTCCGTTCATTGGACTAGCGTACCGATGAACGCCGATAAAATTCAAGTTCCGTTCAGAAACCTGAATTAATGCAACAAATTTAACTTCATATGACGTCATTGTAGATCGACAATTTTAAAACATACATGACGTCATAAACCATTCATCTACAGAATAAAAGAAAAGCAAATTATAAGTGAGACAAATAAAGACCAAATAATGATTTAGTATTTATCTAGACCGCACTTCTTTTAATAGATCCAATTATTTTGCATTGTCCATTGAGCTCCGTCGTTCCATTTGTTGGATTTTAGTATGAACATCCTTGACGGGTCTGAGAGTTTTATAATATTTATTGGATCGAACTCATTGAGTCTTTTCAAGAAGTTCGATTCGGACTTGCCTCAAAGAAAAATCCGTAACAGTCGGTCTCATTTAGTATTACTTCTATACACATAACATAGACAATCGTTGAGACCGGTCCAAATGACTTATAGGACCGGTTCTAAGAAAAGACTGGACCCGGTAAATAAGGACTGACCAAACCTCAGTGACACTTACATCTCCCAAGCAAATACTGATTGTTACTCCTCATTTAACACGAACAGTGAGTACAGTCACTAGTTATTACTTTATACATAGATGTTACTTTTTTAACAACGAAATAGTAAAATAAATCTAATAATGTCGTGGTCACTTTGACAATTTTAAAAATATTGGGGTAAAGAGCTGCTTCACTCTTCACCTCTGGGATGAAGGAACTAAATCAAGGGCATATTGGCTGAAAATAGATGTCAATCCTTAACTACAATCATTGCCCAACTCCTGAGCAAGTCTTTATTCATACTCTCGCACAATTTGTTACTTAATAAATTAATGTTTGCTTCTTAAGAATGAAATTATAATGACATCCTCTTTGGAAAATGAAAAAAAAAAAAAAAAAAAAATAACTTGATTGCCAACGAGAAAAAGTCGCTCTTGGTCTCTAAGACATATTATATACACCTCTTTCCATAGATAGTATCAATATTCGTCTCATTTAACATATGTGCATATATTCCCAAAGGAGATAATATCATCAAATTCCTCCTTACATTCCATTCATGTCTGTCGTCTACAGTTCTAGCCTCTACTAGCCTCATCATGAAATATTATTTTTATACATATCCGGAGAAGTTAATCATCATTTAATGAGAAGCACCTTACTTCCTCTTCTTACCATATTATCAGTCTTATATTGACATATAAAATATATTTTGTTTATACATACCTTTGTCATCGGAAGAGTAAAATCATTTTTGGCCCATGAACGGTTAAAGCAAGCAATAAATATTATTCTCATAATGATACATTTGTATTTTTTCACAAATGTAGGTCATTTTTTATCTTAATAATTATTCTAATTAATCAAATGGATGAACCGCAAATTGTGCATAAAGAATAGCTAAAATTCATTCTACAGAATGAAATAATTCGGAATTAATATTTTACTGTTGAAAGGGGCTGTATCGGAACCAAATTCATCCCCCTAAATAAATTGAAGATTTTAAACTTTAGTTCATGTTATTGGTTATCTAAACCAATGGCAGAAATTTGAATAAAAAACCTTCAACTGACCAAAGTTGGTCTATAAAATATTGTGTTGTATTGTGTATATAATAGATGAAATAATTATAAAATTGAACTCATATTTTTATTTTTTTTATTTTCGTTCAAGGTTGTTTATGTGTTTACTCAGCAGATATGTTATCAAACATATTTGATTCATATTAAAAGATCTTTTATGTTTATAATATACCTTTATTCATCTGAAATTTATAATCATTTGTGCCCCATCAACACAAAAACAAGCAGGAAGGATTTTTCTAAAAAATAAGTCTGGCTTATATATAAGTATGAATCTTTCGACGAAATATTATCGTTCAGATCAAAGAGGAACCCACCAACTCGATAAATCGCCTCGCCAACGACTTCTCTGTAGCTGCTAAGACCATCAGGAGGGCTGTGAAGGGCGACTTGGGATTGCCTCGGTTTTTTATGATTGAAAATAAACAAAATATTTTTCCAGTAATAAATCCGGTTCCAATATCCGATTAGTACAAGCTCCACCAATTTAAATTTTTTAGCATGACACCAGATCTGTTAACATCTATTCAAGCACTCTATCATAATAATCTATGGAGTTAATTGGGTCCTTGGGCGTAAGCATAGTACGGAGAAGACACAATAATGATTGCAAGGACATCTCCAGGATTGCGTATTGTATTTATACAGTTTCGGCAGCTGAATCTGATGAGTACACTTTCATAAACATCTAAGTGTTGCCAAGATATGGAGGTCTAAACTTGTTCCAGGATTTAAATCCTGACACTGTATAAAAATGTAGTGGACATTTTCTTTATCTTTCTGATTTTTTCCCAAAACTGTTTTTACGTTGACTCACCTCGTTAATTATCAAATTAAATTTTTTTCATAATAAAATATGTTTTTTTTTGGTGTGTTTTTACACCTTAATTCATTTTGTGAGTTTTCAAGAAAATATTTAGAGAAACCCCTTCTCAAAAGAATTTTTACACATGTGTTCCCAGTTATAAATTTCTTTAGACTTTTGCTTAAAGTATGTAGTCTAATAATAGATTATTTGTAAATATAATACGCTAAGAGTCTGTCTTGCTCCTGAAGAAAATATCAAATAAATAAATGTTTTGCCCAACTTAATTGCAGAAGTATTATAGGCAATAATGAATACAAGAGAATAAAAATTGCAACTGTCGATAGATAAGGCAAATATGCTCTGATAAATAATTAAATTATGTATGAAGAGCTTGAAGAAGTCTCACAGATGTTTTATGACTACATATACATATTCCCTAGGTATATATTAGTGTTGTGAGTCGGTTTCGGACCGATTATGTATATATTTTATTTTTTGAGGGGAAGAGGGTACTTTTGCTGGAAATATTTTACGGCCCTTTAATTTTGACTCATGGTGATTTTGCCGTATAACATAAAATTAGAATCCTCTTCGATGCCGTCTCGCTTCAGTTCTAAAAGTCTGTCAATTTTGTACTTGGCACCATTCCTGCGATCAAAAATGTCCCAGCAAAAAGCAAAACGGCAGAGGGTGTGCGATCTCCTCCGTAGGAGAAATGATCGCTTCTTGGCTGAATCAAGAGTTCAGGATCAAACATTCACCTCAGGTCATGGTCCTCGGCATCATTGCGTCCGACGGCAGCAAGATGTCTCCCTACTTCTTAAAGGTCAAGAAGAAAGTCAACACGAACGTCTTCTACAAGGTTCTCAGGTACCATGTCTTGCCATGGTTGAAGAGCACATTCCCCAGAGACAACTATGTGTTAACCCAAGACGGCGCCCAATACTTTTTAAATAGCTTATATGAAGAAAATTGTTTTTGAAAACCGTCGGGCACATATGACCAAGAAGGTGCAGAATTTCTGAAAGGAGAACATGTTTGTCTTCTGGACAGCAGAGTTCTGACCTTTGTTCTCACCCGACATGAACCCCCTAGACTTTGTTGTTTGGCATGTCTTGGAGGGGAAGACGAACAGGACTTATTACACGAATGTCAACGCCCTGAAGTCCGTGAGCAAGGAGGAGTTGAACAACTTGCCCTCGGACTTCATTCAAGGCCAACTGTGCTCCTGCTTGTCCCCGTATTGATGCCATCATTCAGAATGGAGGGGGACATATTGAATAAAAATTGTAGAAAATGGTTGATTTACCAGCTTTTGATTCAAAAGTTTGCCATAAAAATAGCACATGTTAAATTTATGGAGAAGTGAAAAGGACTTTTAAAACTTTCTAATTTTTAAATCCTCACCCTGTACAGTCATCTCCGGATCCAGGAAATATAAGATATTTTTTTTTTTAGATGAAAGGTTGCCAGACGCAATAAAGGGGAACGTCGTATTGTATGATGTTATTCTACAAATGTTCACATTATTTAAACAAATATTACCTCATCAGTACGAATGAGATGGGAGTTTGACTGATGGTATTACTTTTTAATATCGGCTGCCTCTTATTTGATTTCTAGGATAGTAAACGAACTACTACTATAAAGATATAAAGCTATACCTTCTACATTTAAAATAACATTAGTACAGAGAAAAAATTATAATTACATATATTTAAATATTTATTCAAATATGCTTTTTAAAACAATTTACACCAAAGATGGGTGAGAATTCTTCTTACAGAGAAAGATGTTAACACCACGATTATCTATTAAAGAATGAAAAAATAAGAAAAAAAGAGTAGACACACCAACTGCTTCTCATTTTCTAGTCACTAAACTGTGTTTATTCACTTCAAAAATCATCAAAATTCTTTTATCTAATTATTTAAGACTGATTTAAAAAAAAATAAGACCGATCCAGGCTGCACTTTGGTCCAACACGTAGTTTAAGGGTCGCAACACTATTATCTATATGATAATATAATATAATAATTCGTGTTGTTTCCTTATCTCTTAAAGTATCTTAATTAAGAATAAAATACAAAGTATTTAATAAAGGTATGCATGAATTCCCATTCCTTTTTTCTCTTCATTAAGTCTATGCATGACATGAATTAGGTAATATACTAACACATAAACTCTGCTTCACAAGTATTATATAGCTTAATTGAATTATTTTTGTTAAATGAACTATAAAAGTATTCTTACTGTTCGTAAAGCGATACACATGTTTAGGTCCCTCTCTAATCCTTGATATCCATTAGTTTTAACTACAAAGTAGGTACCCAATACTTGTAGAAGTATTTTATTACGATTTTATTCATGTTATATGACGAGATTTAATAGCTTTGTATTCATGGAGTTTATTGTGTACAGCTCTGAATATTTGACATTTTTTTCTAAAAAATTAAAATTTTTGTCAATAGCTGTAGATTTTTCATATGTTTGTCAAAAATAATTAGTATTTGAAATGTATTTCCCAAAAATAAATAATTTTTCATGCAGAGATGTGGAGTTTTGAAAAATACTTCTAATAAATTAACACTTTATATTTATATGTTTTCTCTTTAAAAATGAAAAAAATATTCATTACAGCTTTTGAAAATAAAAAACACTCTCTTGATTGCCAACTGCAAAATAGTTCAAACTATAACAATGCATAGGATTAACAAAGATAGTTATAACTACATCGTGGAGGATAGTGTCATTGAAGGCCACATTTAGCTATTGACAATCGTCCATGGCAAAATTTAGGGCTCTTAAGTCTAATGTACTTGCTGACCCACTCACACATTTTCAATCAATATCACCCTTTACTTTGCATTTATCGTGCATTTGTATCATCTATTTAAAAACTTTAAAGTGACTGATTGTGAAACACAATGTTTCCAAAGGGAAACCAACCAATTCAGCCATAAAGGCCTCAAAACAAGCCACATCTCCGTTTACTGTTTAATATGAAGTCACGTATTATTTTTTTTATCAGAGCTTATTTCAAAACTTGAGGGCACGGTTGGAAGATGTCATAAGATTGATAACGTCACATTATCATTTTTCATGTTTGCAATAGTTTCTTCTCTACTGCTAGTTAATTTCTAGCCTTTGTTTTTCATTCTAAAAGAGAAATAAAGTTGCGATATTCAATCAAGAGCATAATCTGAAAACGATGTTTGTAGTCGGATCATAATTTTGTTTTCGGTCCTAAATTTGTACAGAAAGTTTTGTGACAGTTTTTGGAACGTTTTAGCTCAGTATATACTACAAGAATTTGAATTTTTTCTCCTTGCACAGAGAACCTGGAGTCTCTTCTTTTTGTTTACGTTAAATAATAATCATAAAAAAAAAAAAAAATTATTAACATTTTGCAAGAACAAAAAATGTGTAAGATTGCAACCTTTATTGCCACCGAAATGTCCGAAAAAGTAGTAATTGCAGGCAAATATGGCTCAAAGACGACCTATTATCCCATCACGGAGCATCTGGATAAAGGTGATTATCTCGTAGAAACTCCCTGGAGTACTCGTTCAAGAAAATGAACTAGTAAACCTGTAATCAAAGCCTTTAAAGAGCAGTCGGATAACTCTATGACGAAGATGAACATCAATGTCTCATGGTCCATTGTGTCAAGGCCCAACAAAGAGGCTGGGGGTGTCTCTCTACGAGCCAAAAAGTACATATTTTTATAGCAGAGATGGATACAAAGTGAACCATCAGTTAAGTTCCAGTTTTTTTGGTGTACTCTTGGCATCCCCAATCACCAGATCTGAATCCCCAAGATTACAATATCTTTTGATATGTAGAGTCCATGGCTCGTAGAGTCCGAGACCCAGATGTTGAGACATAAAGACTTTGTCAATGAACTGCCATGTGATCAAAAGTACTTACAGTAAATTATATCGACGCCATGAAGCCGTTACTGCTGCCTAACATGGCCATACTCAAGATTAATTATCTGTAATATCATTTATATAAATTATATTAATAATATTGTTATGGATATTAACGTGACCGGAAGATTAGTCCTGATATATAAATGGCATAAATGTATCATTAGGATTATTTTCTCGGCTAAAAATTTCATTTGAAGTCCTTTGTAATTCATTTTTTTACATAGAATAACTTGAAATGAGGGCATTTTGATTCAATTCGAATGTGTAATATTCATATTAAATGAATGTTGTTTCTCATTATAATGAATTTTAACCGGTTTTTTTTACCGATGTTCTTCAGCTGATAGAAAAGAATAAGAAATAACACAAACAAATTAATATGAATACACTCAGTCAGTGTCGCAACTGCAACTTTTGGGTATTTTGTGATTCCGACTCTGGGTAAAAACCCCTCAAAACTGTCAGGGAGATAAAAAACCATGTCATGTTTGGTATATTCTTTTTTAACGATATAAAAATTGAAATCATTACCCTCATTATACGCTAATGAATGCAAACATGCATTAAAAAAGACTTAAGTGGAGAGGGACCCATTTTAAACCTTAAACTATATGTGAGGAGATATATTCTTGCCACAATATACAGGGTCGTTCAAGTAAATCCGGACTACCTTAAACAGTTTCCTGATCAATGAGGGAAGCAAGTTGAGTTTTGAAATTATATTCATAAGTTCTAATAATACAAAAGAAAAAAAAATCATTTAATGTGCTTGCCATTTTCGCCAATCAATCGCTCGATACGATGCCTAAAGGATTTGCAGGCCTTGACCACGTACGCAGGGGATACTTTGTCCCAGGACTTGATGATGGAGGCTTCAGATTGAGTGAATTGGCAAATACCTTCGTTTCTAACTCCCTCTAAAAGAACTAATGAATGGGAGCCATATCTGGGGAGTCCCAAGATGGGACCATCCCTTCTTTCAACAAGTTTTGAGTTTTGCAGGCCTTTTGAGAGGGGCCGAGTTTTGTTGAAACAGGAACTCCACGCCATTAGCTTCACCTTTTATCCAAAGTAGTACTTGGCTACACAGGAGTTCACCGTACCTGTCGGCAACTACGCTCACCGTTGCCTCTAAAAGATGGAGAACATGACTCTACCGCTACTCTCAATGACTCCAAGGGGCATGATGCTGTCCGGAAACTAGGTTCTAAAGACGTAGGGGCATTAGCACTCTCTGTGGCCAACAATCTTTCGTTCTAGTTTTTGGTGGATCTGTAGACAGTCCATTGTTTCTCATCCGAATAAAAGATGATTGAAGGCAAGAAATCCCATAGGAGAACATCCTCGAACCAGATATTAAATGTATACAAAATGATACATCGTTATTTAATTAATTCATTTTCGTCTCAAAACTTTGAACTACCCGGTACAGAGTAGTAGAGGAATTTTCCCATTTTATATACTCTATCAGATTAAGGACTGATATTGATCAGTATAATGTACCAACGTATAAAAATTATTTTAAAGAAATTAACTGGAAAAAATATGGGAGGAAATGGTTATAAAAAAATAAAATATTACTTTGTATATAGTAGAATATTTGTACCTATTATATTCTATATACATATATACAGCTGGCAATCCACAAATTATTTGCAAAACGAACCGTACTCATAAATCATTATTATCATAAGTCAAATAATACACCTAGATATTTGTACATAAATATATGCAAAGATAAAAAGATCTTCTATGATGGGAGTTACATATTGTTTGGACTTGGAAAGTTTCCATCTTTGTCCTTTTTGGGCGATAGTTAGGGATTTTTGAAACCATATGTACCAATGATATTGGGAGGAATTACTCCAATGACGATCCTTAATTAGATTTTGAGTCCAACAAGGCCTTACACTTATAACTAAGCAGTAAACCCTGATAGTTACTCTTCGTCGTTGACGCGCTAGTCATTAGTTTATAGTTATATGTTCCCACTTCACTATCCAAAAAATAATGATAGAAACATTGAAAAATAAAAGAAAACCTTTTCAAGTTGCAACACCAGAAATCTACTATAACATAACATTATAATAGTACGTATTTCCTCTAATGAAAACGCTAGCCAGGGTATTTATTTCAAAACCGGAGACAGATACAGACTTACAACATAAAATAATGGTTGTTCAGAATTCTGAGTAACGTACATAGGGGTACTAGGATAACTGCCCACGGAAGATTGCCCTGGAGAAAATAGCCATGGAGGAAAATTTCCAGTTAGGAAAATTGCCCAGGAGAAAATTGCCCGTATTTTTTTCAAACTTCATGATGAATAAAAGCCCAATATAAATTCCCTGAATATTATTTATGAAAAATATCTAAGCATATTTGTTTGTTCCATCCCCCAAGGGAGTGCCTTCGAGTGTGCAATTTTTTTAAATTCAATCCAATCTTCTACCAGATGGATCAAGAGGACTTGTAGGGGGGGGGGGGGAATAAATAGTCAATGTCCTTTTAATGTGGTTGAATACCCTCCGCCTCAGATTGGCCCAGGGGTAGTGTCGGATTGCTAAAAACCACCGGCGATACATCCAAGGAACCCCTCTACTACCAAAAATAAGTTCCATGCTTTTAGCTTACGCGGGGTACTTGGGCGTACCCTGGATCCTTAAAAACCACTACCAATTCATCAAAAACATCCAAGGAACCCTTCTAATATCAAAAAATAGTTTAAGCCTACCTTCTTCAAATAGAAAACTGCATTTTTTCTTATGGATGCAATGTTCCATGAAATAACATTATTTGTATATCAATAGTTTTATTTAATTTTATTTTGGTAATGGGTATACTCAATTTTAAATTACTTTTTGGAAAGCACATTACAAATTCGCAATAATGTGTTATTAGTCATCATGAAGTTTGAACAAAATACGGGCAATTTTCCTAACTGACAATTTTCCTCCATGAACATTTTGTCTAGGGCAATCTTCATCAGCCAATTTTCTCCAGGGGATTTTTCCATGCACAACCTGACCTATGTTTTATTTTAATCAGACCAAATTCCTGGGCTTTGGAGGTAAAGTTTTTTTTTCGATAATAAAATGAATTTATTTTATTAAATAAGATCGATTCCCCGTATCTCAAAGTTTTTTTATTTTTTTAGGTTTGGCTGCCAATTCGAAAATGTACCAAAAAACTTAAAATTCCAAAAACCAATTAATGTAC
Organism: Lepeophtheirus salmonis; assembly: GCF_016086655.4. Taxonomy (NCBI): domain Eukaryota; kingdom Metazoa; phylum Arthropoda; class Copepoda; order Siphonostomatoida; family Caligidae; genus Lepeophtheirus; species Lepeophtheirus salmonis. Next base: position 12,954,981 of record NC_052140.2, read on the forward strand.
TAACAGAAAGAGGGAAAACGTATATTGAATACGAATCAAGAAAGGGAATTAGTTAAATGAAGGAAGAAGGTGATTAGTGAGTTAATCTTAGTTTGTACCTTCATTATGTTTAAAGAAAGAACATATTTCATTTTATTCTAACTGGCCATAGGGATTGAAGAACTTCAAATGTTGTCTATCGATCAGTTTTACTAAATTCTTGAGTTATTTAATGCATTAATAAAATTATTTGAAATAAAATATTAATACTAGTACGTCCTAGTATATTATATTTTTTCATCACTGAATATTGCATTATATATTTGGACCTCAAAATGGAACCAAAAACAACAGCAACATATACTTATTAATGTGTACCATAGTTCTATCATTTTTTTACGAGCGTGGGGGAATGTAGCTTTCAACTTTTGCGCAAATATTTGTATATACCATTTCCAGAAAGATCTTATATATTTTAGAATAAAAAAAACCATTTTTTAGGCGGTCTTTTTAATGACATTTTAAGTAGTATTTATCAAAAAACTTTTTTAAGTAAAATAATGCTTTATTTTATTTCTAGAATGATCTTTTGTTGATTAAACGACAATCTTTTTTAATTATATTCTTTTTATATATATTTCTTCTCATTTTAAAATAAATTATAGTTCCCTTGCTACAATAAACCGTCTTACATACCCGAATATACCAAAAATATCAATAGTTTCTAAACAATAGGAGATTGACAACCTGTCTCCCTATCTCTTAAGGTCATAGTGACCAACTGTCCTATTTTATGCGAAGATATTCAATAATCGTCCCTTATCAATTCAAAACAAAATTAATTTGTACTTTTCAGTCTCTATAAATTTAATTTAATTCAAATATGATTATTTTTCTTTGACGTTATTCAAATTATATTATTTTTTTAAATTTTTAAACGCCATTTGATGAGGCTTAATCCAAATTTTTGGCAAATTTGTTCTCCGTAATTGTGAAAACATTAAATCTACACCTTGTAGATGCAATGTGTGACGTCAAAAAAAACAACATTATATATGTATATAGTCGTAAAGACTTGCTGTCTTTCTTACACAAAAATACTATTGATATATCCATTATCTCTTGAACTCATTTCATCAGTTAACTCTTGATGGCTTAAATACTTTACTTATTTATGAATATAAAAGAAAATTATTTCATTTTGTATTACCAGAAAAGTTTAAAAGTTATAAGACAGAGAGGGAGAGACGTAGCTCAATGTACAATACCAGATGTGTCCTAATGTATTTGCAGGGGGAGGAGGGGATATCAAATTATATAATTATGAAATTGGGGGGCTTAGTCCTTTTTTGACAATTTTGACAAAAGGTTATTGCTGTTTTTATAAATACCAAATTTGACAAAAAAAAAAAGATTTGTCAAAAAGACTTTTTAGATTTAAAATGTTTGGAAAGAGTCAAAATTCGAACAAATAATCTTCTTTTCTTCGGCATTATTCAACTTATAATAAATCTTTTCTTATATTTAAAGCCATTGGAAAAAGTTTCTTCCAGATTTAAAAGCTAATTTGTTCATTTTAAATTGTAAAATGATCATCTCGAGGCCTCCAAGAGGCTGTCACTTCGATTTTGGATTCATCTCCCCCCTCTAAATGATGACATTTTCATTTTTTTATTCAAGATGATTTTTTTAAAATTATCATACCCATAAAAATTCTGCGAAAGTAAGGGGACAATGACCCCTTAGCCCCTATGATTCCAGCACCACTGGACAACACACACAATGAAATTATTCTCTTCAACTCAGTATTCGTTGGTTCAATACTCGCCTACTCCTGGAAAATAAAATATACATTAATTATAGGGACTTCAAAAAAGATTCCTAGGTCAGATAGTGTAATTGTAACACTATAATATTTAAGAATTCTTAATCAGTGCAACTCCATCTGACCAATTGAAGAAACAAAGTGCCGAAGCTTGACAATTCACTTAAGGACTACGTGAAGACATCTCCTGGCAAGATGTAGCTTTTAATCATTTAAAAGGGTGAATTCATTGAGTCATATAGTCCTATTCCAGGAACACTTAGTAAAAAAATGTTATGTACTCAATTATATTAATTTTGGAGAAATTGGGGTCATAATTTCCCCACTTGATTTCTAGCTTTGACCCGGACATACATAAATATGCCAATACTTTATATAACAGCTAAATAAGAGGCAAAAAGCCCTTGTTACCATAAGTAGATTCATGATGGTATTGATATATTTTTTGCAGGCAATATGTCCCTTTGTATGATAACACAGATGACGTCACTTATGACGTATGCAACTTAGTCTTCCCTTTGCAGAATTTTCCTTGTTGTCTCAGTTAAAAGGTGAATTCATAGAAGCTACTAAATAGTTACAATTAATGGTGGATTCAAGTCAAAAATTTTGGAGTTTTTTCGAGCAGTTGTAATTGAATATTGAGACTTACCGAGTTCAAGTTTTTGAGCATTAATTAAGTTGATATCGAGTAAAGTTGTTAGTGTAACAAAAATATGTTTTCATAGACATTCATCAATAAAGTGTGTTTGACTACTTCAATTAGGCAGTCAATTACTAATCAAATAATGTAAATAAATTATCTATGTCATCAAAACATACTAAAAATTTATTTAATATAGGTTGCCATAATGTATAATTATAATCACAACCAATTTCTTTTCTTCCCTTAAATATAATTTCCTTAAAAGTAGGAAAGTGACAACTAGGGATAAGTTTTGATCATTCGAATTCGAGACTAGTCGAGTGTTTAAAATAATAATTCAGGTGAGCTCGAGTAACTGTCAGAAAATAGTCGACTTTTGTCTCTTTTATGAACATATGCAAGTGTTCAATCCAGTTTCGTATTTATGAAGGATTGCTTTTATATAGTGGAAAAGGAAGTTAAATTTTGAGAAATTGGATAATATTGACAATAGGCTTGGAAAAAAAGAAAAATGTATTTTCAGTTTGCCAACTCCGAAAAAACTTGCGATTAGTCAATAGGTTGATTTTTAGGGGAATAACAAGGGCAGTAGAGCAATGAATTATTGCCCTTATTGCTATATATTCTCTACATACTTTGTGGAGTATGATTTAGTCATTTTCTTACTTTTTTTTAATTATTGCAAATCGAGGTTTCGAGGGCACAAAAATACTTATCGTGGGTATTATACCCATGAAAAATTAGGAGCAGACCATTATTTACATATTATCCCTTATGCAAATAGATGCATATAATATATATCTATGCAAATTATGTTTTTTCGAATTGCAGAATGAGTCAGTAGTTAAGGGAGACCGGGGATAATTGAAACACTTTTTGTGGACTTGGGACTTAAAGTCACTAAATTAGAGTTGAATGTGAGTATTACTCGAACTCAAAAAATACGGAACATAAGTAAATACGATTTTTTTTTTGTAAATTTCTTAAACTCCTACTAAATATCTTTTGTAAAACTCAACATATATCTTGAAATTGAACCACGTAAACTCCAAATATTTATATGAGTCACAAGTAACTGGTTATTTATTTTCAAGTAATATCTAATTATTCTTGTGAAATACAAATTTATAAATAATACTTCGTAATAAATTATACTCATTGTGCCAAATTAACAAATATTTTTTATATAATTATTCATAACTTTGGATAGGAATGGCGCAATAGCCTACATACTATAGAATTCATACTTAGTTTTAAGGCCTTCTAGAGTCTTAGTTTATAACTAACAATTTTAACTGCGCATACCAATGGCCACGAAATATTTTTATGTTATAATAGTTATGTTTTATTTCAGAATCAATATTAAGAATGGCTCTGTATCGATTGATCAAATGATCCGCTAAAGTTTGTTAATATATTTAAGTTAGACATGAGGTATTTATCAATACTCGCATTTCAGTTCCTAGTGAGAGGGCCTTCTCATCTCCTGTGGAAATAATTTATATAAAAAAAAAATATTAATGAGAATGTAGCAGAAATATTCATTACCTTTCATGGTAACCTAGATTCATCAAGTATTAAAGTGTAAAGAATTCAATAATTATTAGAATTAATGCATTAACTTTTTGAGAAAAACTTCATTGGTGCGTCAACATGGTATTAAATCAAATATATATAAATACCCCATTAATAAGCAACATAATTTCTGTTATTTCTTGTTAGCAAACTCGAACCCTATTTTAAAAACTCAAAGTAAATTATGAGTAGCATCCCATTACTCACACTCAACTTCAATAATCTACATCTTAATGTACAGATGTGATGCAATTTTTCTGTCTGTAGGTTTTTTGATGTTGAGACAAAAAATATTTTGCAACGGTCTACCCTAATTATATGTGTTTTTTTCCATAAAAGCAAGTCATTTAAAAAAAAAAATATAACTATACAGAATTTTCTTTCGAAATTCACCAACTCCTGTTACTAAATAATATACAGGGTGGAATATATTTATTACCGTTTTTTAAACCTTAAATTAAACACATGTTTATGACAATTTATAAAAACGGTTGTTGTGATTGAAAGGCTTAGACTATCAGTTTCTAAATGATATGCCATATGTTGTATTAAGAGCACTGATGTTGATACAAACACAACAAACAGATTGTTGATTTGATTGCAGCAGAATAACGGAGATTGCCTACATCATCAAGTAAAAATCCAGTCCCTCAAGTGTATCAAAAAACACCTCAAAGTCGGAGAGCAGCCTGAAGAAGTTGTCAGGTATTCGGGACAGGCTAGTAAATCTCTTACCGATATCCAAAAGCTAGAATAAGAGAATCCAAAGAAGTTTGTGATAAGAATTGGAAGAAAAATGGAAGATTCGAGATCAATAAAAGGTCAAAAAGCTAGACTTGAGGTCATGTGTACAGGTCCACATTATTGTTATGTCGGTGCTTATTTAGAATCGAGGACCATAGTCCAGTCTAGTCCCTCATGTGCAATAATCTTAATATGTATCTCTTATGCGCCTTAATATACCATCAACATTTTCAGAAAAAAATCTTAGGACCGACAATTATGGACCGGTCCCAAGGATCGTAGCTCTCAAAGGATAGGTCAATGATTGACAGGCATAGGGACTGATAGGATAGGTCCCAAGACTAAACTGGACTGAATAAATAAGGATCGACACAACACTAGTCTCTAGGCCTTTTTATCTGTATAAGGCAAAACTGACTGAGGCATTGACAACTTTAATTTTTTCTGAGACCAATATTTCTGGCTCTTATCATTACCTGACCTTAATCTCCTTGGCCTTTTTTATTTATAAAGTGCACTAAAAGAAATCTCTTCTTCCTATTATACTCAATTATACTAGAGTGGGTTTAAATATTTAAGTATAGTATTATCAGAGTTTTGGAAATGAAATTCGATAGTGGATCGATGCTAAAGGTGGCTACTTCGAATGGAATGCCTCCTCTTTGTATATAGAACTGTACCATAATGACAAAAGTAAGGAATTTGGTATCGCAGTATATTTTGTATTTTGCATTTTATACATATAAACAAGAAACTACCTTTAGGGTTCCGAAACAAGGTCCTTCATGGGCGTGTATTGATTTGAAAATCTGTAAAATATGGGGAAAAAAATCATATGTTTCATTAAAATTATCGAGTTCCATTGGGATGCAGGATTTATTTGATATTAAAAGTAAATTTTTTAACAATATTTCAAAAAATTGTTCTCATAAGCTTCACGTTATGAGTATTTACTCCTAAAGGTCTCCCAAGTAAATAAATATACTTTTTTTGGTATCGCGTATTATGCGCATATATTTTGATTAGTTTGTTTATTTTTACTTCTCAAATATCTCGTTTTTTTATAACAAGAGCAAATATATTATTACCAAATATAAAGAGTTTATTTATGTAAACAAACAAAAATTTTACTTATTTATTATGGACTACAAAGACTGTCTTATATTTTTATATATATGCAGCCGTTGTTTAACAATGAATTATAAGCACATACGCAGGTAGGACGTTGTTTGTTGCTTTGGCTGCTAGCCAGAGGTACTTGGCGTCAGTTAAAAAAATGGCATCGATCAGCAAAGTATTTAATCCACAATCGTAGAAAAGGTAGAGTGTCCTTATTGCGATCTGTGCCACAGGTCCTTTGTCTGGAGAGTTGGCGAGGACCTAGAAGAGTCTGGAGGGGATTATGACTCTGATTTATGACATACAATGTTAATCTGGCTGTCATAATTTTCTTTACATTGTTGGACCAAGTGTTTGTACTTTATGTTCACCAAATCTTAACCCCATGGACTTCTTTGTGTGGGTGCAATTAAGGAGCACACCAACAGATCCTCATACAACACAAAATCTGAGCAGATGTTCATCTGCCAAAGGAGACTGTCATCTACAGGGTGTCCACGATAAATTGGAACTACTTTAAACTTCATCCACATCGATAATGTGGATATTCGGAGTTAAATCATACTAATATAAAAGGTTGCGTGAACAATACACTATAACTTCCACCACAATTGTTTTGACAACAAACAATAGTCATCATGGAACAAGCAAGGAGAGACACCATCCTCGAATTGGCTCGTGCGGGACACAAGCCCTCTGCTAACTACAAGCTTCTTAACTACCCCAAGACCACGGTGTACCGGATCTTCAATGCCTGAGAGGTTGAGGGGAAGGTCTGCCGCAAGGCCCACAACATGAGAAGTGACCGAATCTGCACTCCCCGCTTCCTTGAAGGCCTCCGGAAGTCCATCACCACTTCGCCGGGGAATTCCTTGTCCAGGTTGGCCAATAACCGTGGAGTAAGCAAGCAGCTGGTCTCCAAGGCTGTGAATGAGGACTTTGGGTACAGATAATACCGAATGGCCAAACAACATATCCTGACGGCATCCATGAAGGCCACCAGGCTCACCAACGGTAAGCGTCTCCTCAATGACCTGGAGAGCCATAGAGGAAGAATCATCTTCTTCTCCGACGAGAAGAACTGGACTATCGACTGAAGCTGCAACGTCCAGAATGACAGGTGGCTTTCCAAGGAGAGAGAAGAGGCCCCTGCAGTCTTCACCACAAAGTTCCCGGCCTCCGTGATGACCCTGGGTGTCATATGCAGCACCGGTGAGGTGATGCGTCCTTTCTTCTTCAATCCCAAGGAAAGGATTAACGCGATAAGGTACTGCAAAGTTATGGAGGAGTTCGTCATCCCCTGGATGAAGGATACGGTAGCTGGGAGGGAGTTCATATTCCAACAAGACTCAGCGCCCGCTCACATCGCCATGAGGACCACTAACCTCTTCAACTCCCACGACATCACTTTCTGGGATCGCAACACCTGGCCCTCCAACTCACCCGACCTCAATCCGTGTGATTACTACTGGTAGGGGAAGTTGGAGAAGGAGGTGTGCAAGGTCAGCCACAAGAGCATCGCGGCCCTAAAGAGCTCCATTACGAGGGAGTGAAATGCTGTCGATTCCGCGGAAGTCATCAGGGCATGCAAATCCTTTAGGGGCAGGATGGGGAAGATGGTGGCTGCTGAGGGAGGACATGTTGAATCATTTTATTGTTTAATATCATGTCTAACTCTTTCATATTAACAAATACACTCCAAATTCCATTTTTATCAAGCAGGTTGAATTTGAAGATAGTTCCAATTTATCGTGGACACACTGTAGACCTGCTCCCATTTTCAAGATCTAGTCGAGACCATTATTGAATCCAAAGGTGATAATATTGAGTAATTAAATTTTTTAATAATTATTATTCTTTTATTTACAGTTTTTTTTTTTTTAAATCGTGATGGTTGTTAAATAGAAGTCGCACCCTATATGTATGTATATCTTAATCTCTAAATAATCATTTAAAAAAATATATATTTACAAAAAAGAAACTTAATTCTTTAAAATATAACAGAAACGACAATAATTATGAACCACCCCGTACATATATTCCAATAACAATAAACACTGCAACTTTCATTCAATTTAATATACAATTTTGTGAAATCGTGATTCCTTATACAATATAAAATTGAAATCCTATTGACCCAATAATGACTCATAGATATTCGCAAATATCCCATTTTTGGAGTTACTTTATGTCTATCTATGTACCTGTATTGTACATTGTGGGTGTTGGGAAATTATTGGGTAAAATATGTCTACTCGTATATTTGTACAAATTGGTTTTGGACTCGATAATTACTCAAACTCGAAACAACACGATTATACACATGAAATACTCTTTTTCACCCTTCCAGTTTTTGACAAACTAAAGGCCATTTTTCTATTTGTAGAAGAGGAATTTAATTGAAAAAGGGAATTGAGTAGCCATACTTTTATTTTTTAGATCACACTATTCTAAGATATTAAACACACACTCTAAAATAAGTTTTCCAGACAGTGACAGACAAACGTTGATTTATTAATATGGGTATTTTGTAACTTAATTTTCCTGGCGAGAGTCCATGGATACTAGAATTACCCGGTAATATCCCGATCTGTATGCCAAGATTGAACGAAGGTTATGTTTTCACATCGGTTTGTTTGTTAGCAGGGTTATGGACCAAGTTACGTGTCGATTTGATGAATATTTGTAGGAAAGTTATATACATTAAGAGTAAGAGGCCATTAAATTTTGAGAAGTTTTACTTTACTTTTCTCGAGGCTTTACTAACCCCCTTTTGTCTGCAGCTGAAAAGTGGGTTGCTTACAGAGTCTGTACAGGTACACTTGAAGTGTATTCTATATGTTGAAACCAGAGGAGCGGTGTTTTTTCTGTAAGGTGGTTGAGGAGACCCCATTTCACATTTGATATGACTGCAAAGCTCTCCGGGCAGCTTTTGACGTGGTTGCAAAGGAGGTGGAATCATCTTTTGGAGGGGAAATTCTGAGGGACGACTTTTTCTATTGACGTCCCCAAAAGAAATCCTACATCATGCCGTTATGACAAAAGTACAGTATTACCTTTATTCACAAATGGCAATTACTGACGACGCAAATGTTCCGATGGAAACATTGTTAAAGACTATATTAGATTGTTACTCCTTGTTTAAATTTTTTTCAAGCTATTGGGTTTTATTTGGTTGTTTATATGATTTTAAAAGTAAAAGTACATTAAGGAAACAATCACTTTTGATTAAACTTTGTTGGAAGCTAATATAACTTTACTGTAATTGGTCATTAAATTGTTAGAGGTCAAGATCAACCATAACGTGGTATGTTTTTCAATTTTTCAAACAAGAATTTGGGAAAAAGCTAGAATACATTTTGGTGGAACATTGTAGGAAGGTTATAAATGTTAAAAGTAAGAAGCTATTAAATTTTGAGAAGTCAATCATAAAGGTCAAGGTCACACAAAACTGGTTGTTTAAAAAAAAACAGGATAAGGGAAAAACTTGCAGATCGATTTTGGTGAAAGTTTGGCGGAAAGTCATATAGGTATGTTAACAGGAAGAGAGAATTAAAATTTGCAATTTCAAAATGTTTAACAAAATGTTAAAAACACAAAATCGACCATAAGTTTTAATCAAATTCAGATACGTAACACAAATTAAATTTTAGAGCTCAATGTCAAAGGTCACACAAAACGTATAAACACATTGGAAATTATGACACAAATTGTGGCAAATAACTCTAATGAATGTTAACTTTTAAGGAGAAGAAGATTTTAGGCGGATGTTCACAATTTACACTCTACCGAGTTCCCATTCTAGATACTTCTTAGATCACACAGTTCTAATATATTAAGCTCACACTCAAAAATGAGTTATCCACAGACTGACAGACACACTTTTCTTTATTATAACGATATACCTACAATGGGGATTTTGAGGGAATTTTAAGTATTAAATCAACTACTACCATAGGTATACTCCTATTCAATTATATTTGATGTTCGTAGGTGTGACAATTTTTTCAGTCTTACGAACAGTCCATAAAATCTTTTGTTTCTCCAAATGATCCACCACAATATTTTAATTTTGTGTATGTAGGTTGATGCTACGTTTTTGCATAAACTGCAATGATGATATCTAAGAATAGGAACAATATTTGATCCCACTTGTAGTCCGTGAACATTAAAGCAAACTAGAAAGATTTTTTTTTCCCCTCAAAATAAAGTCTGGATTAAATTCTTTTCTTACACGACTAATTATTATTCATATATATTAATAAAATATTCTGATTCATTCTTTAGAAGTACCCCAAATTATAGTTCACTGTTGCAAAAATGGCCTATCACAATTGATGTAAAATTATATGGAATGACGTAGCTCAATAGACAACGTACTTGAGAGAAATTATTATCTTCAAACTGAATGTGCGTAGGTTCACGCCTCGGTTGTTCCTAGAAAAGAATAATAAATTATGTATATGGACCTCAAATACAATTTCTAAGTCAGATAAAGTAATTTTAATACTGTAATGTTTGCTTATACTTAATCATTACAACTCCATCTGATCAATTAAAGGAACATTCAAAAAATAATTATATAATACATTTTATATATGTTACCGGCAAAGTATGAAAATCCGGCATTATATAAAATACCCATGTAATGTATGATGCCTGAGGTCTCAGGCGAACTGTATAATAATGGACATTATATACATTACCTATGTAGTATATATAATGTTAGGGTCACATGTTGGCAAAGTATATAACATATATAAGTTAAAGACTGTATATACCAATACAAATCAAGCATAGTGCATAGGTTTACACACTCATCGAGCTTGCATTAAATAAAGCATTTGAGTTGGACAAATGAGGGATTACTTTCAAATATAATTTTAATTGCTCCAAACCTTAAGATTTAAATATATTCGAAGATTCAAGAAGGGCACAAATTGAAGTAACATTTTATAAGTTTTTTTTTTTTTTTTTTTAACTAGTGCCATTTCAGCTTTTATATACATTATCTAGGTATTCTATATAATCCCAAATTATACATATTGTCGGTAACATATATATATATACACTTTTCCCCAAAATTATTCATACCCTTGTTAATTTTTATGAAGGGTCTAATGAATTTTCGTCAATTTTTCTTTATAAAAATATTTTAACTATATAGTTCAAATGATGCCACATTAGTTGGGATCAAACTTCTTGTTGGCACTTGAGTTATGAATAAGAATAGTTTTGTATTATTAGCTATTATAAAAACCAATTTAATGCTGTGACCTTTTAACATATATCCGGCAGAAACTTTAGTAGAGATAAAAAGCTATCAGATGCTACTAATATTATAGTACAAAATTTAATGTAAATATATAAAATATAAATAAATTCTTTTATTTTAATTGACAAATTGAGAAAAAAAAAATATTAGAATCGTAATACCCATTTTGTATTTCAATCTTTATAAAAATTCTAAAAAAAATGGTGCGAACAATGGCTTCTTGGGTCCTATGGTTCCTATGTCACGTGACCATACAAATTACAAACTAATTTTTGTGACCTTTGTCTTTTTTAAAACAAGTCTGAATGGAAGGGAAAGATAACTTTACTGGCATCTAAAATGAAACTTGGATATAATTGTGTACGTGAGCAAATCGTTCCGTTTTGATTGTAAGATTTAAATCAACTTATTCAGGAACAACATGTACATTGTATCAGGAATATTTTTAAAAGTGAAACATATTACTGGAAATATCTTCCTTCTGCAGCCACCATGGCCTTCAGATGGATCCGTAGTCCTTAAACACCTTAAAGATGGAGTTATTGCAATATCAGCCCACTCCTTTTCAACGGGGACCTTCAAGAAATTAACATTGGGGGTGGGGGGAGGGGGCTTTGCAGCTTTGGCTCTTCGCAAAGCTGTTTATTCATTAGTATTGCAGCAAACAGTAATGAGGGAAGCGACTAGTTTGGAGGCCAGAAATCAGTGAGGTTTTCCTTGCACCAAGCTTGAATTGTTATAGCCAGGTGCTGTGTCTATTGCCAGCACTAATACCTTCGGAGTAGTAGGCATCAAACCAGGGCTTCAGTACCTCCTTCATCACCCTACTGCTGGGTGAGATTATGACACTTGAAGATAATTGACGAATTTCCAATCGCGTACTCCAAGCAGTGAGGCATCTATAGGACCTCCTTCTACACTGTCAGAAAGTAGAAAATGTTGGAGAGGAAGAAAGGCTCTATCGAATCAGTTGAAACTGGACCTGGAGATGTTAAAGAAAACAGCACAGGCCAATCCCCTCAAGTCCATAAGTACCCAAACAAGAGATCTCGGTGTTTCACACCAGATTGTCCAGGGAGCTATCAAAAAAATGTGTAGTAAGAGTCTTGTCAGGCTTAAAGAAGTCACTTTTGACACAAACAAAGAAAAATGCCCATATCCTCTGTTGCAAGACTAGTTTGAACTCTTTTTTTTTAAGACTTTTGGCCTCCCAAAAGGGCCGATGCATGTCGAAGAAAAGGTCTGCAGTATCTGTCATCCAAACACCAAGGCCCTCAAAACCACTGTCAGCCAGCACTGGGACGACATGGCAGATTACTACATCTGTAACGGGTGGCATACCTTCCACCACCACCTGGGAGCCATCTTTGTCGATAAGGTTGGGTACATTAATGATTAAGAAAACTCAGAAACACATCAAATCTATTTATGGTATTAATTTTGATGAAATTCTATTGTTGATTAAAAGATTATAACTTATATATGTTTAAAATTCAAAGTGTGCAGATTTGAATGTACAACTCGGTATTTTCAATTTAGACCTAATTAAAATATTTATTACTAAAATAAAACTTATTTTTCTACAAATTGGTAATGATTGATAAATGATGACGTCATTATCTGATAACTACAAAAGATAGTGTTAAATAGCAAAGATAGTTCGATGGGATTTCTTTTTCGTTCGATTTGGATACGTCCTTAAGATTTGTTAGGGATCGAGGACGAAAAGTTAAATGTAAGGATACTTCCCTCCCTCCATTTTTAGATATTGAAATATATTTTCATTTAAATTCAAATAATCATATTTGCCGAAGGAATACAATAAATATTATTATCGAATTAGTCCTATATAAGTTATCTCATAATGTTAAAAATACATAATTATTATATAAGCTACTCAGGTTGAGTAGTTAATATAAAGTCTTGAATGATGTGATAGTCCTAAAACAGTGTGGATAAACCAGTTCCATTCCATTATAAACACAATATCTATATTCATTCTTGATTAGATATCTCGCAATGCAAGGCTTGGACAGTGCTTTTGATTCATTTTTGGCAACTTATTTACATGTTTAGGTACATGTAATATATACTGAGTGGTATGCAATTTGCATATTATGTTATTGATATATTCATAAATACTGGTCCATTTATTTGAGCTAAAGTGATACATTCATTTTTATGTATATTAGGGCGTAGCGAAGAGTAAAGGAAGTTCACTTTTCATTGATTAACCTGCTCCATTACCTTTAAAAAAAATCATATTTCAAATTCAATTTAAAAAAAAAAAAATCAATATACATCAAAGACAGGCAAGAATGCTTACTTCAAAGGAAGAAGTTAACAACACGACAACTGATTAAATAATTAACAAAAAAACATAAAGGGCACACGTTACAACCATTTTTCCTTTTCTTCATTTTTTCATTACAAAAAGGACATCGTTAGCCTGAAGTCCTATTGCAAAACGGCTTGACGAATAACCGTCAAAAATATTTAATTTATAATGTCGTAACTTCTCTTTTTGAGTAATTCTGAAGATAATCCGGAGAAGAGGGATTGTCGTTACTGTAAAAGGGGATTGGAAACATATTTTCCACATTTAAATTTGTATTATTCAGTGAAGGGAAAATATTGTCAACAATGAGGGGGGGGGGGAATTTGGTGAAAACTAATTGTAGACAATAATCGAAATTATCTATGAGCGTAGAATCCAAAACTGATGACATTTTTTTCTTCAGTCATTTTAATTTTTGTTCCATTTTGTAGTGATCCCATTTTTTATGGTACATTATCATAACATTTTTTTTCGATTTCAATGCCAATTTGATGACGTCATGCCCTGTAAAAGGAAGATTGAGTTAATCTGAGGAAGATACTTCTAACTTGATCATCCATCTCAAAAGATGTTCGAATTCAGATTCCGAATTCTTCGATGGACGACGTGAGGAGAACTCATCCGAGGAAAACTACTAAACCCCAAAAGGGAGTAGATTGGACTCCTTCCTTGGGAATGAGACTGCAGGATATAAACAATCAAGCGAACCATTCATGATGAGTAGATCATTTTAATATTTCAAAATTAAAAATAAACGATGGATCAAAATCCATGGAGATCCCTATTTTTTAAATAGATCTTTTTTTAAATTATACATCGAATACTTCTCTATACCACCGAAAGTAATAAGGACTGGTCCCTTAAACTGAGGCTTAAAGACTGATAGTACCGGTCCTAAGACTAGACTGTACCGAATATATCAGGAACAACACTACACAAATTCATGCTTCCTTGTTGAGCAGTCCCTGTTCTCCAATGGTGTATACCTTTAAGAAACACACAAATGTATTTTGGGGATTGACAATTGGATTTTCAAAGGATGGGATTGAGTCAATAGTGATTATTTAAAAGTATGCACAGTCATGTCAACTGTGCAAGACTGTACATTTGCGACTCCTTAGTCTATGGGTAATCAACGTGTCTACAAACATAATTCAATTAATGCGGTGCAAAATCCTATTATACAAATTGCAAATAACAAAACCCATAATATATTGTTGCAATTATTGGCGCTATGCAAATCCATTCCAAACCATTACAAATCTATTCTTTTAATCATCGTGGCAGGGACTTACAACGAGTATGTAGAGTATAGAAATCATTTATCATCGGTAAACGAAAAGTCATCAATAGAGATTGAAAATATGTGATTGCTTTTTAGAAGCAAAATATTTAAGAAATAGTTGATTTTTTTGCTAACAAAATATTGGGGAAATATGTGGAATAAGACACAGTTATGATATTATATGTTTATTAAAAAAAAGAATTACATTATTTCTTAAAAGATGGTTTTAGTAATATATTTTTCGCGTTGTATAATTGTGATCGGTTTACACTTGATGGCGTTAGGAAGATAAGATTTCGAAAAAAACCAACTCAATTAGTATTAATGATTAACAAGTAATTTAGTAAACCTCTAAGTATCGCTCCCGCGTCTCGCCCTTCCCCATAATGCCAAATAGAAAGAAATAAACCAATCTGGCTGAAAGTTGATGTGTGCTTTACTAAGAGATGCTACTAACATAACCCCAACATGCCCCAGTAGTGCCATCTCTCAGACTTTGCACAGACTTTTCAAACGACCCTCGTATGTAGTATATTAAAAACTTTTTAAACATCTTGCTTAAAAAAAGATATCACTAACACACACCATGCGAACAGGTGCGATTCGCTACTTTGTTTTAAAGCTTTAGGGGGAGGGGAGGGGAATTTTCAATTTTTCAACAACAGCTCTGTAATAAAGTTCCTACATTATGTGGTCCAAATACGAACATGGGGAACGTGAGGTCCAAAAATGACAAAAACATGCACACACGGTTTGTATATGGCCCTTAATAATTAAAAGACGGATGAACGTTTTTACTTAAAAGTAGGTTATTTATAGTGATTCCAATAGGTTGCATCGTTTAGCTTGCCCGTATTTTTAAAGTTGGCATCCTGTAGAGTGTATTTTCTTTAATTAAGCAGTTGTTGTTGAACATTTGCGTGGAGTCATAACAGACAGATATGAATCATAAGAATTTGTTGCAGAGTTATTGTTGTAAGTCCTTGTTGGACTCACCTGTTGATTTGAGGATTGACGTCTCAGTAATTCTTGGGTATGCACTTCTATATTTCTTTCTACTCCTTCCACTTATCACAACTGATTGTCCCTGATTTGATGAAACGTCATGACAGCTAAGCACCTCTCCTCCCAATCATTCCTATTATTGCCAGGGTTATAATGCTAGTAGTCATAGTAGCACTCCCGTCTTGCAACCCTCGACATTAGTTGTTTTTATTTATTAGTAGCTAATATACTTATTTTTATATTGCTGCATTGAAGTATAGGTTCACCAATTATCGATAAAGAATATTTTTTAGTTTGTTGATACCTCATTGGTAGAGTTGATATCTTTGCAAGAAAAAAACAAACACAAGGAGAAAGTGGGAGCGAGACATAATGAGGTACTGAATTAAGACCTTTTTTAATTTCAGCTGCCTGATAAATAGTATGAGTACAGGGAAAATACTGTATATATTTGAAACTAATATATATTTATTCAATTATACATTCATAAAACAATTGACACCAAAGATAAGCAATAATTCTTCTTTCAGAGGGAGAAGCTAAGAGTATGACGACCGATTAAATAATGAACACAGAAGAAGAAAGAGCACACGGAACAACCATTTTTCCTTTTCAAATTTTTAAAGGAAGTTTTTTCATTACAAACTACTCAGCTCCACTGATTGGTAAACGGGGGCACTTAACTATAATATTAGATTATTTGATGCTTTGGTTAGGGTGCTTTACATCATAGAGCTATGTTGGCTAAATGACATCATCATAAATATAACCGGTGACGTCATTATCAATCTACATACCTCAGCCATAATGAACGTAGTCTCCCTAACACTAAAAAAAGGTTTGAGAGGAGAACAGCTTAGAACAGCCATGAGATAAAACAAATTAACTCAAACACCACTAAGTATCTAGAAATGATTTAGGTGTGAATCACTCCGATGTGGATCTTCAATTCCACTCCTAGTTCAACAAGGACTAACACTTATGATTCCACAACCAATCCTCAGAGTTACTTTTCGTTTTTCATCCATTAGTGATCACCTTATTATTTTCTCTTAAAAAACTACCGCGTATTCTATTGAAATTTGAACACTTACTAATTCAATAATTAATGATTATTTGAAATTAATTCATATTTTGATATATTAAAGCATAACCAATGAAGTACAATATAAAAACCTGAGCTCTCTAGTTTAGGTATAACTTGAACGTGATCGACGAATTTCCATTCGCGCACTCCAAGCAGTTGCGCGTCTCTAGGACCACCGTCTACGCCGTCAGCAATTTCAAAACGTTGGATGGAAAGAAAGCATTGTCAAAATGGCCAAACTGAACCCGGAGGAGTGAAAGAAAATAGCCTAGGGCAATCCCCTTAAGTCTATGAGGGCCCATGCAAAAGATCTGTTGGTTTCTTACCAGACTGTCCAGAGAGCTATCGAGAGAGTGGGTGGAAATATTATTGTAAGGATGGAGAGGCCTCTTTTGACTCCCGCAATGAAAGAGTCCCCTTTTTCTCCATTGCAAGACCCATTTGAATGAGTTTTGAATAAGTCTTTTGAATTCTTTGTTTGCCACTTTTGGTCCCCTACTGCCCTGATATGGAACTTCTCGACTACATCTTTTGGGCACATATCGACGGGAAGGCCTTTAGTGTCAGTCATCCAAACACTGAGGCCCTCAAAACCATTATCAGCCAGCACAAGGGTGCCATGCTATAGAACTACAAATGCAGCAGGTGCCTGGAAGTCCTCATTGCCGTTAAGAGCAACTACATTAATGATTTAAAGAGCTCTGACAATCATCTATTTATTTTATTAATTTTGTTGAAATTCTACTGTTATTAATAAATTACATCTTGTTGAAGTTTAAAATTAAAAGTGTTCCGATTATAATGGACCATTCGGTAAATTAAGTATATTTCCTTCTCTAAGAACGATGGGGCAATTTTCCCCCAGCACATTACCTTTCAGCTACATCCTCAGACTTTTCGTCCGTCACAAGCTAGTGATTACTCTATACTTATTGTTTTCACTTGAATAACTATAAAGACATCTTTATAATATTATCTTGCGCGGGTGGGACACATCCCAGTGTATATCAAGAAGATTCTTCGATCCAAGACGTCTACCATCGCTGGAAAGAAGATGAGGCATATAAGAAATAAGCCTACAAGTCCCATAGTTATAAAAACACACTCCCAGATTCTTCGTTGGACTGAAACGGTCCGTGAAGTTATCTCATGTGACTCTGATGAATATTCTAGCCAAAAAGTGCCAAGTAAGCAGTGGAACAGTCTCCAGAAATATACGCACTTACCTGAGGATGAAGTCATACAGCCTAAAAAAAAGACAAATCCTTACAGACAAAATGAAGCTCACCTTGGCTGCTACTGAAGAAAATGACTGAACGATTTGAAGTCCCATGGTAACTGAATCATCTTTTATTTGGATGAGAAACAATGCACTGCCGACAGATCCCACAACATACAAAACAACAAATGGTTGGCTTCAGAGAGAGCTAATATCTCCTCACGTCTTTCAACCAAGTTTCTAGCCAGTATCATGACTCTTGGATTAATTTGGAGCAAATGCCGTGTCATGCCCTTTTTTTCTTTGAGCCAAAGGAGAGGGTGGTTGCCAAGAGTTACTCTGAACTCCAGTCTTTTCTATTGGGAAGCCTCCAAGCTACATAAAGAAGTTCATTCATGACTACTTCTTTCAATATTGATGTGACCGATATCAAAAAGATCAAGCTATGAAACATACACAATCTATGCTTAATAAGCCGAAGTCGAAGTGTATCCAGCTCGGATGATAAAAATTGAAACTCATTGTACAAGCCTATACTGGACATGGTCCTTTTCTAGACAACCTATGCAAGTGGAAGGGCACAAGCCCAACGTATAATGTATGTAATGTACGTATGGAAGAATTGCAAAGTGCAGACCATCTCATCAATAGATGCCCCGCTCTATCTTACGAGAGACATCAAGCAATGAATGAAGAAAATGAAGACATTCGTATTTTAATATGTATGAAATGTAGAAAAACAAAACATATTATTGAACAAAATTGGAATGTAAGCTATGTTTTAGAATCTGCTGTAGTAGCCCAAATGCCCCGTAGTGTGGTCATGTTCGTGGCCTTATATTTATAGAATTTTATTTTATGTATGTATGGCATGCAGGAATAAATATTTAACTAACTCCTCTCTGATCAAGTGATATCTTGGATGAAAGCTGGGGCTAAGGGTGTTGAGCTTCTGTTTAAAAAAGACTATTTGTCAACATAGGTGTTCAGGAATCGATAAAGGGGACAAAACCGATTTTAAGTCCCATATTAGGGACACACTCAATCGAACTATGTTGTAACTACCTCCATACAATGTATCTTACATTAGATGGAGTAAATCAATAAGGAACAACGAGCCATTGTTTCATTTCTTTATGGGAGATTCTTGTAGGAATTTATAGCACATCAAAATCTCGTAAAACTTCCCGCTCTTTCTACATCGTTATTGTGTCCCTCTATTTTGGTCATTCTTCTCCACAGTTATAATTATCCCTTTAACACTAGAAATAAGAGGTCATCATTTTTCTACACATTTGAATTGTCTGTTAAGTACTATCCATTATGTAATTACGACAGCTTAGTAATTCCGTGTCATTTTGTAGTTTTTAGTCGACATTCGTTGCATCATTTTTTATTACAATTCCCTTTTTCATTTCATAACTAAATACAAATAAGATAGGCGAAATAGGCCATTCTTTGGTCAAAAAAAGGAAAGGGGGAAACAAAAAAGTACACGTTTAATGTATATCTAGAGTAGTTTTTGACTTAAATTATGCTTAGAATTGTACAAAATATGACCTTCTGGTATGGAAAAATATAAGAAACCGAAATTTCACTGACAATTTGAAGAATATTTTATGAGGAGAGTCGCTTAACTATCATGACGTTTTATTAGATCAGTTGCAGGCAGGCGTGAGAGGAAGGACATCATCACACCCCTACACCTTACATAGCAAGGTCATACAGGCTGGAATTACTCCGAGTCTTATAACTCTTGAGTAAACCATCATTGTTACTCTTTGTCTTTCGTGAGCACACGCACACCCTATTAATTTATTTTTAGATGTTTCTTTTTAAGAATTAAGTAATTATGAAGACAGCTTTAGAAAATCTAAAATTCTGTTCAGATTACCAACCACAAAAAATCGCCCCACTTTCTAAGACATTTTTTAAACAACTATACCAATACCTTACTCAATATGCTTGGTCCTGTGCTGAACAACTTAGTGGAGTCCTTCTATAACCTGGAAACTGCATTGGCTCTCACCTCAACCATATCCTTCATTAAAAGTCAAGATCAGGTGAAGAGGGAAGTCCAAAATACTCAAAATTGTATTTGTATCACTCTTACAACTCAATATTTTTCTTACAAAACGCTGTTACAATATTTCCTAATTGGGTAACGAAATCTCTTGAGGCAATACTCTTAATTTAATATTGTTAAGGTTCATGCTTCAAAAGAGAACCCAAAACTTAACATAGTAACCCTAACAATTTGAAGAATGTTTGAAAGGAGAACATTTTCGCTGATAGGTCGTTTGATTAAATCAGCTGCAATCAGTCGTAAGAAGAAGGGAATACACACTAAACCCACTCCTTATAAAGTAAAGATATAGAAAGAAAATATCTACGATGTCAATCCTCAATTCTACTCCGACTCCAACGAAGATTCACAATTTCATGAGCACATCCAATAGTAATTACTTTATAATGAGATGTTCTCTCTTCAAGAGTTAAATAATATTTGGGATATAAAAACTCTTTAGAATACCAACCATAAACAGCATACGTTTATGTCATATTTTATGCTACTCTGAAGATGATGTTCTGCTATTGAACTAATGAGTCATGTATGTAACATGGACATAATTATTTTACTTTTTTAATAAGCAAAGATGTGTTTTACCTATATACGTATTACCAGCTGCTTTGTTGATGTTCGTCACTTTCTGTATAATAATGTAGTATATTAGAGTGGTTCTTAAATGTGTTGTTTATTCCTAAATGTAGGGGGGATTCAGTCACAAAAGGTTTCCTTTTGATAAAAAACGAAGAAATATTATCCTCATTGATCCACTAGCGGGATTAGCCAGCATTGCTGAATGTTATTAGGCAGTGGACTGTCAGACAAACATACAGATAAAATATCATTTAAAAAATATACAGCGTGTGGCCTCTATTTAAGAATATCCACGATTTTTTTTTCAATGGATATTCTCCTAAACTCCGATTTTAATCAAAATCAATGCCAAATGAAATTTGAATAAAAAAACAACCCATTAATATTCAGTATAATCGCCGTTGGTGTCAATAACGGTCTCAACTCGCCCTAATAAATTGAGCAGGTCTTGATGACAGTCTCTTTTCGCATATACCGGATCCTGGACATCAGCTTAGATTTAGTATTGCAGAAAGATCTGTTGGTTTGTCTCTCAACTGCACTCCACACAAAGAAATCCATGGGGTTGATGTCCAGTGAGCTTGGAGGCCAAACGCTGGGTCTAACACAGTTTCAAAAAATTCTGACAACCAGGTCAGAGTCTTGTTGTCACCTTACGACTTTTCCAGTTCTTTCTTGACTCTCCATACAAAGGATCTGCCCATGGTTAAGAAGTTTCTTATCTCAACGTTGTCTCGTCCTGTGCGTATCGCAACAAGGGCACGATTCCTTTTCCACAATTGTGGAATAAATACACTGTTGATCAATGGCATTTTTTTGACTGACGCCAAAACCCTGTGACTAGCCGCTAAAATAACAAATAAATTCCTACTTGCGCATATTCATCAGTTACTCAGATACTCAAACTTCGTTGTTTAACAAGGCCCGCACGCTATAGATATGTATTCTTCCTTTTTTTTCTTTTTCATATGATGCATTGAGCTTTAGTTACACACGCTCGTTACTTCATTGTTATTTCTCAAATGAAGTATTCACGCAGTTCAAAAATATTAAGCCTACGCTCAAGAATAAGACTTTGACAAACATACACATATCTAAAGAGACAAACTTTGCTTTATTAATATAGATGTTTAGAGGTTGTACAGGCCTCTTAAAACTGTAAATGTTACAATGTTATGGTACTAAAATCACTTTTACCAGACAATATACTTTTTTTAGTTTAAATAGAGAAGTTTAGGATACATAAATATTTTAGATGAATAAATAATCTTTCAAAAGCTTGTATATAGTTTTCCCTAAAATTATTATTTCTTATAAAAAGTGTTGTTTTACTAGCAATAGCGAGCACTTTATGGTGCTTTACGGATTTAACTATTTTTAAAAAGCACTATTAAAGGTATTAAAGTGCAATATTTCGAAGAGAAAAGTCAATTTAAGAGACATTCTAATTTGTATCTTTGTATATATTGGTACTTTATCCCTCTCAATAAGGAGATTGTAAGATATAGATTAATTAAAATGGTAATTAGATCATAAAGGCGTTGTTTATGGGATTTTATTGCAATGTAGCTTTAATAACTGGGCGTATTCTCCTCTTAAGGATCCAGGCATCTTCTACATACTGAGCAAGATGTGAGAAACGAAGTAAACAATTTATTGATCGAGTAAGAATCCTTAAGTTTAACCAAGAGGGTTCTTCTTCCATATTCTTGGATTAACTCCTTAATGATTTATAATAATAAGTGTTCCCTCTTCAAAATTGAATTGAATATGACGTAGCTAATATCAATAATATCAAAAAAAAGATATGTAAAGGCAATATGACCTTTCGAGAAGAGTTTGAGATCCAAGCCCTCTAATCTCTTTCCTTGCGATTTCTATTGTATTTTTCAACCTTTCCTGCAAAATGTAAAAGAAATCGAGGGTCCAAAATTGATTTAAAGCACTATCCAACTAATCACACATTTTTTAATCACTAAAACAGCATATGCTCAATTTAGTGAAGTTTGATCCCTTAATTCCTAATATGGGCTTATTTTTTCGCAGTTACCCTCAGGGCCTTCAGAAAAAGGCAACAACTTTTTTCTCGTTTTGAGTTATTTTTAAGATTCAAAATTTGGTTTTGAAGATAGGGATGAATAAGGATTATGTTAAAAACATTTTTTAAATGTATATATAGTGCTCATAACTCGAGTTATCTTTGTTTAAATTAATAAATATGTGCTTTTTATTCAGAGGCTCATAGTTTCAAAACAATTATATTCAGAAAGTATAAAAGTATCTCATTTGATAACGGAAATTATCAAGTATAATTTTTTTAGAGAACCACTCCCAAAACGCTCTATATTGTTGTCAATTTGGGATAAGGCCGCGACATTATTTCAAGGATAAAACTCATTTTTGAATTGATCTTATAACAAAAGTCCATATGTTTGCGTGCCATAGCTAAGAATTGTCGGGACTACCATGTAAATTTCTGATTTCTTTTTTATGGGTATACCTAAAATGCTAAAGATTTTCATCAGTGGTTATGAGTGTAAGTTCTTGTTGAATTCAAAATAGAATTTAGGATGGAAGACTGAGTCATTTCTCCCTATGTCCTTGCTTGGTATGAAATGGGCATCTTGTTTATTCCCTTCACCTTTTATCTGCTCTCAGTTAATCTACTAAATCGTCATGACAGGTAAGCTGCTCTCCTCTAAGACAATCTTCAAATTGAAGGAATGACCATGTTAATTTTCTTTTTTTTTTATATACCCAAAGTACAAACAATTTTCATCGCTAGCTATAAGTGTCCGTTCTCGATGGAATCAGAATAGAATTGAAGATCAAATACAGTGTAATTCCTGTATAGGGTTCCCCTTAGTATAATAACTAATTTAATTAAAATTAATGACGGCTATGCTGTTATCTCCTGAATGATTATTCAAATTGTCAGGCCTACGAATGTTAACTTTCGGTTCCTTTCATTAATCATGTTCAAAATATTAACAATTTTAATCACTAGTATAAGTGTGAGTCGATGTTGAATACAAAGTAGTATTGAGGATTGAAAATTGGCTAATTCCTGTCGAAGTCCATGCTTGATACGGAGTGGGACTTGTGTATATTTCTTTAATCTTGTGGATGTTTGTAGCTTATCAATAAAACGTCATGAGAGCTCCTCCAAGACATTCTTAAATTATCAGGATTACCATGTTGATTTTCAGTTCCTCTTCTTAGCAAAACGGCAGGTCAAACCTTTTTACAAGTATATATATTAGACAAAAACTCGTCACTGGACAATGTATGACACATTTTCTATAAAAATATAATATTTATGTACATGAAGGAATTCAAGAAAGAAACAAAGACTCATTTCTCAACGTCAAAAAAATATACAAAAAAATATTTACATATAGTTATGTACCGTGTGTATTTATATAGCCAACATCCCACGTCGGAAACTCCGGCAAGTAGTCCATTCGTACTAATCTCCACCTAAAACCCTCAGAGAAAAAAAAATATTTTTTTTTGAAGATAAGAATAAAATATTATTTACACATGTGAAATTTAAACTTCCAAATGATCTTCAAGAGAAATAAATGTATATTTATTTTCTTGAAACGTCTTCAGGTAAAAAAAAAATATATAAATATATTTGTACTACTACTAATAAAAGGACCTGCTCAAGGTCGAACAACAGGGACAAACCTAATTGATTTTATGTTATGTTTTGTTTATCCAAGTAGAGAGATAATTGATGGATACACACTACTTAAGAGCGTATTCAATAGAGTGCATCATCAACCGATAGCGAGGCTATGTTGGGGGTTTGAATCAATTGATATATATATTTTAAATTAAATGAATAAATTTAATCAAATAATGTAGTAGAAACTTCATTTAATATATTATAAAATGGAAAAAATGACTTAATAATAGTTGTAGTGCTTACAACTTGAATGATGGCAAAGAAAATTCGTGATAGGTCCTAAGTTAACACAAAAATCAAGAAAAGGAGATAAGTATATTAGATGATGATTAATTCTCCAATACCATGTAATTATATACTAGACTACTTCAATGACAGATACGTCTTGATAACTATAGAGTCAGCGACTACGTCTCGATATGCAAGTGTCGATCAAGACTTGACAAGGTACATACTGCCCGCAGAGTTGAAATCTAGACATTTATAAAAGAAAAGAATAAGAAAATTATAAAGTTCCCCCCCCCCATCAGATGACAAACTGATTATATTCACACACCCTTTAAAAAAAAAAAATAATAATACGAGAATCAATCGAAAAATCCCCTCACAGAGAGACAAAGAATCGAGATTGCTGCTCTATTTTCTGTGGATAAAGCAACAATAGATATCTGAAACATGACTTAAGAAAAACTATTTACAACGTCAAAAAGCCCATTAACGACGGTATTGGGATAGAGACGAGCTTCAATAAGATGGTGCACCGGAACACATATACAGCAAAGATTACACAATCCTTTTAGAAGATCAAGATTCATTCTGGCCGGAAAAAAATGTGCCCCAGATGCCAACCTGTTCGACTTTTACTTCATGCCAAATGTCGAGACCAGGGGTTTCCGGAAAAGGGCACCAAATTTCGATGCTAGTAAGGCGCTTGTTCATGAGTGTTGGAAATTTATTAGCCACAATTACATTATTACAACTGATCAGAGCTTTCGGCGGAGCATATATCCCATTATCAACGTCGATGGAGGCTAAATTGAAAATTAGAAATGTCAACACATTTGTACAAAGTTTAGTTTATATAACTCCCCTAGTTTTCAAAATTAAACTTGTTAATATTCCAGATTCAAAAAGTTTAGTTTTCAATTACGTGGCCGCTAAGTGCTCGAGAACATTCGATCCAAACAACTGATTCATTGGCATTGTCCAATGAATCTCAATCATTGATTGATTAACTCACTCTTTCTCTTTTTAACCATTTCCTTTCTTTCTAATTAATTTATTTATGGAATGGATGTCATGATTTTTATTACAATGGGTTGAATGGAGGTTCAATCCTACTTATAAAACATCCTCATAATTTAATTAATCAATTATTAATAAATCAACGCTTAATTAATACAATTTGTGGGAAATAATTAAACATTCTGTCTTTTAAAATTGGATTAGCATTGATAGGAATCATAACTATACGGTATTGTGTCATGAACCATCATCAAATATATTTACTATTTATTTCGACAAAGTGTCCGTGTAGCAATGTGATAATTCGGTAAGATATCCTTTTGGCAAAATTTCCGTTCCGTAAAGTGTGTTTCGACAGTAAGATTTTTAGCAAAGTGTCCTAGAACCCTTACTAATAAGTACTGAACATCCTGTAGTATTGGCTATATCTATGGCATTAATTTTGATTTAAATGGATTAGGGACGGATAAAGTGGGATAGTTGGATAAAAATATGGAATCCTGGCTAATTTAATATGGCAAAATTGCATGGATTGGACTCCAACTTGCTTCCCTATCCACTCTATTCTATAGATCTGACCCAGTTATTTTTTCCTACATACTTGTGTAGATCTAAAAAAATAGCTCACTAAAAAAAAACAAAAAAACCAAGGTATATTTTGAGAATTGATAGAATTCCTACTATAAAAATGTCATTCGAAATTTGTATAACCACTATAACCATTGTATTGCCGTCGAAAATGACTACATATATTGAATAAATCAATCCAAATTCGGCAATTAAATGTGTTTTACTATGCTAGACAACAAAATCATTAGCATTATTAAGCCAAAGGAGGGATAATATCAGATAAGTAATAAAAAAAATAAACATAACAAATTCTTGTTTTTATTATTATGCTATATGATACAACCACATTTAAGTTTTACATAACAAAACTACTATCAGCTACTTGTTAATGACAATACTCAATCAGGAGAGAGTAAAAAAGAGGAACCCTTGGAGTAACTATCAAAGAAAATTGACCATTAAGGAAAATACGTGGAGAAGACTTAACTCAGTTTGTTTATTAAGGTATTAGTACCAACAAGGTCTATTAATACTGAAGATAGAGACAATCTTTTCAATGCTTCAGACAGAAATATATTCGGCGAGATGCCGCAAAGTCTACCTTCCCAATAGTATCAATACCCTTGTAAAGAATGAAACTATGGTAATGGGAAAATTCTTAAGAGTCTAACACATTTATCTTTTTTTTTATGATTTTACCTGCATTTTACAATATTTCAATTTTATTTTATAACGTTTTCATTTTACTTTACAGGTTGTCTTTCTGCTTTGTTTCAAGTTCAGTTATTTTATTATTGTACTGGGTTGTATATATAAAGTTCTGAATATAACAGGAATTTCAAGTCCAAGTCCCGAATCTGGCTCATCACATACTTGGATATATACATGTACAGGTGTGAGGAATGAGTTCTTCAATCTATAGTTTAGTTTATAATGGATGCTGTCAATGA
This sequence comes from Lepeophtheirus salmonis, assembly GCF_016086655.4. NCBI lineage: Eukaryota > Metazoa > Arthropoda > Copepoda > Siphonostomatoida > Caligidae > Lepeophtheirus > Lepeophtheirus salmonis. The sequence continues at coordinate 12,982,199 of NC_052140.2, forward strand.
TCTTGCCTAAAACAGGGTCATTTTGCGTGTTATAAATGTATTCAACGGTAAGCAGCATTGTATGTTCTGCCTCTACCTAAACTCCTCTTCGTCTCCGCCATCTAATCCGGACAATAGGTGGGTATTTCGTAGAAAAGTTTCTTTAAATTAATATTTATTACAATTTCATTATTTTCACAAAAGCTTATGATTGTTAATAAATTTATATTGAATGTATGATCCAAAACATATCTTCCTGAACTTATTCCTCATCCTTTATATTGTAATCTGTCAATTGATCTTGATTAACAATTTATAACAAAAAGATGAAAAAACACACTCATTTTCTGCCAAGTCGTCCTCTTAGAAAAGGAATAAAAACTCATAAAAACTAATAGTTATCTTCAAAATTAAATATTTTCGTTTCGATCATGTATATTTACAAATACTATATAATCAAAAAATCAAGAGACAAGTATTTACATATTCCAGTTTGCTATGAAAAAAAAGGATTGTAATCAGAAGATCCTCCTTCATTCATGCCCTTTGGTCACTTAAAAGAAGGAATCTTCCCTCAATGAAGCCGCAATGGATCGGTTTGATCTTCTTTAATAACCGACACCTTGGACTGGACTGTACCACGGTCCTTTTTATGAACTGACACCACATTACTTCTATCCATACATAATACTGAAGGATATACTATATGTATGCTGTACTTATATCCGCTGCGGTAGTTGTATCTGTTCCAATGGTTCCGTTTCTTGAATCACTACGTAGAACCAGAATCGACAAAGTCGAACCAAGAAATGTGTTGCTATAAAAAAAGTTATTCTTTTTCCACTCCTATAATATTGAACATTTAACCATCTACATTAATATGTGTGGAACAGCACTCTGAACTCTGAGCCAGTTTTAGCGAGAGAGGGACAAGGGGGAAAGATGAATATGATGGCTTCTTTTAGTCTTTTTATAAACAAGCATTTTTTATTCGTAATTTTACTTTTTTGAAAATAGAATTATGTGACCCTTTCTTTATTTTTTTCAAATGTCCTTTAAAAAAAAGAAGGTAAATCCTTTTTTTAATTTTACAGCCTTTTCTTTAATAAATTCTAAGCATGCTTTTAACGCAACAATTTTCAAAATTAAAAAAAAAACCTTCTCAGTGTTTATATTTCAATCTAAAAAAAATCCAGTGCGGATACTCCAGTCAAGAAGGGGGCCTGTTGCAAGTTCTGTTCCTGTCCATACCTCTACTTTAAAATGATTTGTGAACCAAGATCAGAGCTGTTAGGAATTAAAATAATAACCGTAATAAAGTTTTTGGAGATCTTTTTCATTGATATCACTCCAATCTTGCAGAGTAATCCACTAGTCATTCATAAAAAAATCAATGAATTCTTCGCACCATTCTAAGGCTTTATGCCTTTTATGGCATGTTAAGTCATGCCTACATAATATATGTATTGATTAGTATATACTTTCTAGATTGATCAAGAGGTTGTTTCACGTTATGCATAAAGACTTTAACATAATTTATTTATTACTCACGTCTATAAATCTTTTTTACGTGCCGTTAGCATGGTTGATATTGACGATCATTGGGTCTGAACAACAAAGTTTTATATGAATAATAACCTTTTTTTTCAAATTAATGAATTATATTGTGCATTCATTTGGAAGTCAAAATGGGACCAACGAATATATGTAATTATTTTATAGCCAATCAATAATATACTTCTCTAACGTCTAGGTGAATCATAGATAAATAGGTATCAGTGGAAATGGAAACTTGGTCTCGAGACTTGCTATAATTACATTTGGTGATTACCCTTTTGATGAAATTATGGAAAGACAATTTAATCATGGTTGTTTAAGTTCCTAGTAGAGCTAAGTAATCAAATATGAAAGACATTTAACTTTCATAAAAATGGATAATTGCAAAGCTAAGATAATTAGATCCTTAAGTATCCACAAAACCCAGCATTTCAACACCATCTATAATTCCATTAGATGTCCATTTCAGTTTAGTCGCAGCAAAACATACAGAAAACTATATGGATGATCAATAGAAGCTTTTCAATTTGTCTGTAGTCAAAAAGTTGCAAATATCTACATATTTATTTACATTTAAAATCTAAATTTTTTAACGTAAAAATACACACTATAAATTAAAAACATTACTTATTACATAATCATCAAACAATAATGTAATGAATAATTAAACAATAATTAACATTTCAACTAATAAAAATGTTTATAGAATCACTATTAAAAAAATTATAACGAAATTACGAATTATGGCTGACGAATAGGATACAGAGCGTAGTGATCAATTCCACTGTTTCTGAGCCTAGTGACGTTACTTCATCTGTCCCACTAGGCAGTGTACTTGAACCTACGCTCTTTGACATTTACATTAACGACTTAGTAGATAATTTCTCAGAAGATACATTCTTATACGCGGATGATACAAAAATCATATGTTCTGATTTAAACTCTTTCGACGATGTCTATACCAAATTTATTCAGTAGAGTGTAACTTGGAGAATGCCTATAAATGTTAATGAATGTGTCTTGCTTCCTTTCTCCAAAAAGAGTTAATCCACCCAAGTCTTAAGGTGGTAGATTATTACTTGAACTTAGGAATCTACATCTCTCGTGATTGAAAATTTAAGAGGGATATTCAATACATTATAAAGAAGGGCAATCGTAACTTAGGAATTATTAAAAGAAGCTTCAAAACTCATAACCCTTTGTTGATGGTATAACTATATCAACTTTATGTCCTCCCAATTTTAATGTACGGATCTGAGATCCGGAATCCTTCAAGAAAATATTTGATTGATTCCTAAGAAAAGGTGCAAGTCGTGTTTTTCTTCATGAGGAGATAACGAGAACGACGAATGCAAAATCAAAAGACTTGGCCTCATCACCTTTTCTCATAGACGCCCACTACACCGAATTTTAAGCAAAAAGATGAACCTCTCTCCCCCAACCTGGATACAAAACAAAGGCTATCTGTTCCACAAAACAAGACTCTCCACTCAAAACACCATCTACCTACCAAACCCAAAGATTGACATTTTAAAGCATAGTTTCTATTACAGGGAAGTGAGGCTGACCTCAAGCGATTTTTTAGTAAATTCTTTTTTTGTGTGACACTTGTTTTTTTCTTTATTTTTTTCCTCTTCACTGTCACGTTTTTTTATGTTTTTGTCCTATATATTTTAACATTTGAATTATAAATGCATCACTATTATTAAGAACGGTAATTTTTATATTTTATAAAATAAGTCGACCTTTATAGGCTTTGTTTATCGCCACTGGTCGAAATAAATAATAATAAAAAAATGAATTTGAATGCACAAATTTCAACACTTTACTATTGCATTTATTTCTGTTGCTCTCCCCTTTCAATTGGCAGACGCGTTGCCATTCTAGTTCTCCATATACAGGGTGCACAAGGTGTATTTGCCACGAAAATGATTTTTTTTTTTTGAAACTCCATTTTCGCTACATCAGATTAATAAATAAAACCAAATACTGAAAGCTTGATAGATTTTGATGTATTGTATTTAATAAAATCACTTTTCCAGCCTCAAATACAGCCGAAAGTGCAAACAGGCCTTCGCCCCTTGGTCCCTTGGCAAATTCTGGAAACCCTTCATAATCCGACTGTTACTTTCGTCTTCATATTTTGCAGGGGGTTCGGTAAATTTGTCGTTCCATATCTTCCCTCTCTAAAAAAAATCCATCGATTCAGATCCGGCGACTTTTAAGGACATAAATAATAAGGACAAAGTCGTCAAAATTTTAATGGATCCATTCTGTACTTTTTTCGAGGTGTGGCAGTGAGCCGAATCCTTTAAGCACCTCAAATCCACATCTTAATCTTGCGAATGAACGTCTCATTACGTCCCAGAGTTCGAGCAATTGTTAATGTTGTCGTGTGTGGTGTGGATTCCCAGGAGGACTCCGTACCTTTTCCAAATATTTGGAACAACGAATTCGTCAATTGATTACATTTTTGAGACTGGTGATAGTTTGAACAAACTATCAAACAAACAAAAATTAAACACCTAAGTGCCCGCGGATGCCCAAGAGATGCCAAAGTGGCAGCATAGGTAGCTTCCACACCCTGTATATTTATCCAGTATTCTATTCCCATCACAACTCTTCATCATTGATATATATCTCTTTACCATCATCTCCATCCCTTAAGAGATTCCCTTTTTATTAGTACTTGCTGTGTATTTTTGCAATCAGGTCTTCTATTTTGAACTTATCTGTATAAGTTGACGCCGTTCTCACTATCCAATCCCCCTTCGTGATTATGAAGTTCCATTGTTTCTGCAGTATCCCCTCTACTCTCTTAATTAATTGCTGCACGGATGGACATCGGAAGAAGAAGTCTTTCTTATGAATTCCATCAAAAAAAGATAAATCAATATATTCCTGTATCTTTTTTTACCTTGTATATTAAATAGCTACGTCTACTGGTTTTGTTAAAAAGTTCGCTGGGAATCCTGCATACTCTATCTTAAGCATTATGTAAGGCAACTTTGATTCTTATCTTTATGGTTCTTTGTCATAATTTGATGTGTTATCCTATTGTATGGTAAAGTTAACTCCAAGACAAACCCTTTATAAGGATTTGAATCATGACTTTATTTATCCATTAAAAAGTGCCCTTAATATTTTATGTTTATATTATTACATATTATATACAGTATTGAATTTCCGTTAGTGTACACGATTGGTACGTACATTATCTATAAGAATATTCGACACAAAAATGTTGCCTTACAAAAACAAGGGATGGATTTGGGTGTAACTCAAATTCTACCCTCCATGATTTTTATATCCATTTCGTGTATGTACACATAGTCCTCAATTATGTGTAGGTCTAGCAGACTTTCCTGTTTTCGGGTTAATATTTGTATAACACTGCTCAAAGACTTTTTCTTCTGAGAACAAACAAAAATTGACTTTGAAAAATATATAAATATATTATTTTTCAGGGACAATATTCCGCCTCAATTCCAAATGGAAATTTTCCTTGTACCATTTTTTAATATTAGGTTTATTCGTTGAAAATACTTTGTACAGTTTGTTTTTAATAATTTTAGGGGTGTGGAACATGTACTCAATAGTTTACGGTTTCCCTGTTTTATTTAACCTAATATACCAAAACTTAAATCTATACTATTTCTAATTCAAATTGAAAATACTCGAATTAAAGATGGAATAGACAAGTTCAAAATGAGAATATGTAGTCTAATTCAAAATGGACTGTTGGCCCGAATGTGGCCCTTTCATATAAAATCTATCAATTTTCTCATTTTATTTATTAAGATGATCAATTTCCGATCATCTTAAGTGTAATTTGCAACACACCCAAACGGTAAATAAGAATAATTTGGTGATAGAAACGGACTATACTTCATCAAAGAATACAAATGTACTCCACACTTACTTTTGAGAACAATCATTTGAGCTTGCTTTTGTGCTGACGGGCCACATATTCCACACCTCAAAGAATCAAATTTACGCAATAGGTATCTATCCACTCGAGATCGTGCTCCTTTGTTGCTCTTCACAACGTATTCAAATATGTATCCTATAATATATACATTGTTTACTTATTATCTATGAATTAATTTAATACTTAATGGGAATTAAAAACACCCGTACTTTATTCAATTCAATTCTTTAGAGAGTTTTGTTATACTAATAATTACAGCTCGATATTACACTGTTATACTATAGGTCATTTTTAGTGTAGTACAGACCGTTTTATTTAGGGAAAAATTGTATTTGAGTGTCACAAAATTAGGGATATGTAGACCTCTTGTACCATAGTTCCAAATATAATCTGATAAGTAAAAACTCGGGCCAACTCTTCAATCAAATATATGAACGTACAACGGTAGCTTTCTGTCCATTAAAATCTGAACACTTTGAATTTTGAACTTCAACCAGATATGATTTATTAATTAACAATAGAGTTTTAACAAAAATAATACTATCAGATATGTTTCTGAGCTCTCTTAATTAATAATGTAGCCGCCCTTAGCAGAAATGATGGCTTCCATGCGAAATACCTGGTACCTGCTGTGGTTGAACTCATCTGTCATGGTGTCCCAGTGCTGGATGACAGTGGATTTGAGGGCCTCGGTATTTAGATGAAGGACAATGTAGGCCTTCCCATCATCATTCACCTTTTGGTCGAGGATGCTGGCATCAGGGCTATAGGGGTGTCAAAAGTGTCAAAAAAGAGTAAAAATGACTCATTCAAAAGCGTATTGCAACGGAGAAAATGAGTTTCTTTCATTGTTGGTGTCATAAATGGCCTCTCCACCCTCACAAGGCTCTTGCCACTCACTTTTTAAATAGGTCTCTGGACAGTCTTCTGTGAAATCCAGAGATCTCTTTTAAGAACCCTCATTGACTTGAGGGTATATGCTAGGACTGTTTTCTTTAAATCCTCCGGGTCCATTTGGACCTTTTCGACAGAGGCCTAGCTCCTCTCCGACGTTTCGGACATGATGACGGCGAAGACAGTGGTCCCGGAGACGCCCAATTGCTTGGAGGGATTTGTCAATCACGTAAATAAGGGAGCTCAGGATTGTTTTGTTTTGTAACTAACTATTTATGCTTTAATATATCTAAATATGATTTAATTTCAATCACTCAACCTTAATTTATTATTGAATTAGTCAGTGTTGAAAATTTAAATGAACCCCCGAGTAATACATGCAACCTCATCAAAAACTGATGGTTACTCCGTTGTTTCCTTGAATTCGCATAAAACAATTAATATTTCACAGAAATTTTTATCAAATTTTTTGAATATTTTGTTGAAACCCCAAGTTCATATTGTTAAGATTATTTTAAAACTAGTACTAGTACCTGTGCATCACCTGGAGTAGTTAGGGATCGACAAGCAAACAGAATTTGCTTTGATAAATCCACTACAAATCCTCACGGGTTACTCTTCATTTTTCTTGACCACAATGACACTTAATTACTTAATACTCATGTCTAATATCCTATTTATATGCTGTGCACCCTGTATTCACGCTTGATACTACATGAAAACTGCGTGTGATGTGTCATTATTGATATTTAATACAACTCTTAACCTATAATGACCGGAACTTTTACCCAACGGAATTTTCACTCAGGGAAGTTTTGGACTCATATATACTCGTTTATATTATAGCATAAATGTACCTTAGCCCGTATTTTGCGGTCCTTTTTAGGTCTTCCTTCACTTGAAGTCCGATGTAATTCTTTTTTTTTTTTTTTACATGGAATAACTAGAATTTTGATGTATAATATTCATATACAACGAATGTTATTTCTCATTATTATGAATTCGAACAGTTTTTTTATGGCTGTGCTTTAGCTAAGAGAATAGAGGAAGAAATAACTCAAACAAACAAATTTAAATAACCGCAGTCAGAACTGCTACTTTTTGGAATTTTATTACTCCAACTCAGGGTAAAGTCTCCATGAGCCTGTCAGGGAGACAAAGACCACCTCACTATCAAAAGAGTTGAACCATAGCTTGGTTGTGTTGGTTCGTTGTTTCTCTGACGAGATACGCAAGGATTCTTCTCTTCCTTCATGGCCCTTGGAGTCATCTCCGCTTATATGCGATAAGATATATTTTTGCCATAACATATACAGGGGAGCGGGGATCAAATTATCGCTTACTTTTAAACCTTGATAACTTGAAGACGACATTATCAAATAAAAAACCGGTTACCAAATAGGAAAGCTATTCTTGTCAGCTGACGATACGTACTTCAGTTAGCATCATGCCGTCATCATATGAGGAAATAAAGAGCTATAAGTGGAACGAGGAGCATTCGAGGTCTGCCGTAGTCATAGCATTGGTTAATAATGGAGGTGAAATCTCCAATTCAACGATTGCTTCAACCTTAGGAGTGAATTTACAGACTGTTCAGCGTATCCGTAAGAAGCTAGAGGACACCTGGGATGTTGATGCCACCATAAAGAGACACCCAAGGAGGAGGGCGCCGACAGGAAGGTCAGGGACACCGACTTTGTTGACAAGGTGAAGAAGAGGGTTGAGGATGACCCTAACAGGTCATGAAGGCCATGGCGAGGGATCTGGGCTGCCATGAGAAAAAAATAAGTCCAAACAATCCAGACAATGTCCAAAATCTCCATGCAGTAGTTAACCGAGAACTGTTATGACATCGTAACCAAGGATTTTTAGCCTCCTAACTCTCCCGACCTTAATCCTTGGGACTATTTTGTCTGGGGCTATGTCGAGAGACATACCAACAGACATCCCCCCTAGTACCAAGGCCAGCCTGATGGACTCCATCAAGGAGGTATTCGGCAACATGTACAATGAGATGGTCAGAAGAGCCTGCGGCCAGTTCAGAGGCCGTATTGAGGCCGTTATTGATGCCAATGGTGATTATATCGAATGAATGACTACTCTATACCTATATGCTCGTCATAGTTTTGATTTTGAATAAAAAAGTTAAAAAATGTATACTTTGTGTCCCTGTATATGAGGGCGAAAGTTCCCAGGGGGAATATTCCTGGAGTGAAAAATTCTAGAATCACTGTATATATAATATACATCAGGTAGCATCACTAATTTCCATTCAGCCTACTCTATGGTATATGCAAAATGCATTAAAATGTCATTGTCCAGATATACAAACATTCATAAGGACAGAAATATAGATAAAGTTTGGTTCATTTATCTAAGATAAGGATTTAGTTTTTCTCCATGAGTTACATTCATACAAGTATTTTTAGCATGTTAATTGAAATTTACGATTGGAGAATGAAAACAACATGTAAATAAATGATAAAAATTGTGAATAAAGTAATTGTTCAACTGCTTATCGTGTACTGAAATATGTTTTATCCTTGTGGGTTTCTTTCTACCCAGTTAACTAACTACGTTATAAAAAGAAGGTTGACCAATAGAGGGTTAAAATAGTTGTCATTCTTTTAAGGATTGTGTAAGATTGATTGATAATGACGTCATTTAGCATACATTGTTCTATAGAATCAGCGGGTAATTGCCCACAGAATATTTTTGCGGAAATACATTTCGCCGAGCGCATATTTCTCCGAAAGACCATTTGGGACATTTGGACGAAAAATGATATTTAATTTAGGAAGATATACGTTTGCATATTTTAATTCAATTAATTACAAGAATTAATTATATTCTTTAATGATTATTATATTAACGGAGCACAGTAGTATGTAGTTCGAATCTATTTCCAATATTTACCGTTGTAGTTTTTTAAGTACATTAAATAACACGAAAACGCGACAGCAACTCGAACGGAAGAAGTGCTAAACACTTCTTCGTTATCAATTAGTTATAATTCCATATGAGGAATTATTCATATTGGAAAATACTCATGGATTGACAAACACCCTAATAATTTTTTCCATTCGAGTTGCTGTCGTGTTTGTATATTATTTAATTTACTATGTATTACAACAGTAATGATTTGAACTATATTTGAACCACATACTACTGTGTTGTGTTAATATCATGATAATTAAATATAAAAAAATATTTTTTCTGCCAAATAACACTAATTAATTTACTATATGACAAATATAGTCATCCTAGTATCATAATTAAATTGAAATATGCATCACATATATCAATATAATAAATATTATTTATTGTCCAAATATTTCAAATGGTCCTTTGACGAAATGTCCGTTTGGAAAATTGTCCTTCGGCAAAAAAGTTTTCGGCCTATTGTCCTTGATCCCTTCTATGGGACTGCATTTGTATCCGATTAGGACAGGATGAAATTTTTTTTGGACAGTTATTTCCCTAATAGAAAGTAACAAAATATTAGAAGAATCAATCCACAAACACCTGTATAAAAAGTTTCTCTTTTTGAGCACTTCCAGAAACCCTCCAAAAATTACTCTTTCATCATAATATTATGTTTGTTAAACAATTTACCTAATAAAATATGTACATACACATTATGATATATCTTTATTGAGTGTGAAAGACAATTGTATGTGGGTATGTATATAGAAATGTATTTCAAAACACCCCAAGCCCCTAAAAAAGTCATGGTATTCATTCAAATCCACTCTAACCATAAACGAACAGAATAACGATTTATGGAATAATGATCAGAGTATGTACCGAGCGTTTCAAAAGTCTTGGAATGTTATCAAAATGAAGAATAAAGAGGTTTTGTAGGCATTAGTTTGTAAAATACGGTTCGAACTTTAAGGTGCAATAGTTTTAGCAGCTGTTTATGTCCTATTAAATACTTTTAAGAGAAAAATGGAAGCCAAAAAAAAAAAAAACGTTCCCGTTCTTGTCCAACATGAAGAACATGCTCTCAATCAGCAAATGGACGCTCTGGAGGGTCAAGAAACGGCATGAAGCTGAATACGACATTGAAAAGAAACCACGAAGTATTTGACCAATCATACTAACTCCAGAAGCTGCTCGAGATACTTTTGAAGCCAGTCCAGACATGAAAATAACTGAACTGGCGAAGAAATACATAAGTTAATGCCAAGTATACAGTGTAATGAGCCGTAAAAAAATGCTGGTGGTAAGTCCCTACGGCTTCAAAAACTACCTTTACTTTGTCAAGTCCAAAAAAAAAAAAAAAAAACCCACTCGTTTTCAGAGTTATAAATACATTTGGAATGATTTTAAACATAATGGAAACAGGGTTATTTTCTTCAGTGATATCAAACCGTAACTGTTTATCCTCATATTATGTAAACAGGCAAAATAATTAATATAGAACACTTGATAAATCCCTAGAGAGAAACCACAAAATAAATATTTATTTCATATTTAGGACAAACTACTTTAAAAAGGTCAATCTAGCTACCCTGTTCCGGAGTGTCCGTAGGATTATGTTTTTGGGGGTTTTGTCATTTTGAAGACCTCATTTTTAAATATAAATATAACTTGAAGTGAGAATGAGTAGTGGGCAGCAATTAAGCATTAAGCAATGCGGCCCACAGGCCAAAGGTTGGCCATCCCTGCTCTAGACCATTTCGTTGCTAAATGAGAGCATGCTGAAGATGATGGTCGATCGGTGAAGAATAAAACGGTAGGATCCAGTGAGAGAAACCTATGTTCATGCTGTAGGTGTTACCGCCGCGGACTAGAACGGCGACATTCTTACTTTCGGCTTCCATTTAGAGTATTTAATCGAACTTAATTAACTGACCTCACTTCTAATACAATCCCGCCTAAAAGTTCGAATCGGTTGCTTACAAATCATAATAAAAATCCTGTTACAAATTCATTTCCGTGACTTTTTGGAACAGACGGTATGTCGATGATTATATATGTATATAAATCTCTGCAGGCATCCATCAAAAGCCTCATACCTATTCTAAGTGTGCACTCATTAATGCTAATTGAAGAGATGTATATGTACATTGTAAACCGTTAAATAAACGATAGGACTCATTTGTTCACAAGCTGTTTTTATAATTATAGGGGAGACCGGAGCATTTTGTCACAATCGATATATACCTTTTAAGGAAATGGGTTCATTACGGTGTTACCTCAGTAACACAAAAAAATATACATTGTTTTAAGTTGTCAGCTGTCCATGCTACTAATTTTTTTCTCTAATCAGTTTTCTGAACGATTTTTTATGCCGCCCAAGTTCAACGTATTATTTTATCATGAATTGAGTAAAGTTTGCCAACCTATCTATATCACTTTGGCACCACTTAGACAACTGATATTATTTTGTTAAATAGTTTGTTCCAACTTGCATCAGTTGAACAAATATGGAATAAATTTACGAATCGTTGTCCAATTTGACATGCTCTCTTGGGCACTTATACAGCTGATATAATTTTGTTAGACAGTTTGTTCCAACCTGCACCAGTTGAAAAAATATGGAATCAATTGACAAATTTGTTGTCCAAATATTTGGAAAAGGCACGTGTCCCTTATTTTTGATTTAGGTGAATATACAAATATGTAAAATCTTTAGTTTTAATTTGATTTAATCATATTTTAAAATAAACACACCTAAAACCTCAAAAAACAAAAAAATAATACAAAATAATGAAAAAATCAGATTCGTAAAAAAAAAAAATTTTGTGAATAATCGAGGAGAGGGATATCCAGCCAAAGATTATTTTTGGAGTAAGATAACCAACGATTCTCCTAGTTGGAGTTAGGAGAGAAAAAATCAGTATATGTACATAAATATATTTACCTCCTTCTTGGGACACTTTTTCAATCGTAAATGATTAGAATAATCAAATGTCTCTCTCTAGAGAAGTATCCCTTCACTAACAGGGGCAATCAAATCCAAATTAATGATTACTCTCATATACATTTAAATAGAAGAAATCAAATCAAGATAAAGGATTGTTCAGGCTTGAATCTTAAGAGACTATTTGAGAAATAGCAGTGGGGATATTCGGACAAGTGATTTAGCTATGATAGCAATAAATGTAACTAGAGCAAGAAATATGGTGAATGACTAAATTTTTATACGCCATTACTCTAAATCACGATTATATACGAATTGTACTACTGTAAATAAATATTTACTTAGAAAAAAAATAAGTAAATCTTTTATTGGGATGTTGTCGTATACTTATTAAAGTGATATAATATTGAAATAAAAACTTAATACGTTTCTATATTTTCTTATTGTTGCTTGACTTGACACATATAAAATGTTTATTTGCAAAAATCTCACTCCATAGTATTCCACAGACCCCTCATGAAAAAATCCCTATCGCCGCCTCTGAGTTGTGGACATAGTTTCCTCACGATTTCCTATTTAGCCTCTTTGTGTCGAACTTCCGTATGAACTCTCCCTTTCTAGTCAATCTCTTCACTTTTGTATTTGGGGTCACTTTTTTTACAATTTGCACTTTCATATAATGCATCTTGTGGGCCGTAGCTTCTTCTCCTGTCTTGATTTTATTCCAAATGTTCTCTCACTCTGTCTTTCTATCTTCTTCCTATTTGGTCAACATATTGGGCTTCACAGTTGGGCTTTGAGTAAGTAATCCAATACACTAATCTGGTTGTCTCACAGTAAACAAAATGAATAATATGTACAACAGCTATTGATTCAGTATCACAGACTTATTTGTAAATATTCAGAAATGCAGTAATTAAATTTGTCCTTTTTTCACTTTTTGATCTCCCAAAATCCTGGTTGAAGTTTCCTGAACTTTGATATTGAAGCTTTGATAGTTACGGGGTATCTAGCCTTTTTACTAAATCTTGAAGCGAAGTATCGAAAACCCAACCCCAGTCTTGGGTTTCTAAAAATTTGATTCATACAATTTTTTCTTGTTCTTATCTGAACTAACAAATAAATATGATTGTTATTCTTAAGCAATTACTAAAAATGATAAAAACTCTATCTAGGTCCTGTTTTTTTAAGCCAGTATTATCAAAATTTTCTCTCTTTCTAAAATCTCATTTTCTGAAAAAATAATCTCCTTGTAGAAGATTGTTGTTTTGAACGTTGATTGGTCGATCCATAATTATTCTTAATATAGGATTAATTACAGTGTTTATCATGTATAATAATCGAGCAAGATTGATTGGTGATGACTTTATATACAAAAGATTGTTCTATTGAACGGTTTTAGGATCTGATGCAGACTTGTCTTTAAGATTTAGGACGGGAATGTTTTATACCTACCGTATAGGCCTCAGTCATAGGGATAAAAAAATAGAGGGATGATTTGTAAAAGAAGTTGAGCCCGTCGTAGTTGACCAAAACATTCAAATTTATTATTCATTACAGTGGGTGGTCCACTGAAATCTAAACTCTTACTAATTTAATAATTAATTAAGGTTAAGTGACTAAAATTAATTTATATTTTGATATATTAAAGCATAAACAATTAGTTACAAAAAAATCATAGCTCTAGCTTACGTACAAGTCGAGAAAATGACACTTGAACGTGATTGGCGAATTTCCATTCATGCACTACAAGCAGTTGGACGTATCCTGGACCACCGTCTACGCTGTCAACAGTCCGAAACGTTGTAGAGGAAGAAGGACTCCATCCAAATAGCCAAACTGGACCCGGAGGAGTTGAAAAAACAAAAAAATCCAGGCCAATTCCTTCAAATCCATAACTGTAAGGGAAAGAGATATCGGGGTTTCACACCAGACAAAAGTGGGTGGAAAGAGCTTTCTCAGGGTGAGAGGCCACTTTTAATACGAGCAATGAAAGAAAGCCATCTCCTCCATTGCAAGTCTCTTTTTTGGGCCCCACATCCCTGATGCACCTCGACTACACTTTTTGGGTGCATGTCAAGGGGATGGCCTGCGGTGTCCTTTATCCAAACATCCAGTCTCTCAAAGCCACTTTCAGTCAGCACTGGGACGCCATGACTGAGGTACTACATCTGCAGTTGGGGGTAGGCTTTTAGCCCCCTGGAAGCCATCATTGCCGCTAAGGGCGGCTACATTAATGATAAAGAAATGTCCGACACATAAATATTTATGGTATTAATTTTATTGAAGTTCTATGGTTAAATAATGAATTATATCTGCTTTAAATTTAGAATTCAAAGTGTTTAGATTTTAATGGAGCACCTGGTAAATAAATAGACAACATAGATGGCGCTTTAAAATATATTTACATTCGATCCTCACTGTATTTTACATTTGATTATGTTTTCTTCTATTTAAGTCATCAGTTTTTAATTATAAAAGTATCGAAGAATATTAATTAACCTGCTTTAGTGAACTGGGATATTATACACCCCAGATTTATAAAAATTAATCTACATTTTATTTCCAATACTTTTGAGTATGTTCCTGAAATATTAAATCTGATTTCATCCAATGATTTATTTATCTTAATAATGCCTTGTTTAATATTTATTCGTGATTTAGCGATTATTATCGAGGTTTAGTCAATTTAATTAATTGTATTGCTTAAAAAAATTTCCCATTTAATTCCTATTGACTTCTTTAATTCTTCCTTTTTCAATGTGAGGACTGAGGCAATGGAGATAAAATACATAGAGTTAATCAAATGTCATATACATTGAAGATGGAACATAAAAGTATTTGAAGCACCCTCTGCGATTTTAACATGCACCTATTATATTACTAATACAGTTTAAATGTTTTGGTCAACTGGAACAGCGTCAACTTCTTCTGTACATCATCCTCTATGAAACAATTCCCAATAGTTATTGAATAATAGATCCATAATTGGATTAACTTCTTAACAACTACCCTTTTTCTGCCTTTATTGTTTTGGAGGAAAGTTTGCAAAATACAATACTCTACTAAATTACAATACTGTCCTATCTGACACTTTCAAAATATATTTTTTTGCATAAATGATATATTGAGAATATTTATTTTTATGTGAGAGGTGAATTTTTTTTATGTTACATTATAATGTTAGGCAGAACAATTCAAAAAGCATGGAACCCCTTCCCAATACCATGGTTGTTAGCCTACTTTGTGTCCTTTCCAACGCCTTTATCAACACATGGGCCTGGGCTTCATTTTGAAGTATTTATAGGGCACCTAAATGCTTTGTAAAGTGTTGGCAGTGGTTGTTATCCTACTTGGTGTCTTTGCCTTAATCAGCCCATGGGCCAGGGTTTATTTTGAAGTATTTGGAGAGAGTCTAAATGCTTTGCAAAAGGCAGCAGTGGTTTTTAACCTGTTTGATGTTTTTGAGGTAGCCTTTATCAACACATGGGCCTGAGGTTTATTTTGAATTATTTGGAGGGCGCCTAAATGCTTTGTGAAGTAGCGATGGTAGTTTTTAACTTGCTTAGTTGCCCTGTCATTGTACAAAATAAGTTTTGTTTAGATGTACTATGGCTTTGTTAGTAAATGACTGGAAATTATCCCAATGACAATTTTCCACACTTGCAATAATTTTGAAGGCAATTTTCTCAATCAAAATTTACTTAGAACAAAAATTTAGATATGTTACTCACATAACGGGACCTGTTCATTTTTCTTTACTTAAAAAATACCCTTTTTAATTTATTTTTGATGGCCACTCAAGCTACAGACTGTTACACCACCTTGCGGATAATAAATGACTTTAGTTTTTGTATCCCCTATTGCAATACATACAAAATCATCAATTGAAAGAATGCTCTATCTGCTAGATAGAGCATTTAACCATGAATATTTTCTAATTGATTAAAGATAGTGCATTAATCACATGACCTATCACATTTTGTTCTCAGTGCATTATATACGCACGTTCGACCACACTCCTGCAATAGTTTATTAATGCGGCTACATAGAATGTTATTTCCTAAATCAAAATATGTTTATAAAATACATCATGGATTACTATATACAGTACACCCCGTGACTCGTTGTCACATATTTGTTCATATGTAGATACACACCTTAGTTTATTAATGTAGATTTTGCAATGATTGTTATATGTAGTAACAGAAGTGTTTATTTGATATTTTACGGATAGGGTCTGTGTACATATTAAATGACATGTTTAATATCATTTCTCTCTACAAAATCATTATTGTGTGTTGTAAATTATCTGAGAAAAATGCCCTATCTAATAAAAATTAATAAACAATATTTTTTTGGATAAACACCCTATGTGCATTTTTGGGCCATATTGGCCGTTTAAAAAAAAAATCACCCCAGTCCATTTTATGTTAAGTATTCATGATGTTAGCAACCACAGGAATAATCATCTATGCTAAGGTCCATAGGATGGCAGTTGCAATTCAAATTTACCTCAATATCTCAACTTTGATTAGGGCATTTTTATAATTCAAGGGAAAATAAAGGTAATGATGACATCTATTTATGTGCAAACAAAAAAAAAAAAGGTAAGAACCTTGTAACAGAACTGTGTTTGACTCCTCTTTTTTGATTGGGCAGTTTTTCAATTTAAAGTAGTATTGATTCAATTATTTCAACCTTCTTCTTTTTTTCAATTTTACTTACACATGCTTTAACACGTTAGCTGAATTAATTAAAATTCTCAATTTCCGACCAACACGTTTTCCACATAAATTTATTTTTGAAGTAATTCAATTTTATTACCAATGACCTATACTTTCTTATTAGACATATTATTGTTAAATAACAATCGTCGATAAATTTGAATTCCCTTTTCAAAATAAATTTAATGTAGCACTTTCTCAAGAGTAGAAGGGTATCTACTTTAAAATTTGTATTCAAAAATAGTGTTGCTAGTTTTCCTTTATTATCAGTATTGTGTCGTTCCTTATTTATTCGGTCTTCTCCAATCTGGAAGCCGATCTATCACTTCTTAGGAATGGTCCTTCAGACTGTCAGTAATATAACTGACAATATAAAAAAAGTTAAGTGATGTCATAAAGGACTTAACTTAATAAGTTTTTAGTACTGAACTGGACCGGACCGAGACTACAGTCTCGAGTCCTAAATAGGGACCGATACAGTATTAACTATTGAGTTTGGTCGAGTTCAAATACTTCAATATTAAGTATAAATAAGTTTAGGTTGTACTTGAAAAGAATGTCTCAAGGGTGTTCAAAAACCTTATTACAAATTAGCAAGTTCCAAGGCCATGAAGAACCAGTGAACTAGAAACCCAAGACTGGATAAAAGGAATTAATACTGTCCCTCCTCAATATTACCACGGCTGGAGAACTCAGACTTTATAATAAACGAGGAGTTGGTCTTTCAAACTTTATAGTCTAGTTTTTCCTATTACATTTTAACAATGACAGAAATGCTTTTTATATGGTTAAAATGTGTTTTTTTTGTCATAATTAGAAATAAAGATATATCCATTAGTCGATGAAAAAACAACAACAACTATAATTCAATAAATAATTATCCTACATATAATTAAAATATTTAATGTGTGCGTCTGTATGTGTGATATACGTCCTCTTAGAAAAATAATCATAAAAACACATTTATTTTAGAAAAGGAGACACATACAGACTTTGGAGACAGAATTAAAAGTTGTTTGGAATTCTGAGTTGCGTATGTAGGGCTGTGTTTCATTCTGATCGGACCAGATTCTCGGCCTCTGGAGGGTAAGGATGATTTTTCGAGAATAAGTTTATTTTTTTCATAAAACAAGAGCAATTTCTCTTGTGACTATTTTTTTTTAAGGTAAGGGTTGTTGCTTCGAAAATGCACCAAAAAAATTAAAAATCGCAAAAAAAAATATTATACAAACAGAAAAAGGGAGAACGTATATTAAATACGAATTAAAAAAAGGAATTATGAAAAGGATTAACGCGTTAATCTTAGTATGCATGGTTGAAGAAGGAACATGGTAAGTTGGGAAATGAAATGCCATAACCTCTTTCAAATCTCTGCCTAAGGTCCTGTCTTAATTTCCTAAATATGGATGTCAAAAAAATATTAGGCAGCAATTAGACTAACAAAAATATATGACAAATAAATTTATCAGCAATGCCCAAGGGCATCATCCCCTCTCAACCCCAAATTAAGAAATAATTCTGGCTACAAACCAAAAAATATCTACCTTTAAAAATGTTGCAAAAAAACTTAAGCACCCACCACGGCCCTAAAATATTTGATAAATGTAGAAATAACGACTCGAATGTTTAGAGTTTTGATCATTTTCGTTTTTCGCAATCATATTTCCATCAAGTTCCTTTAATTTTCTGAAAAATGACTTCATTAGTAAAGTCAATTTGTATTCGAGTTCAAATAGTACTCGATTCTAACTATATGATTTTCTCGAGAGTTGAAGGCTTACATAATAATATTTGTACCTAGAGTTTAATAATGGAGTTCAAATTTTGATAAAATTTTCATGATTAGGAATAACGTCACATACAATTTGTGCCGAAGGGGATATCATTAAATGATACAGTCGTAATCATATATATCTTTATTATAATAATTATGGTGGTTTAACCGGGAGAAGATGAAATAGTTCAGCGTTTGAAGGTCATGGGTGTCATTGAAGTACATTTATGTATGTAGAAGCAGACCTCAAGACAGACAGTCTCGACTGCCTAACGAAAATACGGGTAAAGGGGTTTTATTGTAGTAAATATAATTATATATACAAATAGTATCGAATTGGAAACGAAATAAAAAAAAACCGAATATTCTATATATAATTCGGCGTTTAATATAATATACATAAATAGAATATTAACTATTGAACTCTATATTTATTAAATAAATAAACCCGAGTATTTGCGTTGGTTATTATTTTTATAAAATGGAAGATATATTTAGTATCATACAAATCTATTGCACTTTAAATATTGATATGATACCTACGAATAAAAAATTACGAATTACATAATGATAAAATGCATCCCAGTTCACGAAAACTTAGTGCTATGGTGGAGGGATAATATAGATAAATTTCCCTATGTTTCCATGTTAGATTCACGATACTTCGAAACTATAGGTAGAACTGTATCAAGCGAAATATTCGACAACTAGCGATATGGTGACTACTGGTTGGCCTTGGTTTTTACCAGAAAATGTACATAAGCTCATATTTTTGGAAAAAAATAAATTATAAATTAATTAATAATAGTATTAAATAACCCCTGTATATTTTGGTGCCCCGTAATTTTGCCTTAAGACATTTCCTTTAAATATATTTCACCTTAACATATGAATAAATGACGTTTATAAGTCGTTATTCTTTATTTTCGTTTGAAATTGATGTAAATTTCAATTTTCTAAATCAAGATATATAATATTTATTACTGTCAAAATGAAATTTTATTTCTGTCGGAATAATGAGGGAATTATGCATTAACATACGTGGTCAAAGCTTCCAAATACATACTTTAGGCCTCGTATTGAGCGAATGATTGGCGAAAACGTCAAAAATATCTAATGATTTTTTTCTTTTGTATTATAAAAACTTGTAAATTAAATTGTAAACATCTATTTGCTTCCTTTATTGATCAGGATGCTGTTAAAGTTGATCCGGATTTACCTGAACGACCCTGTAAAACCCTCTTGCTTTAATTATTGACAAATTTCCCGGTCTGGCTAGAACGCAATCATCTCCATCTTTCAAAAAATTCTCTTATTTTCCATCCGTTAGAATATATATATTTTTTTTCAAATACACTTTGTTTGTACGTCATGCCCTAAGGAAAACAGAGTGCCAAAGGCTTTGTTATTTGGGTATCATATGTCGATATTGGGAAGTAACATGAACTTTTATTCTTTGTTGAAAACATATTTTTATTCTTTATGAGAAGGGGTATTTTTGACCCTTGGGTATCATTCATCCCCATTAACTTTTTTACACCCTTATAGTCAAACAAGGATCTTCTCTTTTTTCCATAATTGGAAATGTTGTATTATATAAATCAGTCACGTACTAACAATGATTCATTTAAAGTCAAAATTTACTTTTATTAGTTTTTTGTATTTAAAAAGTAAAAAAATAATAAATAAAAAAGTATTTACCAAGCCACAAAAGTTATACTTTTTTTCTTTTCTTGAACAGTCACTGTATTTTGAAGGGACAAAGCATAGTAATTAACAATCTTTGTCCGCTCAGTGTTTTCACATCAAGTCAAAATAGGATATAAGGAAACGTTTAATCTTTTTTAAATCTTGTCAAATATTTTCATCCTACAGACTTTTTGAAATAAAAATAAATCCTTTAATTAATAGCTGTATATTATTTAGTTATAAGGTGTGTGCATATATTATTATCCATACAGTTATACCTTGAGATACGAGTGATCCCCACAGTTTATGAGTTTATTGATATACAAGAACGATAAGCGACAGGCCACAAGAGCCGTTTCAAGCTTCAATTACGAGTTTATTTAATAAATAGCTGGGTCCATGAAGAAGAAATTAAAGTCGTATGTCAAGGTTTTACTGTATAGGATACGTTCATTGACTTTTTATAGGTAATTTTTTTAGTGTGTAATTAATTGACTCTGTAAGTATGGCTATATGTGAATAAAAATACATTACCCATTAATAAGGATATGTAGTGATTAAGGCCGTGACTAGGGATTTTCTTTAGGGTGTGGAGGTTTACTAGCTCAGAAATATCCCAGCCCCCCCCCCTCCCTGTAAGGTGGGATTTTTTGTTTTTTCTGGCTCAATTTTTTGTATTGTTGTTTTTAAAAGTAATTTTTTTGAAGTACTTTATAAAGATATGAAAGAATTCACTTTGTACATCCACTTAAAAGGCTTAATTCCCCTTAGAAATGTCAATCAGTGATATAAAGAACATGCCCTAACATCAATAGGCGAGCTGAAAAGATTCACATGAAACATTGTTCATTGGATTTTTCCTGCAGGGGTCACTTCCATAACTCGTGCTGATAGTGTACTACAAAAAGGCTCACTAATCCTCCTTTTTATAAGAATTTGTTGATTGGAAAGGAAAAAAAAAACCCAAAAAAAATCATGACCAAAAAAAATACAAAATCAACACCAAGTTTGTCGGTGGTAAAGTGCTGGAAGAATCTTAATATGGAAGAAGAAGCAATCAACCCCAGAATTATACACTCAAACTTCCTTACTATATGATCACACAAGTGATTTCGGTGGAGGTTGGCGACATCCTATATATGCACCAGTAAGTCGAATAAAATGGACCGTGGATATTTTTTCTGCAAAGAAGCATTATAATCTTTATTCCATTTATTTTATTTTTGTGATCTACCAGGTCTTCTATTATCCATGGCGGAGAGTATCATTACCAATACGTTCGGGATAAATATTAAGGGACCAGATTGACTCATTGCTCTTTCAATGAGAGAAGAAAGTGACTTTAATGTGGAGGATATAATACCCAAGACTCTCACGACAATTTATGCATGCAGACAAAGAAGGACTTCTCTTCTTGCTGGTCTGAACTCAATAATCGTGAGATATATAGACTCAATTACTTTCAAATTGATACATATTTTATATATTTATTTTATAAATTTTCTAAATCTTTCATGTGTTCAAAAAACATATATAAAATCATGGAGGCTGGGTATTTAGTAAAAGAGGAATATTCAAGTTTTCCTAAGAGTCTAATTTGTACAAATACTGATCACGTGGTATTCGTTTCGCCATGGCTACCAGTTGCTAAGTTTTTGTTAGACTCTTCTTTTTCTTTTGAAATTCAAGGTTTCATGTGGACAAAATAATTTGATGATTTTTTTGAATGAGAGCGGCTTAACTGTGATGTCGTTTCACTAAATTAGCTACAAGCAGCTATGGGATGAAGGAAATAAATAGAAACCCCCACTCCGTATATACCAAGGACATATAGGATGGAATTACTCTGATGACGATCCTCAATTCTACTCCGAGTCCAAGAACTCTTAATATCAGTTCTTATCATTACTCTTCGTCATTCATGAATAAAGAGATTCGTGATTAAACTTTGTATTTTATACGTATGATATATGTTCTCTCCTTAAGAATGAAAGAATAAGGGAAACCGCGTTTTGAAAATAAAATAAAAAATAGATTCAAGTAACAATTACACAGAAAAAACCATTATAGTGTTATTTTTATCTATAGTTCTCATTATTATTTAATACTTGAATACAGAAAATCTAAGTATAAAGTAATAACTACTGTGTGTCCTCATGAAAGATGGAGAGTAACAATGGGGATTTGGTCCTCGTGAGTTATAAGTGTAAGTTCTTTGGACTTGGAGGATCAACATTGGAATAATTACAGCCTGTACCATTGCTAGATTTATGTTTGTTTGTTTTCTCTAATGACTGCTTGTGGCTAATAAAACGTCATGACAGCTAAGCTGCTCTCCTCTCAAACATTCTTCAAATTGTCAGGATTATCATGGCTTTATTTTTCAATTTTTTTTTAAATTTTTACTTACCAGAAGGACATATTTTATAAAGCCCTGTGTATTGAATAATATATTCAGAGGCTAAAAAATATGACATTTGAAAATCGTGCTCTTTTTGTAATTGATCCCTCAACATCATTTTTTATTGATCATCATTAATCTTTTATTCTTGAAGAGAGAACAATAAGTATAAAGTAATCCCTTGTGCGTGAAAGACAAAGACTAACTCTAAGGATTTCTTGTTGAGTTATAAATGTAAGTCCTTGTTGGACTCGGAGGTAAATTGAGGCTCCACATGTAATTCCTGCCCTATGGTATTAAACAATAAATTGATTCAACATGTCCTCCCTCAGCAGCCACCATCTTCTCCATCCTGCCCCTAAAGGATTTGTATGCCCTGATGACTTCCGCGGAATCGACAGCATTTCACTCCCTCGTAATGGAGCCCTTCAGGGTCGCGATGCTCTTGTGGCTGACCTTCCAAACCTCCTTCTCCAATTTCCCCTACCAGTAGTAATCACACAGATTGAGGTCGGGTGAGTTGGAGGGCCAGGTGTTGCGATCCCAGAAAGTGATGTCGTGGGAGTTGAAGAGGTTAGTGGTCCTCATGGCGATGTGTGCGGGCGCTGAGTCTTGTTGGAATATGAACTCCCTCCCAGCAGCCGTATCCTTCATCCAGGGTATGACAAACTCCTCCATGACTTCGCAGTACCTTATCACGTTAATCCTTTCCTTGGGACTGAAGAAGAAAGGAGGCATCACCTCACCGGTGCTGCAGATGACACCCAGGGTCATCACAGAGGTCGGGAACTTTGTGGTGAAGACCACAGGGACCTCTTCTCTCTCCTTGGCAAGCCACCTGTCATTCTGGACGTTGTAGCTTCTGTCGACAGTCCAGTTCTTCTCGTCGGAGAAGAAGATTATTCTTCCTCCATGGCTCTTCAGGTCATTGAGGAGACGCTTACCGTTGGTGAGCCTGGCGGCCTTCATGGATGCCGTGAGGATGTGTTGTTTGGCCATTTGGTATGACCTGTACCCAGGTCCTCATTCACAGCCTTGGAGACCAGCTGCTTGCTCACTCCACGGTTCTTGGCCAACCTGGACAAGAAAGTCCCCGGCGAAGCCTTGATGGACTTCCGGAGGCCTTCAAGGAAGCGGGGAGTGTGGATTCAGTCACTTCTCATGTTGTGGGCCTTGCGGCAGACCTTCCCCTCAAACTCCCAGGCATTGAAGACCCGGTACACCGTGGTCTTGGGGTAGTTGAGAAGCTTGTAGATAGCAGAGGGCTTGTGTCCTGCACGAACCAATTCGAAGATGCGTCTTTCCTTGCTTGTTCCATGATGACTATTGTTTGTTGTCAAAACAATTGTGATGGAAGTTATAGTTTATTGTTCACGCAACCTTTTATATTAGTATGATTTAACCCCGAATATCCACATTATGGATCTGGATGAAGTTTAAAGTAGTTCCAATTTATCGTAGACACCCTATATATCATTCTTAAACACGGAGTAGCGTTATTATTATATTCTGAAGGTATTACCATAATTCTAGAAGACGGAACATATAAGTATATAGTAACCACAGGTGTGTGAAGCAACTGTGAGGACTGGTTGATGAGCTATTAGTGTAAGTCCTTGTTAGACTCGAAGTAGAATTGAGAATCTACATTGAAGTAAATCCTGTCTATATCATTGCTAGATATGGGTGGGGTTGACGTTTCTTTCCTTCATCTCATAGCTACTTCCAGCTAATTTAATCAAACGTCATGAGAGCTAATCTGCTCTTCTCCTAAACATTCTTCCAATTGTCAGGGTGATCATTTATATACAGCACACTGATACTTGGAAATAAGAATTTCGACTTCATGTTATGATGTATAAAACAAAATATGGCCAATTTTTTTAAGAAAATTGAAACTTCCAAAGTCTGGGGCTAACACAATAGGGAATTATTTGTGTGGAGCTGTAGAAGCAAAAAATATTAAGGTCTCAATTCAAGATTTCCACAGACTTTATATTTTCTACAATCCCTGTAAATACTCTAGAAAGTTTTTTAATACTTCTTTGCATGCGTTTGTTGTACCTTAAAGGCAACAATTTGGTTGGGGCTAAAAATTGGGGGATTCATTTCGCTCTTTTGAGCGGCAAAGCAACAAATTGGTATGTGGAGAATCAATTCTTAGGGAAAACTTTTGTCCTCTGCACTTCAATGCTGTTGCATTGAAAATACCAAGAATGGGTAGTGATCCCTGGGACTATCCTATTAATATTGTCAAACATAAATTATCTGAGTCAATAGAACTACTTTATAAACAATAATCCGGAGGTATGAACCCTTTCATCGAGGGTGACATCGAGGGTGACAGATTGATTTTTATCTTTGAATTATTTAGTGTAGTGTTGCTTTTGATGATTATTTGATTGTTGGAATTGTTTTTATGTGGAAGTCTCGGCTAGGAGATCTAATTCGAAGCTAATGTTTATTTATGTTAAAACAACGAAATTCCTCTTGCAATTTTAAATAATATTATTTGATGTTTTTTTATATCTACATGTATGATGTATAATATGACAAACGATAAAAAAATTGTGAAGCGGGTATTCAATATTATTATAATTTCTGAATATGTTTATATTCTTATTGATGCTTCATCACCCAAAGTAGGTTATTATAATGTTAAGAAAACAACATCTGCCACATGACTCATCCGCCATTTTATTTTTTCAATTTCTTTGTCCCATGAGGACTGCTGACTCATTTTTATTCTCCATCCTTGTTCATGTCGAATGTGAATTATGATCATGAATATGATATTTATTACTCACAAGTTATATTTTTTTCATTTCCTATTTCGGTTTTGGTTTACCCCCTATGTCTCATTTTTGTTAATGATGGGAAATAGTTAATTAATAACGTATGCTATTGTTATTATTCCATTTCAAAGCTATTTGATGTCATTTAATTTATTTTTGACGTCATTTTACAATTTTCTATTTCCTTTATTTTAATAGCAAATACATCCTTTACGTTTTTCAATGGAGGATAAGACAATTTTCTACACTTTTTTATACTTTGAATGACTATAACCATACCTGGCCTTGATCCAACCTGAAATTTAATAATACGATAACCTACACTCTTAGCTAAAAATTGTAAATTTGATGGAGTATTAATTCTTGGGGGTTTTCTCTCTCACTTGCCTTGTTTTTTGACTTGAGAGGTATTTGGAAAACAATAAAAAAAGAGCAAATGTATCAACGACTAAATGAAAACTGTTTTAAGATTTTTTCCGTTAATCGTTCATTTTTAAAGTGTTTAAGCCAGGGATGTCCAACACTTGGCATGTGGTCTGTATTGTGGCCTACTTAATGTCCATGTGTGGTCCACTGCTCATTTTCACTTCAAGTAGTATATTTAAAAAAATTATAGCTTTTGGAAAAAAGAAAAAAAAATTAAAAATTTCTATTCTAAAAAAAAGGTAATTTGATCAAATTATGCAGCAAAGGATTTTATTCCATTTTTTCAAATAAATAAATGCTGCGGATGCCCCTGGACAGAGTTACTGGATTTACCTTTTCCTAAGGAGTTTGACTTGGAAAAATTATATTTGTCCTAAATTTAAATAAATATGTATTTAATAGCTTTGTTTTATAAAACCATTTTCATAAAATATAATTTAATAGGATCTGTGGCCCATTAGAATATTTCAAGCAGCAATGCAGCTCATTATATTAAAAGGTTGGACATCTCTGGCTTAGGCCCTCAATAATGAACGGTGCTTATTTTCTACAAAATATTTAAGCCTGGTATTATGATTTGTTGGATTCTTGAAACAACTTACATTTATATCTACGTATAGGTTTTTTTTAATGTTCCTATAACTGGTTAGATGGAGTTGCATTAATTAAATATAAGTAAATATTATGGTAATAAATTCACTGTATCTACCAAGGAATCTTGTATGAAATCCGTATACACAAAGTATATTTCTTTTTTTAGGAATGACCGGGGTGGGAACCTACACACATTGAGTTTAAGAGAGTAATTTCTTCTGAGTGCATTGTCCATGAGCTACGTTGATTCAATTATATGTATAGTTATTGATGAAGTTATAAAAATTTCTCTATGTTTTTTTATTCAATCGATATGTTAGTCTATAGAAGTTCGAAACCGACCTCCAAATTACTCCTTGTAATAATATAATTAGGACTGATACAACCTTAGGTCAAAATAAGCTATACCAAATTATTTAAGGAAAATAAATTGATAAACTATTGGTGTCGAATAAAATGTTGGAACAAAAATAATTCAAGAGAATGAAAGATTAGAAACATAGCTAATTAGTAAAACAGCAACTCATTAATGGGATGTATGAATCTGTTATTTACACAGGGAAACTAAAAATTTGTATCAAGTCCAAAAAGAGAATTTTTCGTTGGTTGCAGATCCCAAAAGTGATGATAAATCAATTATTTTGGTGTATATAACAAGTACAGCTGAAGCATTTGTTTCCATGTCAAAGCATTTTTTCAAAGACTACAGTCGAGTCTAGACTGAGTACTTTTTACATGAACTCGGAACCATAAAGTCTAGGAACCACTGGTACCGAAACCATAAGTACCAAGGAACCATTAATCCCCTCCCCTCCCACTTGTGTGAAATTTTTAAAGTGATAGAGATTTAAAAAATCGTTACTTGCATAAAAAAATTAAAATATCACAATTTGAGAAAAAAAAAATTCAATTTGTTATTTTTATACTCTATTTTTTCATGGATTTCTATGATTCACAAATATATATATATACCAAACATAAAATAAAAAGAAAAAGCTAAGATAGAACGCGGAAATATAGGAAGGAAAATCTCGCCTATAGACTGGCAAGTCGCTCCCTCTATTGGAGGAAAAGTCAAATTCAAAGTGTAGGCAACATTTGTTAATATTCTTTGGCTAATCTACATGGGCAAATTTACAAAAATCACTGTTCCAGTTGATTATATATATTTTTTTTAACCCTTCTACTTGTGCCGTTTAACAAGATAGGAGAATCAAAATGTATCTAATTTTTTACTCAACTGTGATTCTTTTATAGCCAATGTTTTTGACTGTTTTAGTAAATGAATAGTTTTTTAATTTTTTATCTAATTCCAAATTATGTTTTAAAATGTTTTTTTCCGTTGTAAAAAAAAGTAACGAACCCGTAAATACAATAATTAAACAATATATTTAAAAATATACCCCTCAATTATAGCCCACCATTCCTTTGAAACAAAAAAATCTGACATATGATCAGGTACACGCAAATTGCAACTCCCATCCTATTTTTATCATAGATCGTTGTTGGCGGGGTTGCTATATCCATGACAACCTAACTTAAAATGGATAGGGATCATATTTTCAAAAGCGTCCAATATGTCCCAAAATTCACATAGGGTGTTTATTCACAAGGTTGTGAATTAATAATAATCAGATAGGGCATTTTTTCTCGATATTTTACTAAACAATTTGTGCACTCTCTCCACTAAAGGGTTCGTAGTGGGAAATGATGGTCAACATGTCATTTAATATGTCCACGGATCATATTGGTAGAATGTAAAATAAACTCTTGCTTTTTATAATAATCATAGTTTATTCAACATATTTATATAGAAAATTTTTATTAGACATCGATGAAATTAAGATAACTTATTAAGCTTCTGGCCTTTTAACAATTATGGCTATTTAATTGGTAAGTTGTTCAGGTATTCTGGAATATATGTATATATATATTCAAGGTCAACCAATCACAAGTTGGTCAACACATTCCTCCATATTACATAAAAAAAGCATGTGATAGACCTAGTGATTAGTAGCCTGTCTTAAATCAATGCAAAGTTATTCATGGATAACTGCCCAATCTAGCAGATAAGACATTCTTCCCATTTAAATATGTTTCTGTGTGAATTGCGATTAGGGGCTAACATTACAATTTAAAATCAAAAGTATTCATCTCTCAATTATATAATATACATTCTCCACATATCATTTAGGCAAAAAAAAATTCCTTGTGCTCTGTCATGCATTGTCAAGGCCTCTGCAAGAGATATATTATATGTATAAAAAATAATCAGGGATACTCTGGGCTATCAAACTGTATAAGTTTCATTAAATTTATATAATAAATTGTATGTTTTTTTGGGTAGTTTATGCCTAAATATATATTAAAAGAAAAAAATCTCCCAAATTATAGTACCTGAACCTAAAGCAAATTAATGTTGTGTAGGTGCAATTGTTAGCTAAGACATGTAATGCTATCAGAAAACATATTAAAGGTTAATCCTAATTTCTTGGGACAAGTCTCTCAACGCAGAAATTCAACTATTAGACCTCATCCCACCTTAAATGAGAAATCAATACATGAATAAGAGGTGGGATTATTTAAAAAAAATTGTATTTTGACAGCTGGGCACCTTAAAATATGTACTTGCAGCTTCAAAAAATAAAAATAAAATAAAATCAACATTAACCCAACTTCGAAGTTTTACCTCTCCCCAACCGTTTCTTAATTACAGTTGATTTCTCGGTTTACGCTTACCTACTAATATAATATCTGAAGCTCCAATTTGTTAAAGTTTTTTCGCTTAATTTTCCCTTTAAAATGAACATAGTTAGGAGCAGCCTTATACAAATGGTTCCAAACGGTTTTCTGGCTAATTTTCAGTCCCTGGCCAATATAATAAGTGCTCACATGCCAGTCCAACTAGACCAGTTCCATTTTTTTATCAACATTTTCGATGATTAGCCTACCAGAGAAAGCCTCCACTTTGCTTTTGAATTTGATAATGAATTGAGTCCATAAACAGCACACATTTTTTTACCCCGCCTGCTGTTTCCCTTGGTGGTAGTGATAGGTGAAGAATGTACCGATTTTTCTCTTTTTTTCCTTCCATTTGGGAAGGCTGTAACACACAACCGGGAATTTGTACTAGAATCGTATCAGAACCGGTATAAGGATTTTTTTCCCCAAAAAATTTGAATACAAAGCCTTTAAGTGACCAAAATATATCATTGAGATATGTAGCTGTATATTTTTATGTTTAACTGTTAAACATTTATCATTCAATTCATTTATTATTAATTTAGCCCAATAATTATAGAGAAATGCATACACACATTACTACACAATATGTAAGCAATCAAATTTTTACAAGTTAAATTTTTAATTTTTAAGAAACACGTTGTCCTATCAAGTTTAGAACTCAATTTTTTTTTAAATATTGGAGCTATGAGTTTTTGAATAAAAAGCTCACCATTTTAACTTTAAACGAAGAACATTTGAGTTTTACACCTCATACAGTCATTTATAAAATGTCTTTGGAAGCTGTGTTCATTAGTTTTGAAATATATTTAAATCATGTATCCGTATTTTCCTCTCCAAGCTTTTAAAAAAAAAAACTTTTGAATCTTAAAAATAGCGAAAAACACCAAGAAATTTATGGTTTTATAATAAACCCATATTTGTTAATAGAGGATGAAACTCTACTAAACTAAGTATATATTTAATTTTACTGTTTAACAGTGTTCTCAATTGATTATTAAACATTAACAAAAATGACTCTTACTTATAATTATTTATGAAAATCAGGTGTATTTTTTACCTGACCCGATTTTTATGAGTTGGCAAGACCACTAGTGATTTTTTCCCCTAAGCTGTTATCATTGTTATTAAATTACTGAGGAATAAACTTCTTTTTCTACTAAATATCAACATACGAAACCGGATTGAACATTTGTGTGTGGGCATAAAAGACAGAGAGTAACTGTGAGGATTCGTTGAGGAGTTATTATAGTGAGTCCTTGTTAGACTCAAAGTAGAATTGAAGATCGATATCGGAGGAATTTTGCCCTATATCCCTGTTGGTTCGCGGACTTTATGGGGACAGTTTTGTATCTATATATTTGCTTCCTCCATATAGTCAATTTTTGGACTCTATCGAGACAGCAGATTATAGAAATACTTCAATTAGTTCGAACTCTTAGTAATATTGGCTTGATGCAGAGCACTATTATAAGAATATAGCTTTGATTATTTTCTCCTTCTTACCACAGAGCAGTATTCGTACTTTCTGCTTCTTTACCCTTTCTATTTTCTGCAGATTAGCCCAATTCTTTCTTTTTAGAAAAAGTTTCGGTTTGAAATATCAATTTTATCAATATTTTTAGGACAAGTATAAAAATGATTTCAAATTACCAAAGAATCTTACATTTAGTGAAGTTAAAACTGCCTTCCTAATGCCCCCATAAAGTCCGCTCAGGGACTTGATTGTGATCACAGGAAAGTGATTTGATTGGTTGTCCCTATATGGTCCACTGTCCCCATAAAGTACGACTACTATCTCTGCTTATTTCCTTTTTTCCATCCCCATTCCATCTCTCCTCACAGCTGATTGTAGCTAATCCAATGAAACGACATGAAAACTAAGCCTTTGTCCTCCCCAAAAATAGAAAAATAAAAAATAAAGGTTTTCATTTGATTTTTTGTTTTTTTAGTATGCCAAAAATGCGTCCGATTACCATCACTATATATTATATGCAAAAATATTGTCAGCTATTGATTTTTGTTCCCAATTGTTTTTCAGGTATCTCAATCTATTTTTTTTTACAAAAAAAAATAATTTTTAACACTTTTTGCTTGACCAAAAAGAAAATGGAGTAGTCGTTCATAGATCTTTACAAGAGTCAATCCACTCTAAAATTGAATTAGTCACAAAAAACCTTTACAAAGTGTTCTTATTAATAGTTGTATAATTAAATAATAAAGTTCCTTTTTAAAAACATATAATTATGATCTTAAAAATGCTTTAAAAGTCCTGATAGGAATCTTTTGTCCTGTTGCGTCGTTTACTTTAAACAAAGGGCTCCCCTTCATTCCTCAAGAGCCTGGGTTGTTATTATGGACTTTATCCTATTATAATCATTTTGATTGGGATTTTATATATTAATTATATATGTATATTATTTCAAATCTTACTTTATTACACTCTCTATAGACTTAATGACATAATGATGTATGAGTAAATTAAATAGATCACGTAGTGTTGAGCTCTCAAATTATTCTTTGTCAATATTCAACAATTGAGGAGGTTTTTTGGCATTGATATATTTGAAGTGTCATGAATTCTAAGTATATGTATTCTGCATAAATAATTCCAACAAATGAATTTGATATATTGAATGTTTCATATCTTGCAACAAGTTAGTTATCTAACATCATCAGGACCTAAAGGTGGGTTGATTTGCCATTATGTTACAATACGAAGCTGTTCTGAAAAATTTCAGACATGACAAAGATAAAATAAATTTTTTATTTTATTGATTGATGCATTTTTCAACAAAGTATCATTGTAACTCTGCACATTTCTCCAAGCGATGCCCCATCTTTGTAACACGTCAAAATAGTAGCCCCTTCAAAATAATTGTTCACGAAAGTAATTGCCTCTTAATTTGAGGAAAATCTTTAGAGTCCTCCTTTTCGAGAGTATTTTTGTGTGCGCCGTATTATGGTGTATCCAAGTTTCATCTACATTAATACATCGGAGCCAAAAATTCGGAGTTATTGTGCATAAACTGTGCAACAGAGCCATGATCAATTTTTTCCCATTTTAACAAAATCCCTCATATCAAATCACTCTAACGACTTTTAAATAACAACTGCTCATCCAAAATGGCTGAAACTTTGATGAATAACGGTCAAAAGATGCTATAAAGATGTGACTAACTTTTATTTAATAAATGCATCTATCTTCACGTTGGGGTTGGAAAATTTCCAGACTTCTCTTTTATTTACACAACACATTTTTCAAGTATCTTCCCTTATTAGCGTTCAAACTGTTGATTGTTTGAACTCGAATCAGTTCTTATTAATCTATTGTGAAAATCTTCTAATATTCTCGAAAAAAGCTATTATAATTATTCTTCTATTCTTGGTGAGAGGAGAAGATCAATAATTCAAATTTCAGACTGACATTCATTCATGTGTACAGAGTGGACCTTTAATACTGTGAAATGAATAATTGTATGTAACTTTTTATTTATATTATTAAATACGTAAAATTTTGCATATAAATACAAAAATACTATCTTACAAAATTCCATGACTCACATCCTGATTTAGGAATTTCCATTGTGAGAGAGACATGGCAGACTGAAGCTGCCAAGATGATAGCTCTCGACTCATCCTCCCGAATAGGCTGAAAGTTAGTTAGTTGGCTGGCGATGAGGGCTTTAAAGTTAAGAATTGCAAAGTCCAGAGCCCTTGTTACCTCAGAAGTTCCACCCTTCTTATTTGAAATTCCAAAAATAATACCTTTAAAATATTTTTTCCCCCATTAGTCAGCCCTTTTAGATTTATCTAGTAGGTTTGTATTTGTGACGATTCAACATAAAACCCTAATGATACATATTACCCATTAGTTACATATTATTTAGTTACTTCTTTTGACATGGTCCATTTCAGTGAAAAAAATATTGGGAGGTCTAATGGTCTTTTAATACTATTTGCATTCCTTAGATATCCATGACGAAATGAGTTATTTATAATACTTGGAGCTAAGTTACTTTGTTCTAAAAATCCGTAGATTTTATAAATGTGGAGGGTCAACATAAAACAATCTTGAACAAAAAATCAAGAGAAAGAGTTAATCCTAATTTATTTTTTTACTTCATATATACAGACAAGGCAATATTTCAAAGACATATTTGAGTCAATTATAGACTTCCTATTGAAATTTGTGGGATGAGTTGAAATACTCAAGAAATTGGCTATATTTTAGAATCTTTATTTAATTTAAAATACATATATTGGGACCAATATGAACCATTTTAACCATACAATCAATTTATGTCTCTTTTATCTTTTATTGCGCTGATCAATTTTTGATACTTTAAATACAATTTGAGACGATTCTAAAGGTTTAATAAGAATAATTTGTTGATAGAAATGGATGGTTATTTTTCGAAGAACATCAAAACATTTACCCCTCAATTTTGAGAAAAACATTCTAGTTTAATTAAGTATTAATAGATGTCATAATTATTCAACTCTTTGATTGACAAGAGGATCAATATGCTATGAAAAAGTCATTAATATAGCATGTAAGTAAAATCTTCAGAGAGGTTGTTGGAATAATTTTCTTTAAAAGTAGAATGTGTGTTCACAGACTACATCATAACCTGAAAGCAACGCCCTATTAGAGGACTATAGTTGCTA
The DNA here is from genome assembly GCF_016086655.4 of Lepeophtheirus salmonis. Lineage (NCBI taxonomy): Eukaryota > Metazoa > Arthropoda > Copepoda > Siphonostomatoida > Caligidae > Lepeophtheirus > Lepeophtheirus salmonis. The sequence continues at coordinate 13,016,251 of NC_052140.2, forward strand.
TGATTTATTAAATATAATGAAACAATTATACTCAAAAAATGTTACTTTAAAAAAAAAAGCTTTAAAGGCTATTGTGATTGAAAATTTAAATTTACATTTTAGAGTTTTATAGCTCAAATAAAAAATATAAAGGTAGGTTTTAGCCGGGAGCAAAAATTTGGTTGCATAGTGTATTAAAAAATGACGTTCTAAATATAGATTTTGGAGCGGTCCAGTAAAGATTCAAATCCTATAATGAGTCGATTGCATATTGGCATTTAAATACGAGGCAGTAGTTAACCATTTTCTTTAATCTTAATAAAAATAAACTGGTTTTATTCGTAAAAGGTTTGATTTGTTAGGCTTCAAAGATTACGGATGACATGAACAATACTGACGTCACATGATAATGCACTTTTATCAAAATATAAATGTATTTTCGGGATAATTTATGTACATAGTATCAAACCTTTATTTATAAAATATTGTAAATTCTCTCTATATTGATATTATATTGTATGCATTTGTCTACAAACATGCTTTGTCATGGATAAAAACTATTTTTATTATACTCCATACTTTTTAAAAACGTATGTTGTGATGATGTAATAAAAAGTGGCCATCATCTGCATTTTTATTCTTGCCTAACATAACTTAGAGCTCTATCAATGCATCTACATATATATTATTGCTGAAATTGAGCCCAAGACCAAATTTGTTTTTCGATTCGTTCACACAAATGAAGAAAAATGGGGAAAAAGCACAAAATCAGTTGGTTATTAGCCAAATCTACACACAATGGAAATATTATCAAATCTATATATTAAATACAAATGTTTATGTGTTTGTGTTCTTCTGAAATCACGCCTAAACCAATGAGTGTATTTTGTTGGAAATTTTTCATATAAGTTCTTAAAACACAAGATATGCTTCTTCATACAATTTGGCGGCCTTTAAATATCATTTTCTAAAAACAATTTTTTTTAAACTAACAAACATTTATATCATACAAAACAAAAAACAATGAGCGTTGAATTCTAAGAATAATTATCCCTGTATGTTGGTATGTATCTTTGCACACTTTTTTATAAGGAGATTATTAGGTCTGGAGATTTTAAGAAAAATAGGAAAGATGAACGAACCATTGTTGAACTTAAATATATTTTTGGTCTATAAGACATTTAATCTGCAGCGATACTAATTTGTTGAATTTTATAGTATTTATTTTTTGTTTTATTGAAATCAGAAGAATTCATAATTAATTTTAATTTCTGAATGTCCCAAGCAACGCTTGGCAAACCTACTCTAACCATTTTAAAAAGAAATTGAATGGAGGTAGTGTTTTTGTCTTAGTTAGTTATTTTTTTTAAAGTCAACAGGATTACAGCAAACGTTATAGTTTGCTTTTGATCAAACTTGGTACGAGGATTTTATATGCACAGTAAGAGGCGATTAACTTTGAAAGAGTCAAAGGACAAGGTAACACAGAACGTAAAAAATGCAAAATTTAGAGTAACTTTTGTAACAAATTCAGAAATATAACTCAATTTAATTTTAAGTGGAGTTTTTGCACTCTACCGAGTTTTCATTATAAATTGTTTGTTTGTTAGCCAATAGGATTAAGGCAAAAGTTACAGATTGATTTTTTTTTATCAAACTTGTCATCGTAAGAGGCCAATATATTTTGAGAAGTCAAGGTCAAAAGTCATGGTAACACGAAGCGTAAAAATGCATAATCTACCATAACTTTTGAAACTAATTGAGATACATCATTATTGACGATGGTTTTGGGTACCCATTCTACTTGGAAATTATTCATAGCTTAAAAAGATCCTAATCAAATTCACCCAATCAATTTTGGGGACAAGATCAATTAGGAGAAAGGAAGCAGAAACATCGACCGTTGACAACAAAATATACTCTATTTGTGTGTTAGCGAACAAACACCGTAATGTTGACCAAATTTTTTCCATCTTAATCCATGGACGGAATTTCTCTCCTATCTGCCTAATTTATGGGCTGTACAAATATAATTTATGCAATACTTTGAACTTTATATGGGGTTATTGTAGGTGAATATTTAATTTTTTTTGAAACAACCATGAATACATTAGCATTTTGATGAATTAGCAATGATAGGCAAGTATAATACATCCTTAAAAAGCTATCAGGTGGCTTAACTTAACTTTAATACCAAAAATTATTCATTTATAAAAAATTTGTAAAGTGAAGAATTGATTGATCATTAATTTTTATAGTAAAAATCAAATCCGTTATTTTTGATAGATTTAAAAAAAAATCCATTAATGTTTATCTTCTTTCCAATCAAAATAGTGTTTACATGCCAGTCGGATTCGACAATTTCAATGATTTTATCCACATTTTCGTCAATTGACATTCCAGAGTGTGTCTCATCATTGACATAACAATTACACAGAACGACATCGACGAAACCAAAATTGCACGTGATTGGCTGTTGCAATATCTGGACCATAAATACTATTCCATTATGAGCCGTCTGCTTGCGTTTTTACATAATTCAAAGAAAAACTGTAAAATATCATGCATTTTTTCTTAGCACATTTCCATCTTTGACACGTGCTCAAATAATACTGAGTCAAACAATAAAAAAATCTGTTAAATATTTTTTTTTTAGAACGAAATCCTATCTTTCTAACGCTATATAGAATAAACCGATTCTACTAACACAATACAAGATACATGTCACACCATATAAACTACCCAAGGTTAGTAAGTTGGTAGCCCTTCTGTCCTTCATCCATATTAAGGAATAGTCTATAATCCTATTATTAAGCCCTCTACCTATTTTCCCAAATGAGGCTTTAAAGCCAACTCTATCCGATCTAAAAATTGATTACTTTTTTATTTACTCACTAAAAGCATTCTCAAAAGCCTATTGTTTCCTTACATTTTCATACAATTAAAAAAATTATACTTATCGCCAATTTAACTTCTCTTAAAAACAACTTCATTCAACAAATATCATTTGTAGTAAACTTATCATTTTTATTAAAAACATCCCCAAGGATAATATCTTTCTTTTGATTGACGTATCCTTTATATATTCAAATCTGCTATGCTCTAAAACTGGTTCCTGTCATTCCATTCTTTCTAAAAACTTTTTCAGCGGATTTTCCATTAACTACTTCATTTTTTTCCAGAATGGGCTTATTTACTTAGTCATCTGTATAGTCTGCATCGTCCATTTCCTCACTCTCCCTCTAGTGTAGTGCCCATTACAAAAAACAAAAATAAAAACAACCTATATTTGGAATTTACAAAAATTCGACTTTTTTTTATAATGTGAAACTTCGCGAACCCGTCAATTGAAACTTCTTCACACCCCATTTTTCGATGAGTGTGGGCCAACGCGACACCCATCTTGCACACAACTTTTTCGTGTACAAATGTTCAAATAAATGTGATATACCGCACTTTTTGAAATACCTACAATGTCTGCTAGCTCACACACTTTTAGTCGACTATACACCAGTGCCATTTTGTGGGTTTTCATCACAAATTCTATTGTGTCTTGACGAAGTTGAGGAGACACAAACCATTTAAACCAAGGCATCCAGGATGACCGAGAGAAATGAGGAGAGGTTAAGGTGTGGAGGAATAAAACAAAGGTTGTCTAATAGGAACAATTATATTCTTATTAATACAATAACCTACTCTGATACATACATAAAATAACCGACTATTTATACTTAAAACGAGGTAAAAGACTGTACTTTACACATATATATACAAACAAGAAAATAAGAGAAGAGAACAAGGGGAAAGGAAACACGAATACATCCCAAATTATATAATCATCACCTCATTTGGTCGATCACTGGCATGCTCATCTTGGTAGCTCGTAGGGCTTCGTTTAAACTTAGATAGTCAAAATTTTCTTTTGTAAACAAAGGGTCAGACTCAAGCAGGGTAAAATCTACTTCAGATTTTATATTGGATGAGCTGAGACCTTTCAAGTAAAAGTTTTGTATCGCATAAGGATCCCCAATTTTCTCCAATTTCACAAAATTTCATAGCTGCTTACCAATCAATTAACAAGTAGGCGCCATCGAACTTGAAACATGTGCTTAATATGTTCTGTACTTTGTAATACAGTGATATTTTTATACTTCTGGGAGTGCCTTTGTATATGTAATCGACTTTATCGTCCCGGAGTAATTAGGTGTTGATTAAAACACCAATTTTGTAAAGAAATCCTCAGTGTTGTTACTTTCCGTTTTTTATGAGCACGCCCCCAATTAACTACTCAATACTTATATCTATTAATTAGGAGGTTTGTACCCGTTCACCCTTTTTCCGTTCATTCATTCATTTTGTAAAAACTTTCCGTTCGCCGTTCATTCATTTTATCTACATAGTATAAAAGGTTCAACTTAAAAAAATACTTATTAATATATATAGCCCTTTTGTTTCGTAATACATAAAAATAAACCTCAAGGGCGTAGCTTACTAAAAACTAAACAGGCATTCCCAGGTGTTCCAAAATTGTACTCACTATTTTTATAAATTAGTGTCCAATTTTTCAAGTTGTGTTTTTTTAATAGCCTCAAAATAGAGGTATTACTTTTATTCAAGGCAACCTTCAATTTATTTTCAAATAGCTGAACCGACATATTTTTTCTAAGTTACCGTATTTACTGCAAAGATTGACCTGTGGCGTAGACAATATATGCCAATGCTAAGTGTGCCGTTCATTCAGGGGTGCCATAACTGGTGCAAAGAAGAAAAAAAGGCGACTCCGAACCTAACCCGACTTTCAGACAGGGCTCAATATTTAAAACATTATAGATGGGCCAAGTTGGCCATCTAAAACTAAGGTCTTGTTGGCCTTTACTTGTCAAACCCAGCCGGTTTTCATTTTTTTATTTTATGGCTGATTGGTTTTTAATTGCTTTGTTGATTTTTTCAAAAGGTTGTAAATTCCTCCTGTGAGTTATTCTTGTATATAGCCATAGTGGTCTTAGTTTGTCTTGAGGGTTCACCTCTCAAGACAGATGGGCTCTCTTATTATTATTATTTGAGACATTAATGCAAGACTTTGGAGTGGAGGAGGCTGGTGCTTACCGTGTAAGAGAATAAAATTAGTACGAAATCACTTGTCTATATTTTCGGCTACAAACCGACCTGAATGCACTGTTCCAACCAATTAATAACTGCATTTCTTAGTATGAAAATAATAAGTGCATATCAACAGATACAATATACATAATAAATTCGTGCAGTTTCAATATTTTTATTTTGTAACACTTGTCTACAGCTTTCTTTTTGTACACAATTAAATTATATACATTTAATACCTTCCTCAAAAATAGAGCAAATAAAGTAGGTATGTTACAAAAGAAACGAACTTTCAGGAGGTTTGCACGGAAGTATAGAAGGGTTTAGGGGATCCCCATAGAAATGCTGGATTTTCCTTACATAAATGAGAGAATCAAATTCATGTCATTTATATTTAATGTAAATAAATTCTTAATATTTCACACAGTCTAAATAATGTTCCAATCCATTGCTTTGTTTAATTACACCATTTGCAGAAAATATGTCATCTCAAGATAGCCTCCAAAATTATAAATAGGGTAAAATGGATAAAAAAAATTAATGGACTAAAAACCATTAACAAATCTAGTATCAAGAAATTTTTTTATTTAATATGTAACGTAGATCAATTTTTACCCAAAATTAGCCCCTTTAATCGTTATTTCTGCACAATATGATTGTAATTTGTTTTTATTTTTAACCTCTCTTTTTTTCAATAATTCTCATTTATTCTCTGGAGAGCGTAAGAAGATATTCATAAAGTCGAATTTCCTACACCAACATCTGTGATATAATAAAATATGATATTTCAATAAAACCTCACAGCATTCCAAAACATCAAGAAAATTAAATAGAAATTTCAGGAATTACAGAGTACAATATTGTGAAAAAGTTGACATTTTTAAATACCTGCAATTGAATTGTATAATATGAAATTCTAGTATTTGAATATCTTCCCATGTTCTCCAGACAAATAATCATAGATATTGAAAAAAAAAAGAGAGGTTAAAAATTTATAAGTTCATTTTGTGCAGTAATAAAGATTGAAGGTGCTAATATCGGACAAAAGTTTATGTACTTTGCATTAACAAATTAGCCAAAAACTGTACAAAATATTAGATAAATAAATGTAGTACTGTCCATTATATCCTTTATTTGATCCATTACACTTAATTTATGGTTTTGATTCTTGAGATCACAAATTTTTAAGTGAATGGTGCAATTAAATTATGATATATAAACAAGGTGGGTTCAAAAAAAAGTTACCATTCAAATTTCACGGTCAATGTACATTTGGTATTGTTTATTTTTGGGATTTTTTATATTAGTGCACTTGCCACGAACATATATTTACTGTTTCAGCTATAGAATATGTTTAGTTTGTTTGTGAGAGACATAACGGTCAGACGTATTTTGTGTGTTTAGCAATTTTTGCTCTCAAAAAACACGGATCAAAGAATTTGCATTAAATTTTGTATTAAGAATAAAATTTAGTCCTCCAAAACCCTTGAAATGTTGACAATGGCATACGGTGAAACTGTTCTGAATTAAAAAAAATATGTTTGCAAGTAATACAAACTCTTCCAAGGTAGCCCGGAAGATGCCCATGACAAGCCTTGCTCTGAACAGCCATGTGTGTCAACAACAGTTGAAAATTGACATATTGGTTGACTCGTGTCATAATTTTTTTTCGTATGTTTTGGGCAAGAGACGAATATCAGCGAAGTTTGTTCCAAAACTGCTTAATTTTGACCAAAATAATCGTCTATGAGCATCGCTCTTGAACTGTTGACAGACGTCAATGACGATCCGGATTTGCTCAAAAGGCTCATAACTGTTTTCCTTGTTCCCAAAACTGAAGAGGACAATGAAAGGATGGAGATTTGCAACGATTGAGGAGATAAACACTGCATAGCTGTACAGAAAAGTCCTTATCAAAAGTGCTTCGAGGTGTTGGCATGGGAATAACAAAAAAAATACATTAAAAACAACAACAACACAGAAGCAGTGTTCTTTTTATACGCACAAGCCTGCAATACTTCACGAATACGTTATTATTTCTTATACCAAAACTTTGTATATGGTATACAAGAGGGAGCACTTAACACAGTGCACTCTGTATACACGTTTAATGATATAAGAACATGCCTGCAATATTTTTTATTATTACGACTACATTTTATTTCTTACTCAAAATATATTCTTGATAAACACGACTTAGGTTTATATACAGTTGACTTACAGCCTTTCATTTATAAACAGACATTACTAAAGTAGACACCTCGTACCAAAGCCCATGTCTATGATGTAGATATAAAAATATGATCAAGAATGAATATGGGTCCAATAGGCTCCACTTTGTATTATAGGTACGTGGAGTAAATTGTCAAGTATTTGAAGGATTAAATTTCTTTATTTCTTTTTTTAAATTTATGTACCCGACTCTGTTCTACTCATTTCAAGTCGACACAACACTAATACTTGTGCATTTGTACCTTTATATAATCATGTGAATTCTTAGATCACACTGTCTATGGATGTACAGATTATATATAAGTATGGGTACCTATATCAGGTTAACTGCCTTCCTCTGATAAAATTAACATTCAATTGATAAGTACCTAATATACTAATGGGAATGGAAGAGAGATAATCTATTGGATGATTATTAGTTACTTTCTATACCTGTGTGTACCACTAGAGTTTCTCATTTCCCGGGAAATTGTCTTTGTTTTGGATCCCGGATTTTTTTTTTATCCCATTCGTTATAGTTATATCTGATCTTAATATTAGACTTCAAATCATTCCCTTTCCACGTCTCATCCATTCCCATCCACATTATTCGCTCAGGAAAAACATATCAAAATTAGAAGCGCCCTCTACAAGGCAATTAAGGAAAGTATTGTAACTATAAACAACCCGATCCGCAGAATAAAAGGTGGGACGTCTGCAGGGAGTTTGCCGGAGGGACTGTAGCCCCCGAACATGCATGAGTTTTTGTTTTAATGAGAAAATAGCGATAAAAATTATTTTGAAGAATTTCTTTTCTAAAAAAAAATTCATTCGATCAAATTATACAGCGGAGGAAAAAGTTCTATTTTTGTTATTTTTTGTTGATAACGGTCAAAATATCTCCATTTGAGGGGGATCAAGCTCCTACACTCACCTACTGTGGACGCCCCTGTAAATGGTCAAGGAAGGAAAACTGAAGAAGCGAATGCTTTGATGCATGTGACTTCTTAAACCACGATATATATTTGTAGCTATTCTAAGACTGAAAACTGGATATGACCGCTTTGTGCGGTGACATGCTTAAAACAGGTGGCTGTTATAAGCCACCTGTTTTAAGCAGGGGTTTGAATGTAATTAAATGCTGGATTTACTTAGAATTTCCCATAGATTTAAAACTCCGAGAAATTCTGGGATCTGAGAAGAGAAACCCCGAGATATACCCATTTGTGTATAATATGCTAGATCAACTCAGTATGTTCTTCCAACTTCATATTATACATATATATTTAACAAATATTAGTCTTCTTTTCACCACTTAGTTAATAGTTTTGGGCCACCCTAATGGACCGATTGGTCCATTAAAATCTAAACACTTTGAAATTTTAAATTCTACAAGATATAATGTATTAATTTACAATAAAATTTCAACAAAATTAATACTATAAATAGTTTTGTGGCTGAGCTCTGTTAATCAATAATATATTCGCCCTTAGCGGCAATGATGGATACCATGTGGCAGCAGAAGGCCTGGCACCCTGCTGCAGATGTAGTCATCTGTTACGGCGTTCCAGTGCTGGCTGAAAGTGGCTTAGACGGCCTCGGTATTTGGATATCATACACTGCAGGGTTTCCCCTCGACATGCACCCAAAAGGTGTGGTGGAGGGGGTTGGCATCAGGGCTGTAAGGGGTGCCAAAGTATTCAAAGTTGCTTTTCCATCCTAACTGGGCTTTTTCCACCCAATTTTTTGGCAGCTCTCTGGAAGGTCTTATGTGGATTGCCTGGGCTGGTTTCTTTAACTCCTCCAGTTGCAAGTTGTCCTTATTTGTGGAGCTCTTCTCCCTTTCCAACGTTTCAGCCTTGCTGATGGTGTAGACAGTGGTCCAGAAGATACCCTACTGCTTAGAGTACGCGAATGGAAATTGCCTTCAAGTGTCATTTTCTTGAGTCGTACGTTAGCTAGAGAGATCATATTTTTTTTTTTTTTTTTACTCATTGTTTATTCTTTAATATCTCGGAATATAAATTAATTTCAATTACTCAACCTTCATTAATGATTGAATTAGTAAGTGTTCAGATTTCACTGGACTACCCGGTGTGTTCCTCCAAATTAATATTATTTCTATTTATTATTTGCATGTGTGGGGAATTTTCATGCATAACTAGTGAGTCTGGATAGGAATAATATCCATAGGGACTGTTTAACGTCCAGCACAACTTGTCATAAGACGGCGCTAGTATCACGACCAAACTAAATAGGATTCTAAAGGATAATTTAATGATATTTATAACTGAAAACATTATAAAATTTGAAAAAATCCAAGCTCAAAGTAAAGTTTATATCACAGGAAAATGATGTCACAGAGTAATTTGAACTTTTTGACTGAAATTTGACTTCCACTCAGTGTTTATAATTTGAAACTATGTCAGTTTTGATTGGATAGAGGGATCCTAATGACATTTCTTGTATATGAAACCGTCCCTACAATTGTTCTTGACGTTAATTTATGGAACCAAAAACAGGTCTTGTTAAGCTATGAACAGTGCATCCCAAATTAAGTCAAGAATAGTAACACAGTCATTAAGAGTGGACTAAATACTAACTAGCATCAGGCTTTTTTTCTGTCTCCCTATGGAAGAAAGTTTGAGAGATAATATGTGAACAATGCCACAATAATAAAGAGCTGCTATAAAGATAGTTTTGTGGATATTGGTACAAAATACAAGTTCTCATCGCTACTGTCGCTAGTAGTATTACATATTTTTTATTTAGATATTGTTAACTCTGATTTGTTCATATGCCTAGGAGCTGTTTCTATTTGATATATCAAATGCATATTGTCATAACATCAAAAAACAAACAACACCCTATAATCGTGTAGAGCGTCTCACGTGACGTCATTATTGTTGATGTCCACCTTTTTTGGGTCCCTAAACAACCAATTTTTATAACCATATAATTTCCTTTGTAATTAATATTAAAGAAAATGGAGTAGAGGTGACTATTGTATGTCAAAATGGGACAAACAAATATAAGGACTTAAATCCTACTATCTATAAAACTTTATCCCTCTATTGCCAAGCTTTATTATATATATTAATACATGTTATCGTATCGTTAAACATTATTAATTCCATATTGTAGGTAAAAATTAACCATTAAAATGAAAAGATAAGACAGTTTTCTCTAAGTATCCTACTTTTCACGTCATAATTGTACAAATCAATAACTTTTGTTGGATTTCTAGTTCATAGTACTTTGATTTAATTCAAATATCAGTGTTTATCAATTGCATCAAGTAGTATTCAATGCAGATGCTAAGTCTTTTTTATTCATTAAAGACATTTGAAGGAGTCTAATCAATATTTATAGGAAATTTGTCAATTAAAAATAACAAACCATCAACTTTGAGCCCCCAAAAAGGTGTCACCTTCAATTATGAGCCTCGTACGAATCCAGCCTTGCCATTATAAAGATAATGGACTTTCTCAGGGCCTCCACAAACGAATGATACCTGGCACGGGCCTCATACTCGATCCTCCCTCAGAGATAGAAATTGCATGGGTTCAGTTTAATGCGCTTTGCAGCCCAAACATCCTGGCGTCAAAAGTGAGGATATTTTGTGAGCATGACATACTGCACTTTACTCCATCCATCCCGAGAATGTAAATTAAAAGTGAAAAACCAGAAAAGTTAGTAAAGATTTTTCCAATATATCTGGACCACTCTATATATTGGCCATTTGATTATTTATATGAATAGATTTAGATATCATATAGAAATATAAGTACATTTGTATACGCTTTTAATAAAATATTACTAAGCAATATTCTGATACTTTATTAAATAAAATAGTATATAAGATTTTAATATCATGAAAAAATATGTTCTATCTATAGTAGGACGAAGAAAGGATCTTAAAGATCACCAATGAAAAATTAAACAGATTTTATTTATATTTTGGTTATTTATATTAAAATTCTAAACCAAAACAATTGACTATAAACTATAATTATATAATTGGTAAATTTATATTGTAAAACGTCCTATTAAACAACATTTTTTGTTGTTTCGTTTATTGGATTTTTAATTTTTTGAGTGAATTTTCGAATCGACAACCCTCACCTTAAAAATACTTCGTGTTAAATTAAAGAAATGCACTTATTAGTGAAAAGTCAAACTTGGAAACAACTGGTATGACCTGAATTAAACATAGCCATACGACGTAGCTGAAAATTCTGAACAACTTTTTATTTATGACTAAAGTCTATATTTGTCTCCGTTTTTGAAATAAATGTGTTTTATCTTTGTTTTTCTAAGCTGGATGTACATCACACACAAATAAATTATCGTAATAATATGTAGGATGTATTTATTTTAAAGTTTTTTGGAGAAATAATATGCAAATGACAGTCTGGGAGTATTTTAGAGATAAATTGCTGTTGGTATGATTGACTTATTTGTCTAATTACCTGATGATTTTGGGACTTTTTTCTATTTCTGTTTAGAATAATGTTTGCATGATACAATAAAGGTGAGGACGTCCGTAATCCTCTCAGCACATCATATACATATGTATACGTTTATTCGAAAAATGGTTTGTTAAGAGAAATTAATTCCACTTAAAAATCTATCAAAATATTAATTAACATATTAACTCCTCAACCTAAATAGTACTCACTTGATTCTATATAATATAATGGAGTTTGAGAATTTCCCTTCTAATTAGTAATGTGTTGACTTGAGTCGAGAGTGTCGAGTTGAATCGTCAAATTTTGGAATGTAGTCGATAAATTAGGTAGACAAAAAAAAGTTTGCTAAAATTATAAATAACATAACTTTCGACAATCAAGATATATTTTTAGTTGCAACCTGAGTTATACTTTTTTTAAAAGCTGGTACCATCATTTTTTAATTCTAGATGACTCGTAAGGGAAAATCTAAGTATAAAGTACTTGTGCTCATGAATGATGGAGGGTAACACTGATGAATTGTTGGGGATTTTTAAGGATAAATCCTTGTAATGATTGCCACATCTGTCCTTGCTAGGTAAAGAGTGGGATTCGTCTTTACTTTCTTGCTCTAACACCTGCTCGCTGCTAATTTAATCAAACGTCATGACAAGTAAGGTTCACTCCTCTCAAACATCCTTCAAATTGTCAGGGTTACAACGTTATTTTTGTAATTTTTTTACAAACTAGCAGTTAATATTCTGAAGAGCTTTAAACAATGCCAATTTGAAAACACTATATAGGGAACTTCAACTTAATATCTCTCCTTGACGGGTGTATATTTTTTAATTCTGTTTGTTGCATATGATTCAAGCAGAAAATATGTTTTGAGAAATAAATATTTTCGTACTATCTTGACGTTTAAAGTTGTTCGAAGACTAATGGGTAACCCTGTATACAGTGGAACCTCGTAATTCGACGTTAATTTGTTCGGAAAAGGGGGGTAAAGGAGTTATGCAGTTGAGATACAAATCAATTGTGCCCCTAATAAATAACGGGACACGGATTGATCCATTCTCAACCATCAAGTTTATACCCGTCTTTTTATGCTTTTTGTGTGTGTCTAAAACAGTACAAAAATACAACAAAAGCTTGGAGCATATACTTAATATGTTTTAAAAACGACTTATCAACACTGCAAACTATGAGCATGTTGCCTAAAAATTTACGTGAGTCGAGTTGCATTCCAAAGCTTGGTTTGAACTCAGCACTCAACGAAAACTTACTCATTTATAACTCCCCAACGAATCCTCAGTTTTACTTCTGTTATTCATGATCCCACGAACTAATGATTAGTTTATATTGAGATGTTCTATTTTCAAGAATAAAGGAATAATTATAACATCATTGGAAAGTACAAATAAACATTTAGATTGTCAAACAGAAAGAAAGATCGCAAGTGTTAAGGTCATATTTTAAACAATTTTTTGTAATTAGTGATAAGAAAAACTAATCTATGAAATAATAAACGGGAAGTGGGTCCGCGTAACTACGTAATAGGGCATGAAAAAACTAAAAAAATAGGCTATCAGCAAGGTGGTGTGTCTGTCTGTAGCTTGTTGTTTAAATTAGTTGTTTTAAAAATGGCGTCTGCTTAGAATTATTTTGACAGCGCCATCTATGTAAGTCAAATCCACCTACAGATTGAGGATTTCAAATTCGGAACAACTTTATACCTAAATATATTGGCAACCCTGACATCTATGTTTATGAAAGTGTACACATCAGATTTAGCTGACAAAACTATATAAATGAAATATAAAATCCTGGAGATGTCCTTAAGGACGAACGCCGTGCGTACAATATTGTGTCCCTTCGTGCCTGGCGGATGCCCAAGGACGCAAATAACTTCATAAATAATTATGTTAGAGAGCTTAAATTAATGTTAACAGATCAGGAACAGAACAGATGCTAGAATTTTAATTTGGTGCAGTTTGTCCAAATCGGGTAATTGGACCCGGATTGATTTCGGAAAAACACATATTTTTAAGACCTTTATGCTTAGGGCAAAGGAATTGTTGCCTCCTAGGTCGCTGGATCTGACTATGTCTATGTCTTGGAGAGAGAGAGAGACCAATAAAGGACTACATAATATTGTTTAACTGTTAAACTTGTGAATTCCACATTAAAATTATGGGAAATACATTGTAAGATGCATTATCCATAAATTTTCTGGATTTAAAAATCCCCCCCCCCCCTGTATATTATTTTCATTAAATGATATTATGGTCAAGGGAGTCGTATTATTATTTGTCTGCTAAACAGTGCCACTCACTCACTGTTGCTTTTGTTTACAATCTAATATACGAAGGGTTGAAAATTATGTGTATTTTGGGCATGTTAAAAAAAAGAAACCCAAAATCAACATGGTAACCCTGAAAATTTAAAGAATGTTTTGGAGGAGAACAAATTTGCTGTAATGACCCTTCATTAGATGAGCCAAAACCAGCTTTGACAAAGGGGAGGGAGAAAAATAAATAAATAATGGCGTAAAGGCTAAAATTACTCCGATGTTGATCCCCAATTCTACTCTGAGTACAACAACCACTCACAATTATAAACCATCAACAAATCATGAAGGTTACTCTCAATCTTCATGAGTACACACGAATGTTCAATCAGGTTTTGAATATACAGGGAATCTCTCCTTATCGCGGTTTTTGTGAACAAAAAAATCTGCGTTTTACGGTGATTTTTTTGTATGGTGTTTAGGACAATAAAAACCTATTATTCATAATAAATTATTTAAAATAATATATGTCAGACAAGATACTTTTAAAATAGTTTTTAAAACTTAATATTGATAGAATATTTCCTTGATTTTTATTCTGGTCATTTCAATACTCTAAAATTTAAACCATCGGAACGGAAAGTAACCAGGATTTATTCATCAACTTTTTTATCGCATGTTTGTATAATAAATTAACCAAAACTTTTAAGTCTATGTATCAAATCAAATACTTAGAGGAGACTTTCCCTTATGCAAAATCTTAGTCTTCCATTGTATGATTGTATAGCTATAGTATGAACGAACTTACCAATAATTACAAAGATTCTTGTTTACCATAATATATAGTTATTTATAATGTATTATCATAATATAAAAATTGTTTGAAACTGGGATATTCGGGAATCCCCGGACATGATGAGTAGTAGGTAAGGAAGTTCACTACACAAGAGTTTGTTAATGATGACAACAGCCAAGGAAAAGAAAATTCATTCTTCAGATCAATTCCAAAAATACACACGATTTACATCACTAAATATAAGCAACCAACACTCATGCCCCCATTGTTTATCCTTCAGTTTTCTTTTTATAAGCAATCTACTCGAGTCGAGCCTGAACGACTCGACAACTAATCGACACAACACTAATCAAAGTATCATTAACATTTTTGTATATATATGTATCTAAAGATGGGATTCTATTAAATTGCACAAAAAATAGAAATACTTAGTTAATTACTTTTTTATGTAAATAAATTTGCTAAAAGCTGGCTTGCTCCACCAAAATTATTTATATATATCATCAGAGTTTTAGATAAGACTCACACTTAATAGACAACTCCGTTTTTTGCACTGCAACTATTAATTTACTTGAGTGTGAACGACATCTGTTCTATCGATAGACTTTTTGCTTGAAATATAAATATATATTAAGCTTATGTCTCTATAAATTGACAAAGCAATTACGTGAAACTCATAAATTGTTAGGGTTATTTTTTTTTGTTCAACCTTCTGTGTTGGATTTTTTCATATAATTAATGTCGTTACCTTTATTGTAAATTGCAACCTTTTATCTGAAACAAAGAAAAATTAGAATGGGTACTCTTTACAGCTAAAGCATTAAAAGAAAGGGGTGCATCAAAGACAAATTATCCAAGTTTTTTGTAAAAAGTGACTCTTGATGCACCTTTTTGCCACTGGAGTTGTTGATGTCTTTACAGCTAACAAATAGTTACTTTTTGAAAAGTAATAATTAGTGATGTATCACGAATATTCGATTTTCCGAAAAAAAATATTTTTTAAACCTCGAGGGTTCATAACTTCATTACTACTCGAATCTCAAATTTGACTTGTAACACACATTAGTAGTAATAATGGTGTGAATCGATGCAGAAATACATACATAGAGGCGACTAACGCACTATAGCCAAAGAGTGCATACTCAAGGCAAGGGAGGTAGGATTTAGTAGTTCTCAATTCTGATTGGCAGGAAATTAGAAGCTCCTACATGTTCCTCCAGACCAACAGTTTCCTTGTCTTTTGATTAAATTGTTCATTTTCCTCTTAACCGGCTCTTTCCTTAGAGCCCTTTGGAGGCGACAAGGGATTTTTATTGGTAGTTTGGCAAAGCAAGGCAGTAGTAGATTAATAATTTTAGTCTGAATGAATGTATTAAAGCTCGATGACGGGGTATATTATTTTTAACGTCAGCTAAAGGGAAGTTTATAATACGTGATCAGATTTGAATATACTTTCCACAGTTGGGATAAAAAATCTCAATCAACGAACTTCATATTGATAATCTGTATTTGTTTATAAATTATAGTTAGATAGTTATATATTTTTACTAAAATGTTAAAATATTCTAGTGTTTACGTTTGCTCCAATTTGGACCAGGGTTCGTTATTTGGACTTTGTTTCCAAAGGTTTTCTAGAGATCCAGCTAAAGCATAGATTGAATCTTAACACCAATCTTAATTTCAAGTTTCATTTCATTGAATAATAATAGACTATTCAATAGAGTTTCGGGATTAATGGATAAAAACTGTTCATCAAAATGACTTGATGCCGTCCTTTCATTATGCAATATGCTAAAATAACTTTGTCGGAGGGTCATTTATACGCCCAAGAATATACTGATAACATTAAGGAAACTAAAATACAACGCTTTTCCTATCAAATTTAATGTAATCTCTTATAAAATTTAACAATCTCTCAATCAAAGAAATCAAATTGATGCATGACAAGGTGATTAAAACAAATAATGAAAATCACTATGAAAGAAACGTCAATCCTAATGTCATGACTCTCTGCTTGGGATAATCTTTATTATTTAAATTTTTCGGATTTAGAAAAAATTAAGAATATTGTTTTTTACTGTTCTTGGAATATTTCTCGTTCAATTTTGTTGGAAAACCAATACTTCAATTGCAACAATCTTTTAAAGGAAGATAAGCGTGTTGAGCTCCATGACAAATTGCGGATCAGAAAATGATCCACCCGGCAAAAGACGAATAAAGAAATTGTCAGAATAAACTCTTGAATAAGAAGTTGATATCTGATATCTTTAAAATATTTAATTTTTATTATTAAACTATATGATGAATAAATATATAAACATTCAATTAAAGTTGTTTTGCTTGTTCCTTTCAGTTACATACTTGTCTAACTCAAACTTGTGTGATTCATTAACATAAATACTAAAGTCACTTTTGAAATACAGCAAGTGAGGAGCAAATAATGATATTCTTCTTCACTTAATACAAATAAATCATTATATGACCAAAACACTTTTAACATAGCACTCCTTCATGTTTATGTAATGTCCTGTGCTGTAGACGAATCCATCTTTCCCGAGCTTAAGCTATTTTAAAGATTCCCAGAAGTTACCATGCCTTCGTGTGTTTTAGACGAATCCATCTTTCCCGAGCTTAAGCTATTTTAAAGATTCCCAGACTATTGTAAGTAACCATGCCTTCGTGTCTTCCTGCTATCTTGTCCAAGTTGAGTCTGATTTTCATACAGTATCCAAAATCATAGCAATACATTTAGACGATTCTATCACTTTACAGACTAAATCAAACATATATCACTTTATCATATAGTCCCCTAGGGGTGCGAGAATGCTTCTTAGGGGTTCAAAGATATGAGTGATGATATCCTGGAGCAAGTTGTTGATGATATCAAGGACAGTCCAGTGAAGATTTTCCTAAAAGTGGATGAGTCAACAGATATTTCAAATTCTTGCCACTCATTCGTATTAGTCCAGTACGTGTAGAACCATAAAGTTGAAGAAAGTTTTCTTTCTGCCCCTCACTGAAGACAACATCGAAACCCATCGACGTGTTCAATATGATAAAAGAATTCCAAGATACCAACTTCATCTTGACAGGATTGGTTCGATATGTACTGATGGCACACCAGCCATACTGGGCAATCGTTCAGGGTTGCTGCATTGATGAGAAAATAAATTCCTGACCTGAACCTACTGCTTTCTTCATTGGCAGGCTCTTTCAGCAAAAACTTTGCCCCAGACCTGAAAAAGATTTTGGAGATTTGTGTGAAGGTTGTGAATATGATTCGTGGTCGTGCTCTGAATCATTGACTGTTTCAGTCATTTTGTGAGAAAGTGGGTCAGGAACACATTGTGCTGTTGTACCATACCAAAGTGAAGTGGCTGTCACGTGGGCGTGTGCTATCTTGTATGTTTGAATTGTTAGAAGAAATTTAGCAGTTTCTCCACGGACTGGGACAAGAACTGGCTGGATATTTTGATGATCCTGAATTTGTTCAAATGCTTGCCTATTTGGCTGTTGTGTTCACAGCACTCAATGAGCTCAATTCCTCACTACAAGGAAGAGAGATGA
Source organism: Lepeophtheirus salmonis (assembly GCF_016086655.4). NCBI lineage: Eukaryota > Metazoa > Arthropoda > Copepoda > Siphonostomatoida > Caligidae > Lepeophtheirus > Lepeophtheirus salmonis. The sequence continues at coordinate 13,034,645 of NC_052140.2, forward strand.
ACATTTTGATTCCAAGTGAGTGGTTGGCTACATTCAAAGAGAAAATTGTTTTGTGGATTAAGTGTGTAAAGAAAGGGAACTTGGCAAATTTTCCTTCCCTTGAAGAAACAGTCACAGAGGATGCTTCCCTACGTCCAGATTTTGTTTAAAAAATTGTTGAACATCTGCAGATACTGTACACCTCATTTGATTACTACTTCTCGTGTTGAGAGCTACAACCCTGTGACGACTGGTTTCGGCACCCTTTTAAGCAGAATATGGAAGATTTTGATGATGATAGCAGTATCAAGGAATATCTCAACGAACTGAGAAACAATCGTGGAATCCAAATGGAGTTTGGCGACGGTCACTTGGACAACTTCTGGGCTGCAAAGAAGGCTCTCACTGTGCTCGTGTCTTTTGCGACTACTTACCTCTGCAAGACTGGATTTTTCTGTTTGCTTCTCATCAAAACCAAGAGCAAAAATTGGCTGGATCCTTAACACGACCTGCAAGTGGCACTCAGCACCAAGATTCCAAGATTTGATGTCATCATGAATGGAAAACAACTGCAACAAAGTCACTGAGTGTGACGCATAGTCAAAAATTCACAACACACCATGTTAGTTATGTAAATAAAGAATTAAATACATTCTGTGATAACCCTCTGAGGCCATAATTATCTCCTGATGTACTTAATATACGTAGAAATATGAAATATCTATTTACTTACGAATTGACCTCTTCCAATGCATGTAATGCATCAATATCGTTCTTGTCATCCCAGTCGCTTTTAGATCCTTAAATGTCCATAGTACATGTTTTTTCCAAGTCAAAGTTATCATGCTCCTGAGTCAAATTCCTTATGCTCCAAATTAAGTCCAAGTAATAAAGCCTCTAAGCTAAGGCGTGTCCAGATCCGATATAAGTCGATTAAAATAAATGTATATTATTAAAAATCATCTGTGACGTTATTTCTTTGAACGTACCCTGACTGTAAGCCAGAGTATACCATGTCGTCAAAAAAAAAATTACCCATAACTTTGTGGCCTTATATCTTGGGTTCTATATTAAGTACAGAGGTTTGTTAATTTCTACAGAAAGTTCCAAGGATTCTTATTTTTTTTTTCTGTCCATAACGTTAGTACGAGTCTTTTTCACCATCAAGTCCCGGTGAGGAAAGATCTCCACTATTCTTGACGCACACGTCTCTCCCAAGGAGATCGCCAAACAGCTGGAGTGCGACCGTAAGACCGTCTACAACGTTAAAAAGTGCATGTAAGCTGGCCAGGACCTTAAGCGACACCGGAGATGTAGGATAAAACAAAAAGTGGATCCAGCAAATTACAAGGAAGCCGTGATCGCCAACCCAAACTCTATGAACACATCCATTTCAGAGAATCTTGGGGTGGCAAGATCTACCACATCTCTCTGGATAAAAAAAAAAAAAAATAGGCAGCAAATCCTTCAGAAGAGTTGAAATGCCCTTATTGTCATAGCGTCATACAGCGTGACAAGAGGATTGAGAGGGCCAAAAACTATTGAACGCAAGGAAGCAAAATCCAGCCGACATTGTTCTATTTTCAGATGAGAATACTTTCACGGTGGATCCCGTGTTTAACCGTCAAAATGACCGTGTATCGACATTCCGCGACGTACCCTTGATACCTCCACCAGGTTCATGACCACCACAAAGCCTGCCGCGTCCGTGATGATGATGGCCTCATTGCATCCAACTGGAAAAAGATAAGACCAATCTGATTCTCCAACGGATATCACCTTAAAGCTGATGATTACCTCGACATCCTCAAGAAGAAGGTAGTCCCGTTGCTTTGGAAAATTTTCAGGGAAGGGTCCCTCATATTTCAGGAGGACCGGTCCCCAATGCAAACTGCCAAAGCCGTCCAAAAACTTACCTGCAGGAATCTCTCCAAGAACGTTGCTTACTGGGCTAAGATAGTTTGGCCTCCCTAGAGTCCTGACCTCAGCCCACTGGAATACAGAATTCAGGTGCATATTGAGGCCAATGGCTGTAAAGTTCGCCCTCCCCCCCAAACCTGAAATCCCTCATTCCGGGGTGGACAAGGCCCTGGGCCACAATGTCCACCAAGTACCTTCGGTAAACCTGTGCTGCATTACGACTTCGCCTTGAGTGCTGCATCGCCGCTGAGGGCGGCTTTATTGATTACAAATGGTAATCATAAGAATACAAATCTACATGAATGCGGCAAATGACTCGGTCTTACTCAAGCTTTTGCTCACTTTGTCGCCTCTATATATTTCTTTCTCTATTTGTGACATCCTTGGATTGTCTCATCATTAGATTCATAGAATCCTTTGCTTGTAATCTCGGAATACTGAGGCTGGGACATATATTAAAGGGGGACTGCTACAGAATTTGAATTCACTCAATGCCTCTACGGCGATGGTTTCTAGAAAGCTTGTCAGCTGTTGGTGTCTACTTTTATTCAGTCATCCATCCTCATCATCAACTCCGTGTTTCGGTTGATTAGAAATCCATATTTTCGCTATGAAAGCGAGACATATTTGTCTCATGGTTTAGGCTTTCATGTAACAACTCTATCAACCCTCTTTCATTTCGATGAATTAGGAGTACCTCCTCCGGGTCTCTTAAAAAAATCTACGAAAAAGACTGTCTGATTTAACTCAAATCCATTAGGAAAATTAAATCGAAGAATGATTCTCTGTTAACTCTTTACCCTTGTCATCACCAATTCTATCATTCAATCCCATACCAAAAATAGTCAATCTATATGTATTGTAATTAATAATTTGAATTGACGGTCATTTATTAGGATTCTTATGAATTACCATAAGCCTTATTCATTAAATAAAAAATACTACATAGAGACACCTTGCCGAATTAAATCTAAGAAAAGATCGTGTTACTTCGTCACTCCCACCATTAAAGAACAAGTCATTGTGATAAAGTGGAACATAATTACATATAGACAATGATCATATACAATTAATTCTACGCATTCTTTCAGTTTCATTCCACTCTTAACATATAGTGTTTTAATTGAATAACAGACATAAATAAATTCAAGTACCGACTATCAAAAGGATTCTTTGGAGCAAACAACCTTTATAATTAAATAAAGCTTAAAACTTTTATAATATGTTTTTTGATGTAATCATTTACTTAAACGGATGTATCTTTAGTTTATGGAAATAGAACCGAGAACAAATTTAAAATTCTGAATTTAATGTAGTAATTGCGTTTAGAATAACATACTTCATAAAAAATTATTGTTACTTTTTGGTTTTCTGAAGAAAGTGACTCTAACCAGGAATTAAGATATATGCTTGTAGAAAAGGATATCCCTGAATTTAAATTTAAAACTCCAGACAATTTTCTCATGTATGAAATACTTGCATACAAAAACAGCTTTCATTTACAAGTCTTCAACATAAATTAGGACTACAGTTTTTTCATTGCAAACACGTTAATAAAACTGGATAGAGTATCTTCTCTGTTTTGGTTTTGATATATTGCTCAACTATTCAGGTATAGAATTCAGCTTTCTTTGAAAATGATCTTCTTCATTTTTAATGGTATTTTGAATTGGTATACACTTTCAGCTTCATATTGCTTCTTGGGGAGGGACATTCTACATATTATTTGAGCCACTATAAATCAATTATCAATTAGTTCCCTCTTACATGAGGTCCTTCCTTACAAGTAATGAAACTAATATAAAATTAAATGCTCTTAATGATAAAATAATGAAGTAAGTAGAATTGAATGGTGTAGAATTTTAATTACATTTGAATGAGATTACTGATTAATAACATTTATAATGCATATTATTCTTACGTTACAAATTTATACATGATTTATGGAATTGTGAGGTAAGAATGTTGATTCAAACGCGGGTATACTGAATGTTTACAGGCTACCTGCCATGATGCACTACTTGGTTGAATGCTTTAGGTAGAGCCAAAACCTACACTGAAAATAAAATTGAATTATGTCTCTCAATTTGTTCTAAAGTTATGGTCGATTGATTATACATATTTTACGTTTTGTGTTACCTTGACACCTCAACATTTCACGGCATCTTACGCAAGGGCGTCCGTAGGGATGGGGTGGAGTACTGTAGCCCTGCCCAAAAGATGTTTTGCTTTTTACAAACATTTTATTTCGTCATTCGGGTAATTTATAATTTTTATGACTAACTACGGATTTTTTCAAAAAAAAAAATCCAAAAAATTTAGTTTTTCAAATTAAATTCTGGATTTTTTTTTCGAAAAAATTTAATTTTTTGTAAATAGTTATGAATTTTTAAATTTCCTTCATAGAAAAAGTTCAATTTTTAATTTTTTTTCAAAGATTGAATATTTGAAATTTCATTTTTGAAGTCTTTCTAAAAAGATCCAAAAACCAAGCCACCCCAAAAATACTGTTACTGTGACCATACAAGGTGTGCAAGCTATCTACACCGCCACTTTGGCGCACTCTCTTGGGAAAATATAGGAACTTACAAATGATTCTTTTTTGTTACATAGTTTGTTCAAACCTGCAGCCGTTGGAAAATAATTGAATCAATTGAAGAAGTTGTTGTCCTAGATATTTGGAAAAGTCATGGAACCCATCCTTAGAATCTATGTATGTAACAAGAACATATTCATTACTGAAACTCTGCGACTTTGTGGGACGTTTGTTTGCAAAGTTACGAGGGAATTTGAGGCCTTTAAAGTCTCGGATCCCTATTTTACCTCCAAAAAAAGGTCTCAAATGTCTACAAGACCATTGGGCTTCAAACTCACCGTATCTGAATTTGAGGGATTTTTATGTCAGTCCAATCGAATAAATAAACAACAGACCCCCTGTAATAGGAAAGACAAAATTATCAGTCGAATCAAGAAAGAATTTCAAGATTTACTGAGGGGCCAAGTGGCAAAGGCCTGCAAATGCTTTCAGCCTCGTATAATATCTGTAATTGAGGTTAGAGGTGATATTATTGAATATAATAAATTAGAATCCATCAAACTTTTATAATCTGGTTTTATTTTTTAATTCTGATAACGTGTTGGAGAGAAAATTGTGTTTAAAAAAAAATCATTTTTGCGGCATAGATAGCTTTTGCACCCTGTATAGTATCAAGTTTGTTCAAAATCGATTTTTAACTTTTTGGCGTAATCCTGGTGACTAACAAATGAACAAACAGAAGCAAAAAACCTGACTTCAGTTCAACCGAATTATGGAATCATGATTCAATGAACAGTAGTACCCGGTATTGCCCGATGTTATTAGGCGTCGACGGACAGACATACTTTACTTCAGTAATATAGAAGATAACTCCCCAATAAATACTTAGTTTCACTCTCCGTTGTTTTATGAGCACAATCACCCCCATACCCCCCACTATACAAATTGAATTCAAGGGAATAACTTCTCCCGATGACATTGTCCATGAGCTACGGAGATTCCATGAAAGTTTTTATACACGTGGTTACTCAATACATGGATTTTTCTTCTCAAGAATGAAAGAATATTTAAAACAGTTTTAGAATAATAAAATCTATGACGTAATGAGTCAGGAAGTACTACGGAGAAGCTCTCAATTAATATCTGCGAGCTATCTACTATACGATAAGAAAGCGATTTCTTCAGTATCCTTAAGAGCAAGGGTAGCCATTTTGTATAATATTAGTATTTTTCTATTAACATACTTCAAGCTTCAAAATTTACTATTAAATTTGATCAATTTGTCTCATTCATATTTGACTAATTTTAAAATTTATATGGCCTGTTATTTAAACTCACCTTGTATTGTAAATGATTTAGCTAAAGTAATCATCATTTGAGTGAAAAATCATTAGTCTAGGAGCTTATCATTATAATAGTTCAAGGATGAGACGTAGGGAACAATGTGCAAAAACTGAAAATAAATTGACGAGCAAAGAAAAAGACAATTAGCAAAATTTGCAAAGCAATATTTATTTCAGTCATATCGTTACTTGGGGATATATTTTGTACTATTATCATGTCAATGGTCAAATATGGATGTCAATTTAAAGTGTTAGAACAGAGTAGCTATAGGTGTTCCAATATTAATTTTGTTTGCTTACAAATATTAGGGATGTCAAAATATTTGTTTTGTAGAATATTAGATTTGGAACGATTACTCTTATAATATAACAATGTTTAATATAGTATTATATGATATCAGGGACGTTCGTAGGGGGTTCTTTAAAAAAAAAAAAACTATTTTTGGAATTTTTTTGAGAACAACTGTGGATTTTTGAAATTGATATTTGAAATTTACTTCTTGAAATTATTTGGAAGAAATGTCTTTTTCAAATTTGTATGAACAACAGTGGATATCCGAATTTTTTTGTAAATAGCAATGAATTTTTGGAAAAAAAGATCTGAAAAACATTGGATTTTTGAAATAATATTTGGAATTTTACTTTTGAAATTTATTTCCAAAACATTTAATTTTTTGTGAACAGCTGTTAGCTTTTTAAATTTGTTGCTAAAAATTTCGTTTTTTGTAAATGTTTATTGATTTTTGAATTTTTTTTCCGAAAAATTTAATTTAAAAAAAAAAAAAAAAATAATAATTTTTGAAATTTTTTTCAAAAATTTTAACTTATGGATTTTTTTTCTTCATAAACTTCCAAGCATGTATATATTCGTCACAAACATAATGATGGGATTAAGTCATGTACCAAGTGGTCAATTAAAATCTGAATACTTTGAATTTTAAACTTCAACAAGATATAATTTTTTAATTAATAATTATAAAATTTCAACAAAACTAACACTATAAATATATGTGTGTCTGAGTTCTCTTAATCATTAATATAGCCTACCTTAGTGGCAAAGATGGCTCCCAGGTGGTGGAAGAAGGTTTGAAACCCTGTCCTTTGTCATGGGGTCCTAGTACTGGTTGAGAGTGCCTTTGATGACCTTGGTGTTTGGATGACGGACACTGCAGGCTATCCGTCGACATACCCCCAAAAAGTTTAGTAAGGGGGGTAGGGCTTCAAGTTTCAAAAAGAGTTCAAAAGACTCATTCAAAAAAGTCTTGCAACGGAGGGAATTGATTTCTTTCATTGTAGCTGTCAAAAGTGGACTCTCCGCCCTCACACGCTCTTTCTACCCACTTTTTTTGATAGTTGTCTGGACAGTCTGCTGTGAGAACAATTGAAATTGGTTTTATTCCGCGAAAGAAATTTTTTTAAGGCCTTTGTGGAATAACCAATAAATAATTACCTAATTACTAATCATCGACAACTATAAAATATTTTGTATAAAATATCTAATAGTGACGAGACGATTGATTAGAAACGGGGAATTGGGGTTTTTTTCTGGAATCAGAAAAATAATTTTTAAAATTGTCATTCCCCTTCTTATTTATTACTGATATTAAAATATTCATTACTTTTCTAAGTTAAAATAAATAAAAAAAAGTAGACCACCCCTAAAATTAAGGATTTTTTGCTTTTTACCAGAAAATTTAATATTAGAATTTTTTTTTTTTCCAAAAATGTAATATTTGAAATTTAATTTAACTTTTCATAATTTAAATTTTCTATGAATAACTGTTTATTTTTGAAAATTTTCCTCCAAAAAAATGTAATATTTAAATTCGTTTTAAAAAATATTAGAAATTTAATTTTTCTCTGAATAGTTGTGGATTTAAAAAAAAAATTAAAAATTAAATTTATTATTTGAAATTTTTTCCAAAAAATGTAATATTTAAAATTTTATTTATGAAATTTTTCTCCAAAAAGTTTAACTTTTTAATTTAAAAAAAAAAAAGTCAAGAAACAAAGCCCCCTTAAATATAATACTGTGAAGGCCCCTGAAAGTTAAATGGTATTTAAAATAATAAAGAATTTGAATTCGACATACACCCAAAAAGTTTAGTACGAGGGGTAGTCATCAGGGCTGTAGGGAGGGGGCAAAAGTTTCAAAATACTCATTCAAAAAATTCTTGCAACGTAAGAGTGGGTTTTTTTCATTGTAGCTGCCAAAAGTGGACTCTCCACCCTCACAACCTCTTTCCACCTACTTTTTGGATAGGTCTCTGGACAGTCTGGTTTGAAATTCCAAGATCTCTTGCATGGGCCCTCATGGACTTGAGAGGATTGGCTTTTTCTATAACTCCTCCTTTGTCTAGTTTGAATTTTTGCCAGAACCCTACTTCCTCTCCAACGTTTTGGACTTGCTGACGCGTAAACGTGATCCCAAAGACACCTAGTATCAAGAAGTGCTCGAATGGAAATTCGTCTATCACATTCAAGTGTCATTTTTCCGACTTGTACGAAAGATAGAGAGCTCATGCCTCACGTGATAATTATAATTGGTGCATTTTGTCCAAATCGGGTAATTGAAATCGGTTTTATTCCTCGAAAAAAATAATTTTTAAGAACTTTGTGGAATAACGAATAACTAATTACCTAATCACTAAACATCGACAACTATTAAATATTTTGTATAAAATATCTAATAGTGACGAGAACATTGATTAGAATCCGGGAATTGGGGTTTTTTTCTGGAATCGGAAAAATAATTTTTAAAATTGCAATTCTGATTCTTATTTATTACTGATATTAAAATATTTATTACTTTTCTAAGTTAAAATAAATAAATAAAAAGTAGACCATCCCTAAAATTAAGGATTTTTTGCTTTTTACTAGAAAATTTAATATTACAATTTTTTTTTTTCAAAAATGTAATATTTGAAATTTAATTTAATTTTTCATAATTTAAATTTTCTATGAATAACTATTTATTTTTTGAAGATTTTCTTCCAAAAAAATGAAATATTTGAATTTGTTTTTAAAAAAATATATGTTAGAAATTGAATTAATTTCTGAATAGTTGTGGATTTTTGAAAATATTTAAATATTTAATTTATCATTTGAAATATTTTCCAAAAAATGTCATATTTGAAATTTTATTTATGAAATTTTTCTACAAAAAATTTAACTTTTTTTTTTTTTTTTAAAAGTCCCTGAAAGTAAAATGGTATTTTACAACTATTATTAAAATAATAAAGAATTTGAATTAGAATTGGCATCGGGATTTTTTTTTGGAAATCGTCCCAACACTATGAATTACACCGTTAAAACAAACAAACAAACAAAAATCACCTGGTATTAATATCAACTGTTTATCAAAGTTTGGAAATGTGTAATAGGGGAAGTCACCTATGTCTTATTATTTTAAAAATTCTGGAAAACCAAACTTTAAATGTGTACTATCATTATGACACAAAAAGAAAACTATTTCTGACTTATAAAACTGGTTTTATTACCTTTTGTAAGAAGGAGGTTATATTGCTGCATCCTATATTTTGAGCAAGTGTATTTATCTATTAATACCTTCCATACAAAAGGGTTAACCTAAGACGACTTTGACTCCTGAAAGATGTATTTAAATTAAGCTTGTGACTAAGCAGTACTAAAACTGCATTCGATTGAAAATCATAAATATTTGATATTTAAGAATCTGGATCTTAATTTAACAACTATTTTTTTAACTAGCCTATCTATGACACAAATGATACTTGTAATCAAAGGTATTACCGCATATAAATGTATATTATAGAATTATATGCTTTAAATAACCTCCAAAAAGGCCTAATATACCTTCCACCAATATTCATTGGGCTCCGAACCTTTGAAGAATCTGACTGCAAAAACTTATTCCTTCAATTTAATTTAGTGAACAGAAACGGTGTTAATCTAGAAACCAGGAATTCGTACAGGATTATTACAATCGAATGGATTCGATATCTGTGGAATAGACATCCTAATGCACACTATGAATATTATCCACAAGATAGTGTGTCAGACTGTAGCTTGGGAGCACAAGATATCGAGATTGCCATGTTCATTTTTGGTTTCTATAGATTTTATTAGGTTGTTCCAAAATGCCACCAAGACTCGTCCTGTAAAAATAGGTGGGACTCCAAAAACTGCTTCCTGTGGTCCTGGAAGAGATTAATCAGGCCCCTAGATCACTTTACTTGCCCATCCTTGTTAGCCTGAGAGAAACAATGGGGCGCCCACTCGCTGAGGTGGTTTTTGAAGCGGAGATCATCAGTCAAGATTGTAAAAACCACTGTGGATAGTAATGAAAGCTCCCTTGAGATCTCTCGAACACTCATTCTGGGTATGTTCTTTACTAGGTCCTTCACTTGGATCATGTTGTTAGTTGTCCTTGATCCCCCCGGGGACATCCTAATTAGACACCATTCTTGAGCTTAAAAGTGCCATTCCAGATCTCACTAGCCCATCGAAAGATGACTGCAACCCTAGTGCAGGCATCAGGGTAAACGATGATGAGGTCGGTGATTATCCTATGCACTGCTTTCCCCAGTTTGTAGCGTATCAAAAAAGTATGAACAAAAATTGTGAGTCTCCATGCTCAGCAACGAATGGAGAAACATGTACAAAAGTGGTATGTAGGCATGAGCTATTTAGTCTCTGAATAACTATGGAATGTTTTTCCACCTTAAAATTCATCATAAAATCGATGCTGATGAAATTTTGTAGCTAACTCTTCTCCTTTCGCTTCAACAAACCTCTCTCAATCATTTCAGAACAACCTCATATATACCAGAGGTCATATATTATACAACCCTTTATTTTGTATCATTGTCACAATCCAGATTCTGATTTGGACCATGCAGAATCCGTTTTGTAATAACTGACACCGGCCTTGGCAGTCACAGTAAGCATTTACGGTATGTATATTTAAAAAACCCCAAAAATTAATATGGTAACCCTAAAAATTGAAAAAAAATTAAGAGGAGACCAACTTAGCTGTCATGATGTTTCACTAAATTAGCTGTGAGATTATGTAAATAAACATAAGGCACATCAGCATAGGCATAGGCATAAATTGCAGCGTTAAGGATCCTCAATTCTACTCTGAGTCCAACAGGGACTCACACTTTTAACTCCCAACAAATCATCAGTTTGATTCACACAATATTGATTACTTTATAGATAGGTGTTCTCTCTTCAAAAATAAAAGAATGATGAAAACGACTTAAGACTAGAATGGACTCTTGGATGAGTGCAAACCCTCTACTTAAAAGTTGGGTTGAGTATCTCAATTTGGTACAAAGTTATGATCGAATATGCGTTTTTAATTAATGTTTTGTGATACCTTGATCTCGACCTCTCAAAATTTAATGGTCTCTTACTCTGACTATATAATATGTTGAGAAAAAAGTAATTTCATAGTTTTCAATTTATTTCAATGCTTTATATGTAGTGTTATAATCATCCGACTAAAGCCAAGCATGCCCCGTTCTGCTGAATAACTTGTTGCCAATGAGAATCCAACTTCATTATGCCTCCTCGTAGAAGCCCTAGTCTCTAAGATGTGTGCTACCTGGTGTTGTCATGATGATGTCTTGTTGTCTCCTATTCACCAATGCTAGGCGCTTCTGTTCTATTACCAGCTTTTAACGGTCAAGTTGTTCACTGTAGAGGGCAGAATTGAGTTGGAAAAAAACAAAACATTGGTCAATTTTGACGCGTTTTTTAGTTTCAGGTAGTAAAAATGTAAAATATGGCGAATTTCTTCATTTGAGAGTTCCTTACTTGGCGCATGATAGTTCACGACTTACTGGCCATGCGCAAAATTTTTAAAAGGCCTTTGTAGTATATGATCCGATGTGACCAATAATGAACAGCATATACTTAGTTTAAAAAAAGGGATGGAAATACAAAAATACTTTGTCCTCAAAAATCTTCATGCAATGTTTTTTAATAAAATCGATAAGTAACTTTTGCTGTAATCAACAAAATAACAACCTAAAAAACAAGAATACAAACAGGGCAAAACATAACATCCTTCATCTTCGTTGGTGGAGGTTAACATAAATAAACTGTTGAAAGTGCCAACAATACAAAAACTTGCACGCTTAAAAATGCTTAAGATTTACAACCCTATTAAATCCTTTATGTATTGAGAAGGAGATGATAATTTTTAACGACTTCACAATTTTTTATATATATTTTTTGTTCAAATATTTTTTCTATATGTTCATAGGTATACCAATTCAATGCCTTTGTCCTTCAATCCGTTTACGCAGTTTGTTTTTTATTACAAAATCTTATAGAGCCTATAAGTTATTCTAGCATGAGTGTCGTAGGAGGATCTCATCAAATTATAATTCATGTTTTTATGAGCTGCTTCCAAAGGAAGCAAAAAACACACAACTGTACGTCGTATAAGAATAATAATTATATGCTTGAATATATTGGCGCAGGGATATTGTTCCTTGAACTCGTCAAATCTTGTTTTTGTTTAGTAATTAATTAATCATGAAATGTTAATAAGTTTAACAGAATGAATTGTAATTGTAGCATTGTAGTAACAAATAGCAAACACTCCAATAACTTACCCAACCTCGAGTATTGGAAAAAAAAGTTCCGATAATTTACACAAAGGAACAATTACAAGGTCAAATCAAAGATATAAATACTGTGAGCGGACTTCTATCCTAAAACATTTTTGCCGGAGGACAATTTGTGGCATGACATTTCGCCGATTGACCATTGGGATATTTGGCCGAAAAAATATATTGAATTGATTGATATATACCATTACAAAGTATCAAAAATAGGTATTGTTCATATGCTATATATGTCATTTATGTTAATTATTGAGTGTTCTTTTAAAGAAAAATATTTTATATTCATTAATGAACATTATATAAGCACAGCATAGTAGTAGTTCACTGTAAAATGATTTGGTAAATTTTTTGATTTCTCCCTCTTTCCACCATGTTGCTTGGTATGATCATGCTAAGACAAAATGATGCTAATAGAATACTTTTCCTTACTTGCTTTAAATGTTTTTGATGAATAGATCCTCCGTAAAATTAGAGTAAGTTGTAATTTAATGTTCCTAAGTGCAAGTGACAAATTGGGAAAAAATTGCCAAGCAAAATTAATATCTCCCAGATCAGAGATGAGGGTGGCTGCCATGGCCAAATTACTCGGTGGAATTTCCATGAAGATGGTTGCCAAGGAACTTTGAGGTTTGTTGAGAGATAGTGGTCAACTCATGAGCCTGGTGAGAGTCAAGAAAACAAACCAACCCTGTTCTTCCTTCTTCAATTTCGCCAATTCTAAACAGATAATATCCAAAAGTGCTGGGGAAAAAATGTCAGTCTATCCGAAAATTGTCTGCCCGGCTAACATCAAAAGGATACAATATCTCTAGGGAGACTGTGAGAAGGTACTTGAAGGACTCTCTGGGCACAAAGGCCTACAAAAGGCCCTCCAAATCCTTGCTCTCGGAGCAGATGAAGAAAAAGAGTTTGGACTTTGCAATTAAAAAGAATTGGCCAAGCACATCCCAGAAAAACTTGATGCCCGCTGTCTATTTTGGATATTAGAAGGGTTCCTTGATACTCAGGGATCGGTAGCCAAAGGATTTAACATGCCTTTGGGCACAGCAGCTCCTGTACACAACCTATAGGCCGGTATTTATAACAGCATATTAAAGTAGTCATTGGTGCTTAGAAACAGGTCGGTGGTAGATTCTAACTACATACTACTACGCTGTGTTTATAAAATTATCATTAATTAATATAAAAATATTTTTCTGCAAAAGAACAGTCATTTATTTACCTAAATGATACATGTATTAAATCAACAATACCTTCATATTTGTCATACTATAATTGTAAATGGAATATGCAATGGTATATTTCAATCAATTTAATATCATTTTTCGGCCAATTGTCCCAAATATACCTTCTGCAATATATTTGTTTGGCAAATTGTCCTTCAACAGTTTCTTCGGCCAATTGTCTTAGTAGTGATACTGAGAAAAAACAATGGAAATTCTTTCACGCTGCGACTATATTCCCTGGTTAGACATGCCGACTTGTATATTTTTACCTCCAGAGCGGAAACTTCTGCAAAATCCTCCAAATACGGAACAATTAATTATCAGATGAATAAAAAAAGATTGTAATCCCGAGCAAGAAACGATTTAAGAACCTGGTAATAAAATTAAATAGAAGAGTAAGGAATGTCCCAGCAAGGAAAATAATATATGGTTTTTTCGCGTAAGTATTTTAATATCAGGACTAATTTATTATTTAGGTATATCATGAATCTGAATATTTATATCAGAGATCAAGAAAATCTTCAATACTTTTTGAATTTTGTGTTATAGTCAGAAATAAATAGTGAGATAAGACTACTGTATTAATCTTAACTTTTATTAAAAGTGTATAAATTATATATAATTTGGGAAAACGTGAACATGTGAGGATTCAAGGGACCAAAATTCGAAGTATATTTAGGAATACTATTGAATTTGATAATCAATTAATATAGATTCTTAAATTGAATTATGGTCAGAATAATCTCCTAAATCCATCATTAATATTTTAAAAGGCTGAATAAAATTATATTCAAATTGAATAATTGGAATTAAATATTGATATACTTCATAAAATAATCTGTTTAAAAATACTTAATTAACCTATTGTCATCTTTAAATCCATATCATTATGCATATACATTATTACTAATACGATTATGAAGGGCCCTCTATGTTTTAACATACTATTACAATTATAATGTTTTGGTAAACTATTTCTTCTTTTTGACGTCTTCGACTAATTCTTCAAATGATCACCATTCATAATGATAATCAAAGTTAATATGTATGTCTGAAAAACAGCCATTAGGGGCACTGTATAAAGTGTTCCTTGATGCAGATTATAGATCATAAACATAAATTAATTAAGAAATAACAATGTAGTCGTATGAATAAAATATTGCCGGCGTATGCATATAAACATCGAACATGTATACGGGGTCCACTGTATATAGTGATCCCTTATGTATATTGTAATGATGAGTTTGACGGTCTCTAATTTAATGACACTTAAGGTTGTGCCGGTTCTGGATCAGGGGCTGTATCGGTCCAGGTTTCAGTTAAAACGATTTCATTTCAACAGTTTTGTTCTCGGTTCAGCTTTTTCGGCCTCAGTTGCGGTCTTCGGTCTCGGTTCTTTTTTTATACATACATGCTCAGTTTGGTAACAGTCACTTAAAACAAAGGATGTCACTAGAAAGTTCGGAACCAGAAAATGATATAAATAAAAACAGGACCACAGCTACTTTATACACAGAGTGCGTACTGACCCAAATTTCCCACATGGGCCCTGAAAATAAAAGTTGCTTAATTGGGGATTGCTTTCAGTCTACACATACACATGTTTCGTATAAAGGGGGCCTCAGCTAAAAATATGTTAGTGTAGGGGGTATTGGCATAGTAAAGATGGGGTAACCATTGCCTCAGAAATATTATAGTTATCATATTATAGGGAACCGACAAGCTTCGTAACGGTTCCATAATCTAACCCACCCTATCCCTCTTTTATTTACAGCATCCGATGCAGAAAATCACTTTTCCAGATCCATAAGAAGCCCATAGCTATTTGGAACTCAGATACAACTCTATCACACTGGCAACGTAAAAAAAAATCATTGGAAAACTTTGAAATTGCAAATAAAAAACTAATAAAATTTACTTGTTGATTAAACCTAATTTATTTTTTATAATATATATAGTATTTTCTTTATATAGGAACAAAAATACAATAACCGAGACCAATAAGCAATATATTTGGGTCTCAGTTTGACATTGTTGGTTCCGATTCTAGTGGTTCAAGAACCAGAGCCGCTAGACCCATCAGAGCACAACCTTGCTGAATACATAATCTATCTTACACAATTTTACAAAATAAAATGTACATTTATTATAGTTATTTTTACGGAAGTTTATATATTAATAAAATTCAACAACCTCTCTTCCTTCAAATGTAAATAAATAAATAATTTAAGTTTAAGTTATATGCTATGTGATACTCTTTTAATCGGGTTGGTATCGAGATTTATTTTTCTATTCGGTATATTCAGAGTCGTCTCTTTGGTCTTTTCACTTTGTCTGACGACTCTTAAGAGCTCTCATTTACTCCAATATACCTTTTCGTTTTCCATATAAATTTCATATGTTTGTTTTCCGTGAAATTCCTTTTCCAAATTTGTCCCATAATATTGTAATTGGATTTTGTAACCAAACTGGACTTCCCTTTACTAGTTCCTATTAATTATTAGAATGGATGTTGTAAAATAATTTTGATTTCATACGGATATCTACGATCCTATTTTTAAAATATTTTATTTATTATTTTTCAATTTAAGATCTATTCTAATAATCCATCTCTGAATTCATAGTTGTATACCTTAATTTATCGAGTACTTTCTTCATTTACTAAAGATTGATCAATTCATTCTTCTTTTAATAGACGAGGGAAATCAGGGTATAATATTCCCGAATTTATATGAATAACCCATTTTGAGGGACTTCTTTATGAAAAAACGATTTCCCACTTTCAATTTCAAATCAATATCATCTTGTATATATAATTTGAATTCATTAATCCGGAGGATTTTAGTTTCAAGTGTTGATCTTCGACGTCCAATATTCATATCTTTATATCTAAAGCATTAGTAAGCAACGCTCTGAGCGCCACTCAAAACTGTTGAGCGAGAGCGCGCTCAATATTTTAAATAACGAGCGGGAGCGCGCTCCCCATTTTAGAAGAGCGAAAAAATCGCTCGAATTTTCGCTCATTTTAATAAATTTGTATTATTTTTTTAGTTTTCTGCATCTTATCAGATAACATCAAAAAATTTGAGGGTTAAAGAATAATTTTAAAGATTACAAGAAAAGGCAGTTCAATTTATGTCTCAAGAAAAGCTTGAATATTTTTTTTATGCCATATCTGTGGCTATCTGCTGTCTTTGGTTGACGAGTTTGCCTCTCATGTAGCTGGTCACTCTATTAGACTCAGACATCAGTTCCCTCAGAGACACCGCCAGTTCTTTTGGATCTGGATATTACATTAGAAGATAAATCTTTCTTTTTTGAAAAACCAATTTTTCCTAACAAATAAATATTTTATAATCTTTTTGTGTTGTAAATTGACATAAGATCTTAAAATCTCACGCAAGCCTAAGCTAAATACTTGAGAACCCTGTGTTTAATCCCAAACTAATTATCAGGCTCAACTATCTGGAAATTGCACGATACTTCGTAATTACATGTCCCCTAAGACAGTGGTTCCCAAACTTTTTGTACCCAATGCACACCGAAAGACGTTTACATCTCTTGATGCACTTATTTTAGTTGAACTAATTATATTATATATTACAATAGCTATTACAAATAATGTATAGTTGTCATAAATCGTACGGCACGCTTGAAATTGCCTCAACATACACCGTTTGGAAACCACTTCCCATCAGCAGTGAATATTATCTGATTTGCTTGTGATAATGTTAAATCTATCAATTTAATAATTGTTCTTAATAGTAATTTGAATAGTTGGCAGAATTGCCGTTAGATCTAATCAAGTACGAATGTTCCTTTCTGATTGATATATACATTCGTCTGAATAATAGATAATAATTTTATTTATTTATTATCGTTTTAAGGTTAGAAAATATTTCACAAAACTGATATTAGAATACATTCTAATTCATATAAGCGTTTATGCTTATATGAATTTGTGAATAAAGGAGACAATTACTAAAATAGCTGTACATCAATTCATCAGAAGAAACAAACACAAGAATATCCCAACACAAGGACTTCAACAAAATCATATAGACTGTTCTATTGTACCAATGAAGTACTTTGTGAAAAGGAAAGAATAATTACCAATAAATATACTCCAATTCAACTAATGCCGTTAAGGAAAAAACATGATATATGGATAATATACAAAGTACTATATTAATGGAACAGATCAGTCTAGAACAAAATTAAACGAGGGTGTGATCGATTTTATAGCATACCCTCAGCGAAAATGACTAATTTTTATGTTGCTACAACTCGTCTATATAGAGTTAAATCTTGGGATTATTTTCTGAAATAATTCGAGGACATTTTGAAGAAAGTGTGATAAAATCTATTAAAAATAGAAGCAGAAAAGGAATCTTTGAAATGTGATTGGAACTTGGAACCATTTTTTTCTTTTTTACGTGTTGGGGGAAAAAAAAAAGTTATAAATTACGTTACGAATTTGGAAAATGTGGGAAAGAGGTAACTGCAACTGAAAGATCGAAATTCAATTTACGACGTCATTTAGAGGCTCGCCATGGTACAAAAGTCCTTGAAAAATTTGAAAAAATCATTCAATCCCATAAAGGGAAGAAAAAGTTGAAAGTACATTCACAATCTCAAGCCTCAATCCAATCTTTTTTTGAAACTCTTCAAGTTCTTGAGCTCAAATTTCTCAAAACTATTTAAATTCGTGAATAACTGAATTTATCGTTAAATCGAAGTCATCTCCGACCGTCAACTTTAGTGAGGAAGCAACATTTTAATAGACTCATTCCAGAAATTTGTCCAAGCTTAAATGTCCTCTGCTATGAAACACTCATGAAAAATATTGATCATCAATTAATTAACATGAAGGAAAAAATCAAACAAAAGTGTTTCTGTTTCACAGTAGATTGTTGGTCAGCTGCAAAGTGTGACTATATTGGTGTAACTTGTCATTGGATAAAACAGGATTTTTCTCGTGGTCAAGCAGTATTAGCATGCTCTAGAATAAAAGGCAGCCACACTCACGATAAAATTGCCGAAGCATTAAAAATTATTATTTTAGACTATGGTTTGCAAAATTTGTAAGTGCGATATAGGAATCATTACAGACAATTAAGACATTTCATTCAGTGTTTTGAAAATTATGGAATCCAAGATGGTGAAAAAGAAAATGATTTCCTGGATGAAGATATTCCATTTTTTGAATTAACACTTGACTTTATTAAAGATTCAGAATTTCACCTACCAAATCATTTCAGATGTGCTGCTCACTGCATGAATTTTATAGCACAGAAAGACATAGATTCAGCTTTCAAAGATCCTGTGTTTAAAAAATTATTTTACAAAGCTTTTGGAAAATGTCCATCACTTTGGAACAAACAAAGTGAAAATATTATTGGAGCTGAAACTGTTAAAGATATTGGAGGAAAACTTCTGAGAGTCCCAAATGAGACAAGGTGGAATGGAAAATTTGATGGTGATTTATACATTTCCAGAGCTCTTGAAAAAAGTAGTGATGAACTTCTTGAGTTATTTGACCATCTTGGATTGACGTATTTAACCAAAGCACAGATATACTTAATTAACGAATACATTTTGTGTTTGAAGGATTTTGCAGCTGCCATAGATATCTTGCAAGGCGAGAAGAATATGTTTCTTGGCTACATTTTGCCTTCGCTTTCAGTTGGGAAGAAAAAACAGGAAATTGTGATGGTCAGTCTTAAATGTTGCAAGCCTCTAGAAGAGGCTTTATTAGCTGGAATCGAAAAAAAGATTTGGGCACCTTTTTAAGGATAAGATCAATTTGTTAGCTACAGTTCCTCATCCATTATTTAAAGATTTGGAATGCTTTAGTGATTCTCCAGAATTACAAGGATATATGAAAAAAGTTTGAGTAGATGAAGTTAGCCTTCTTGTCCAAACTTAGATTGTTTGTGAAAATCGTGGGTATTTACTATAAATTGAGTCAACATCAAGCTTCTTTCCAATGAAGAAAAATACAAAAGAAATTGTAGAAAATTTTATCAATTTAAAAGAGAACTCTTTAAACCTTTTAAACTCTTTCCCAAAAATTCAAAAAATATTTCTACAAAATAATACAACACTGCATTGCTCAGCTGCTGTTGAGCGAGTATTTTCAAAAGTGGGTCAAATATTTAAAAATAGATGTCAAAGTTTATAGGACGAAAATTTTGAAAAAAAATTACTTTTGTAAATGAATAATATTTCAATGGTTAAACCATTGTATTAATCATGTTATGGATATTTTTATTTTAAATATAAGTATAGATCTTTAAGTTTTATATATTATTTTACCTTATTTGCCTTTATTTTATGTGATACATTTTTGTAATTTACATAATGCTGATTTATTGAGAGGAAATATCTTGCAAAAACGTCCGCGGAAGTTTAGACGTGTTTCGGGGATTCCTGTAGCAATGCTGGATGTTTATTATTTAAATTGGGGAATTCAATGTGGTGTCATTTATATTTAATGTACATAGATAAATTTTTAATCTTTCCCCCAGTTTAGTTTTTTTAAATCCGGTGCTTTGTAAAATGGCACTATTCGATATAAAATAAGTTATTTTCAGATAGCTCTCAAAATTACGCATAAGGTATAATGGATTTAATAAAAATTAAAATGGACTTAAAAAAAATTTATTTCTCGAGTATTAAGTAAAGTTTTAAAAAATTTGGTTATGCAACGTTGATCAATTTTAACCCGGTATTGGCACCTTCAAATTTTATTACAGCACAACATGAAAGTACTTAGTCTTAATTTTTAACCTCTCCTTTTTTTTCAATAACTATCATTAATTGTATGGAAAGCGTGGTATTCATATACTCGATTTTCATATTATACAATTCAATTGCAGGTATTTAAAAAAATCATCTTTTGCACATTACTGTATTCTGTAATTCATGAAAATTTCATTCAATTCTCTTGATGTTTAAGAAAGTTGTGTTGTTCTATTGACATATCATATTTTATTAAATCACAGATTTTGGTGTAGGTTAACATAACAGGTTTAACACTACGAAAAAATTGCGTGAAGTTCCGATGATAAATTGATAATAATAACTTCCTTAATATTGAAGCTAGAGACATGATTTTGGTATCAAAATGTCTTTTTACCATGATCTATTAGATAAACCGGTTTAAGAGGGGGGAAAAAATTGAATTGGATTTTTTTAAACATACATTCATGAAGAGTTTTCAAGTTCAAATAAGAGCGAAAACATGAACGCCTCTCGCTTTTCATTGAGCGGGAGCGCGTTCACAAAATAAGTAACTGAGCGAGAGTGCGCTCAGGATTTCTTGAGCGGGCTAACGCTTTGTTTATATCAAATATTCTTAATCCAGCGACGGATGGCATTGTAAACTATAACAAGTAGACGTTATATTTTTGTCATTTCCAATTTCTATTTAATTTTATAAGCCTTCAATTGATATCTAATTTTTACTATTTATTAACAAGGGACATTTAAAAAAAATAAAAAAATAACACCTACTCCCTAATTTTATTGAGTTGTGAAAAATATATAGGTTCTATATACTTGAAAAATTGATTGTTTTTACCTAAAATAGTATCCTTTAGGCTGATGTGTTTAATTTTCTCTTAGCAGGGGAAATATTTCCGAATTTTTGTTTTTTTACGATTTACGCATTTAAAACTTTATGCAAAATTTTGCATTACGAAAGATGAGCAATATTCATGAAAAGTTAATCGATTATCCCCAGGATATACTTATTTATGGAAGTGATACCAAATTTGAGTCAATCTATTGGATATCACGAAGTAAGTTAAACTTGATTCTTGAGCAAAATATACATCTTTCGTAACGTGTTAATTTGCACAATCACCTGACCAGCAGCTACTACATATTGACTATATCATGGTCCAATTTGTCACAGATCAACGACAATTTCTCAATTCCACAGGTATTTGACTAATTGATTCATTTGTAGGACTTGAAAATGCTGAAGATATATTATTATTTCTTTCAGATTAGACTTACCTTAACAAAAATGATTATATCTAAAAAACCATTTCATATTTTGAATTTCTGACTTCAGATTTAATTCTACATAAAATTTTGATTTTGAAAACCCATATCACTTATAAGAGTTCTAAACATGATATTTTCCCAATTTTGGCAGTGAATCTCAAACCTTGTCATATATATTTAATGACTACAGAAACGGCTTTAATTTTTTTCCCCCCCATCCACACTTCATGTAATTATCAATTGTGTTACTTGTACGTATCCCCGGGGACGGTGCCAGCCCCTTCAACATATCAGGTGCCTTATATTTCTCCTAATGTTATTGTATTTTTAATTGTCCTAATTCTATGCCTACGATACTTTTTAGGAATAATTCCCATAAGCTTTGATGATATTCAAAAAACTATTTTCCAAATATTTTGGTATAATTTCACATGATATAGTAACATGCCTCCATAAAAAATACATTAATACATGCAATTGAAGGCACATTTAAAATAATTTTGATCCAAATTATTTCTATTAGGATTTTGTTTTCTTAAATAATTAATTATTTAAATATATGGTATACATATGATTATATATGGTAATATTAAATAGTTTAAGTACAATGTAAATTCCAAGATATGGCCTTCTGAAGCTTTTAATTTTTGATTAGGATGATAATGGACAATTACTTATTGCAATTTTTGGTTACAATTTCTATGAACCTGTTTCATTCGTATAATATTGCCACATTCCAAGTCATTTTTTTTCATGCCAAACCTTCTTCTATCTATAAATAGTTTACTAGTTTCCAAAGATTTGGATGTGTATTTGTAATATAACTTCCATTGAGGAATCTTTCTACAGTGTTGTTACTTCCTATTTTGTGTCTTAATTGTTCTCGAGCAAACATTTCACAATTCCATTAGGAATATTATATTGGCGTACCTTTCCTCGCCCCCCCCCCCTCCACGATGTAATGCGTCCCAAAATAAGAAATCAACTTCGATAACATCTGGAATTGGCAGAAATACGTCTAAACAAATAAAAAATTTATTTATTAGGTTTTTATGTCATTCTTAAAAGAGCTTGAAATAGAAATATTGCTAAGGGATTTAGATATAAAAAAGACTGTATTTACAATAATTTATTTTAACAAATGATATTTTATTCGTGTAGTAATCTAAATACTCCTGGGGACATGAAAAGTGAAGATAGATAAAGATATCAAAATAGTTTCAACCCCTCGGATTGCGTGGGGCCTTGTCACGGTACTCGTGGATCATTAAAAACCAACGCCAATGCATCCCATACATTCAAAGAGCCCCTCTAATACCGAAAAATAGTTTCAAGCCCTCGGGTTGGGTGTGGAAGTATTGGTAGTGTTAAAAGACAAGTATCATGGGCTGAATCAACAAGGTGCATTTCTCATATCCATAAAACAAATTTATAGTAGGCTATGTTAGTTCAATGTATACTTCTATAAAATTATAGTTTTATTGTATTTACCATTTACACACATGATTAGATAAATTATTTCCAACAAAAATCAGTAGGTTACTATAACCTTTCAACAAAGGAAAGCACAAAGTAATTTAAAATTGAGTGTACCCATTACAAAACTAAACATTTTTTTTATATGACTATTGAAATACAAATAATGTTATTTGCATGTAATATGTATAGCATCCATAAGAAAAAATAGTTGAAGGGCGTAAAACCACAGAAAAATGCGGTCTTTAATTTTCAAACTTTTCTTAAACTATTTTTTGGTATTAGAGAGGTTCCTTGGCTGTTTTGGATAAAATGGCGATGGTTTTTAAGGTTCCAAATTAACCCCCGAGTACCTCACGCAACCTGAGGGCTTGGAGCTATTTTTGGGGTTTCTTGGTTGTATTGGATGATTTTACGAAGGTTTTTAGCAATCCACACCACCCACAGGCCAATACGAGGGCAGACGCTATTCAACCACATTTTAAAAAGCCCTAAGCTATTTATCCCCCCCTCCCCTCCTAACAAATCCTCTGGATCGATCCATTTCTTAGAAGATTGGATTGAATTAAAAAAATTGTAAGGAACTTGTACAGCAATAATATTACCCACACTTGAAGGTACTTCCTTGGGGGATGGAACAAACAAATTTGTCATAATTAATACTAAGCGAATTTATAATGTGTTATTATTCATCATAAAGTTTAAACAAAATACCGGCAATTTTCCTCACTTGCACTTTTACTCCAGGGCAATCTTCCACGGGCAATTTTCCAAGCACGTTTTTCGGAGTATTTTGTTGGGGTAGGGAAGTATGACCTCAATTTTCCGAACGATTTTTTTCTCAGTCTAAGTATTTTATGAATCCTAACATTTGTGCAAGTTTTGATCATGTACCTTATGGTTAAAATGAAAAAGTCCGAAGGCTATTTTTAGGAGATGTACCCAGTCTGACAAAAAAAAAAAAATTCTATATTCTAGGTGAAATAAGTAATTTCAGAGGGGTCAGACTTTCCGTACTTTATGGGGTATTCTGTGGTAGGCTCCCAGACTATATTTCCTCCACCACTTTCAATATGTGTACAACCATTTGGGAAAAGATTTTTTTTCTTGTACCCATCATTTGTGCTGGAAGTCTTGGCGAAGATCTATTACATTGTATAACATGTCTGAAACACGAATAAACCAATCGTTTAAATCCAATGATCCAATAATGTTGACTTATGGAGGTAATTACAGTTCTGGAACCCGGATGAACCAATCGATTGTGCTCGTTTCCAAAAAATAACTTTGATATTTTTTATTCATCTGGGAGTAGAATTGTATGCCTTAATTCATTGGATAAAAAATCCACATTTCTAAGACGGCCTTCAACACGCATGAATTGATCGTTTGATTGAATAAATTGATCCAAATTAATTAATTTATCATTTGATGAAAGCTCGTCCTGAGTCTTTAATTTTTGAAATAATTTTCCTCACTATTTAACTTGTTCATGACGAAACAAAACAAATTTTCCTTCTTTAAGTTCATCTATACTTAGAGCTCCAACTTTATATTTTTTACTTGACATTAGATAATACTGGAATCGAATCATCCAGAAAACTGCTCTATAAAGCTTCGTCCAAGATAAGAAATAATATATCGTCGCTCTAGTCCTCTATAATCATCTTCAATAATAATATGATGCAATACATTATTTTCTTCTGATTTCACTGTTTTCATGAAGTTGCCTTCTGTTGGATTACTCATAGGCCAATGTTTCTTTGGTAAATATAACCAATATGGACCCATCTCCTCATAAATTTGAAAGAATAAAATCAGATCCCTCTGATAGCCATATCTACTGGATTATCAACTCCAGAGACGTAGTTCCAACATAATGTCGGAATTATTTCCTGAATCATTTGCACTCTGTTGGCACATGTGTACATGTTTTATTCATTTTTCAGTTAGAGTTTAGTATTTTAAAGCCTTTTTTGTAGAAAAATTCAGTCGATTGAAGTTGAAATTTTGTTTTTTCTACTCAAAATTGTAACTGTAATAATTTAAACTTGAGTTTTTTACTCATAAAAGTGTATTTTCCAGTTTTCTTTTTTATCACTATGTAGTTTTGAAGTTAATTCTCAAAAAAGAGGTCTAAATAGGTATATCTAATATTGATTATGGGTGTCCTAATGCTAAAAATTGTAGTAAATTTGGTTGGAACATTTATTTATTTCATAAAATATTCATTTTTGATTTATTGGAATGTTTAACTTATTTCAAAAAGTGCAAAGCATGGAAAATAAAATTAATTTTGTAAAAATTACTTCCTACAAAAAATACATATTTCTCATTTATAAAACAATAATTTAACCAATTGAAACCCCTTTTTAACTAATTTTTTCTGGATTTGGTTTAATTGTGGTTTGCTCTAAATTGTAAATG